>NW_027142356.1:34684794-35075721 GCF_026170545.1 Melanerpes formicivorus | reverse complement strand
ACATCCTCAATCCAAATATGTCCTAATCCATAGCTCTTATTAGAAAATAAACACCCTGTGATCATGTCTACACCTTTCAGAGTCCAACAGGCCTATGAACGTCCTATAATGCACCCACAAATCAGTTCAATCTGAAACAACAGAGCCATGATATCATTTTCCTTTTCCCCAGCCCACATATTCTATTAGTTGGACAGACAAAAAAGAATGCCATCAGTTTAGGCTCAGGAAAACCCCTAAGTCCCCACAGAATCTCATTGCTTAACTAAAACAGTATTTTAAAAGAGCTGTGGTTTCTCTCCCTGGGAAAAAGAACAGCCCTTACAGAAAGCCTGTTGAAGGGAACCATGCAGCCTTGCCACTGCTAAAGGTTTCCCGAGGCTCATCTTCCAATTTGCTTTACACCAAACGACAGTTCTACAGCATCACATGCACCTGAGGCAGTCACGTGCTAATCACAAACTTCTGTTTGTACTTACTTGATGGTTACTCTGTTGGATGTGTCTTGCAGATCCCCAGGATCAAAAAGCTGAGATTCTTTAAGTCCCAACTCTTTACAGCCTCTTAAGAATAAGATGATATTATCCTGAAAAGAGACAAAAAAAAACCTTTCACTCTTTCTCGTTGAGAGAAAACATAACCTTACCATACCAGCCCTAGAAATGCTCAAAACCAGGCTGGATGGGGCCTTTGAGCAATCTGGTCTAGCAGGTGTCCCCAGCCCACAGCACAGGGGTTGGAACTAGATCTCTAAGGTCCCCCTCCAACCCCAAACCGTTCTAAGATCCTATAATCTGCCCCTAACTCAGTAACAGCTCATGAACAGTTGTATCATTTGCTAAATGAAGAACCAAAGGCATTTCCTGTCACATCATTTAAAAGACTGTATGTATTTTGTTTGAAAACCAGACACACATGATTAAAAACAAAAAAATAAGGATGTGTAATTGCAACAAGATTGTTGACTTTTCTCTTTCCAAACCCAGATGTTGGCAACTCCTTTAACTGAAAAAAGCCCTGCTAAATTCCCCAGCTCCTGCTGTAGGCTGCCAACACAAGTTCAGCATGTTATGGGGCAGAGAAGAGAAGGCTGGATTTCTGCAGGGAGCAGGAAGGGTAGATATCAAGCAGTCCAGTACCAAACAAGCAGATTGTTCAGAAAACATTTTGCATATTGATACAACCAAGCCAGTTACTCCTAGTTAACACGACTGGTCTCTTGCCTCTCCCACATTAACCAGGCAGAAACTGCTGGGGAAAAGAGGTAGGTGACTTCTTGTTAAATATAACTAGATGATCTTTAAAAGTCCCTTCCAACCCAAACCATCCTATGCAAATGCCTGAAGCTACACTTTACATGCCCAATCTGGAAGAAGAAAACAAAACTGATCCTTGTAACATTTTTTATGGAGGACTTCAGAGTGTAAACCATAAAAATCAGTAACTAAAAGAGATCAGGCACAAGCTGATTTAAGCCTCCTTCAAACCAAATAGAAGAGGTGACATGTGGGTTTGCACTGAGAGAATTCAATCTCTAATGTGTGCATATAGATTTAATATGTTTTATACTTATATGCATGCACGTTGGGTAGTGATAGGACCAGGGGGAATAGATCCAAGCTAGAGGAGGGGAGAGTTAGATTAGAGATTAGGAAGAAGTTCTTCCCCATGAGGGTGGTGAGATGCTGGAACAGGTTGCCCAGGGAGGTGGTGGAAGCCTCATCGCTGGGGGCTTTTAAGGCCAGGCTGGATGTGGCTCTGGGCAACCTGATCTAGTGTGAGGTATCCCTGCCCACGGCAGGGGGGGCTGGAGCTCGATGATCCTTGAGGTTGCTTCCAACCCTGACAATTCTGTGATTCTCTGAGTACACCTTTTATAGGACCACATATAGGACCAGTGAAGCTTTCTTATGTAGATAAAACTTCAAAGTCAACGCAGAACAAATTTTTAGGTATAGACATTGCTAGATCAGCAAACTGCGATGGTAGATGTGAGGACAAGTAAAGATAAGATGTAGAGCTTGATATACTCTCAAGCCCCTCAAAGCTCCAACTGGAAGTAAGCTGCCAGATATAATCATAGAATCGTTAGGGTTGGAAGGCACCTCAAGGATCATCTAGCTCCAACCCCCCTGTCATGGGCAGGGACACTTCACACTAGATTAGGTTGCTCAGAGCCACATCCAGCCTGGCCTTAAAAACCTCCAGGGGATGGAGCTTCTACCACCTCCCTGGGCATCCTGTTTCTGTGTCTCACCACCCTCATGTTGAAGAATTTCTTCCTAACATCCAGTCTGAATCTACCCATTTCTAGTTTTGTTCCATTGATGCAGAGTTCAAGAGGAGTGCAATCTCAGCGTGTGGCAGAGACTGGTTAAAACTGGGAAGAAGAGAAGCCTGAGCAGCATTCAGCTCTTGTCCACTCTGGGAGGAAGGGCTCTCCCCACATCTGCTCCCAGGCTTTTGTTTGGGTGGCACAGGCACGGCTCAGGGAGAGCAGCCCTGTTTATTCTGCCGGGGCACAGCAATCAGCATGCTAATCGCTGCGGCTCCCCTGCATGCCAACGCTCTCGCACACAAAGCTCGCTGTCACCAGCCACACTGCAACAAAACAAAACAACCAAAAAAAAAATACAGACTTGGGAATTTAGAGGAGTCCAAATCTCTCCTTCTTCCTTGGCTCAAACTTAACAGCTTTGGAGGGGAGCCAGGGGGAAAGGAACAGTAGTGGAGGGAGCAGAGAGCCCATAACCCGGAGAGACAGCATCATTCATGATATGAAAAGATGCTTGTAAAATTCCCCATCTGGCTTACTGTTGGCATTATCATTTCTCCAACTGCAACATGAATAACTCTTGTGTTTAGCCTCTGGTGGAGGACAGCTCTGGTCACTTCCAAATGGTGGGTGGAGCAATGTGTAAGTCTAATAAAAATGCAAAAGCATCCAAAAAACTAAAGAATTCCTAACAATCATTTCCTAACAAAAATCCACAAGGCACAGAGGACACAGTAACCTAATAGGTTTAATAAGCAAGCAAAGGAGGGGGGAACTCCAGGGATAAGTAATTGTACCCATCTTTCTGCCAACATTTCACATCCAAGTTATGATAAGTAGTCACAAAGATACCAGGGAATTGGCAGCCATGCATGCTAGAAACTTGTTTCTTCTGTTGATGAACGAATGCCCACTCCTCCAAAGCAGCAGTGTCACAACCCTCTGCCTGTTTTTTTCCACATACTTTTTGCTCTGATGGTCACCATAATCATAACATTTGCAACAGTCACTAATGCCACCCACCCAAACAATTCCTTCACAAAGCTGGCATCTTGTTTGGGCACAAAAAAACTAGATGAGATCTGAGAGCAATGGCAGATTATTTCTTTTTGCTTTTTGTTAACAGTCTCATCGTTTTTATGTCCCAATGGTCCTAAAAAAGGCAATTTGTTTAAAAGGATTAAAAACCCCAACACCAAACAAGCCAACAAAGACACTGAATTCAAGTGACAGATAATAAAGGGAAACCTGCCAGGGTTGCCTACCCTTGAGTCAAAAATGGATCTCATACAGCCAGCTGAACATGAGCCAGCTGTGTGCCCAGGTGGCCAAGAAGGCCAATGGCATCAGGAGTGGTATCAGGAAAGAGTGTGGCCAGCAGGAGCAGGGAAGTCATTGTGACCCTGTACTCAGCACTGGTTAGGCTACACCTTCAGTACTGTGTCCAATTCTGGGGTCCCTCAAATTAAGAAGAAGAAGAGTCTCCTCAATTATGAAGAGAATCAATAATGTTGGAAAAGACCTCAGAGATCATCAAGTCCAACCTGTCACCCAACACCTCATGACTAACTGAACCATTGCTTCAAGTGCCACATCCAATACCTTTTCGAACACGTCCAGTCCCACCTCCCTGGGCAGCACATTCCAATGGCAAATCTCTCTTTCTGTGATGAACTTTCTCCTCACTTTGTGCCTAAACCTCCCCTGGCACAGCTTGAGACTGTGTCCTCTTGTTCTGGTGCTGGTTGCCTGGGAGAAGAGACCAACCCCCTCCTGGCTACCACCTCCCTTCAGGTAGTTGTAGACAGCAATAAGGTCTCCCCTGAGCCTCCTCTTCTCCAGGCTAAACAACCCCAGCTCCCTCAGCCTCTCCTCATAGGGGTTGTGCTTGAGGCCTCTCCCCAGCCTTGTTGCCCTTCTCTGGACATGTTCAAGAGTCTCAATGTCCTTCTTAAACTATGGGGCTCAGAACTAGATACAGTACTCAAGGTGTGCTCTAACCAGTGCTGAGTACAGGGGCACAATGACCTCCCTGCTCCTGCTGGCCACGCTATTCCTGATGCAGACCAGGATGCCATTGGCCTTCTTGGCCACCTGGGCACACTGCTGGCTCATGTTCAGCCAGCTGTCAACCCGACTGTTACCGTTGAAGAAACTGAAAAAGAAAGGCTCACAACCACCAATGCATACTAAAAAACATAAATCCTTGCTTTAAATAAGTGATTGAAAAAAACACACCCAGTGTGGATATCCAGCTCCTTACACTTGGCAGAGTTAAATAGGTCATGCAAATGGGTCACCCTGCAATGGCAAGGATCGCAGTGTGGCCAGCTGCTGTGCCTCAGCTAACAGGGCAGTATCTTTTACAGTGGTCTGGGAAGACACACCACCAGAATTGAGTCCCTCTGGCAGCCCCTACAAGGCATTAAGACACAGCTTCCTCCACACATTACATGGAGATGATATTGCCTTTCTCTGAGTGGGGGCTTGCTGCAGGTGCAGTTGGACTAGGCAGAGATTGGGTCACTTGGTCAGCACATTATTTCCCACAGCCTCTTTCCTGCTGGCCTTTGAGCAAACTTACAGGTTACAGTCTGCATTTCCTTTGCTAATTCCATCCATTTCTTGATCTATAACATTTTGTATCTATAAATATAGATATTTATAGATACCAGGAGTTGGAAGGGACCAATATGGACCAATAAGTATAGAACTAAATATCTATAGGTAACTACAAATCTCTAATCTATAGATATCTATATCTCATCTGTACATGAACAGGCTGGTTACAGAAGACAAATGCTTCAGTGTGGTGACAGACAGGACAACAAGCACAGGATACAGCCCAACCCTTTTCTGCTTGCCTAAGCAGAGTCCTGACAGTTTCTGTAGGATCAGCACTCTAAGCAATGCCTTTGATTTACACATATTAGAGAGGCAAAAATTATTAATGTAAACGTTTTACTGTAGCAAAGTGGAGAATCAACCATAAATTGAAACATTAAAAATTGGGTAAAAGCCCATGAACCATCAAGGAAGGAAGTCAGGATGACTAACAGACGATCACAAGATGTTAGGGGTGGAAGGGGACCTCCAAAGATCATCGAGTCTAACCCCACTGACAGAGCAGGGCCATACAATCTAGCACAGGTTGCACAGGAACACATCCAAATGGGTCTTGAAAGTCCCCCGGAGAAGGAGACTCCACGACTTTGCTGGGGAGCCTGTTCCACTGCTCTGTGACCCTCACAGTGAAGAAGTTCCTCCTCATGCTGAGGTGGAACCTCCTGTGCTGCAGTTTATATTCATTACCCCTTGTCCTACTGCAGGGTACAACAGAGCAGAGCCTGTCCCCCTCCCTCTTGAGCCCCCAGACCTCAGAAGGATGGACGGGAAGGAAGCCAAAGAGGTGATCTCACAGCTGCATTCCAACACTGTCACCTTCTCATCCTTTTTAGTGTGTAACCTGACAGGCTCACCTCCACAAAATCACTTTGCCAGGACAACTGCCTGCAGGTAATGCAAAGAGCAGAGGCAGAGGGATTACACCTCCATGAAGGGGGAGGTCACTTGTCATTTGGGTTGTTTTTGGGTTGCTTTTGCTGTTTTTTAAGGGTCTGATAGCCTGTGGTTTATAAATACGAAAAAGTGTTCATTGTATAGCATTAATTTTCGTCAGGGAAAGTGAAGCACAAAATCCTGGAACCCTGTAAAGAAAAAACACCCACAAGAGCTGGCAGCTGTGCAGGACAGACACCCTGGAAAGCCACCACAAATTCACACAGTAGCACTGCCAGCACACAAGATAGTTCAAGCTAGCGAGAATCAAATAGTCACAGCAGGCAAATTCTCCCCATAGGATCTGCTGATCAGATGCAACGGCAACAGCTTGAATTTGGCCCTCTTCCATTCCTTTCATCTGCCACAATACTACAGAAAATATTCTCACTGTATCCACGTCGCGAATCGGACCTGCGGCTTACGGCCGGGGAAGCAGCGCTCGTCAGACGTGCCGCCGCACGGCCTGGGTGAGATACAGAGATAAACTCGGGGCAAAACAAAAGCAAGGCAGGCTGTGTGTCTGCTCACAGCCTGGAATGAAACGCCAAGGGCACGCCGCTTCTGCGAGCTGGAGATATTATTAGTTGTCGGTAGCGCTGGCGCTGCTTTGCAGGACAGCTGCAGGCAAACAGGTGGCCCTGGGCATTTCTGGCATGCTGGAATATTCCCTGCTCCAGAAGAAAAGTGGGAGATTCAAAAAGGAAAAGGAGAGGAAAGGAGAGGAAAGGAGAGGAAAGGAGAGGAAAGGAGAGGAAAGGAGAGGAAAGGAGAGGAGGAAAGGAGAGGAAAGGAGAAGGAAAGGAGAGGAAAAGGAGAGGAAAGGAGAGGAAAGGAGAGGAAAGGAGAGGAAAGGAGAGGAAAGGAGAGGAAGGAGAGGAAAGGAGAGGAAAGGAGAGGAAAGGAGAGGGAAAGGAGAGGAAAGGAGAGGAAAGGAGAGGAAAGGAAAGGAAAGGAAAGGAAAGGAAAGGAAAGAGAAAGGAAAAGGAAAGGAAAGGAAAGGAAAGGAAAGGAAAAGGAAAGGAAAGGAAAGGAAAGGAAATAAGGCAAAATAAAATAAAACAAAACAAAACAAAAAATAAAATAAAATAAAATAAAATAAAATAAAATAAAATAAAATAAAATAAAATAAAATAAAATAAAATAAACCAAACCAAAACAAAATAAGATAAAATAAAATAATCACAGAATCACAGAATCATTAAGGTTGGAAAAGACTTCTAAAATCATCCGGTCCAACCACCAACCCAACACCCACTATGCCCATTAAACCATGTCCCAAAGTGTCATGTCTACGTGGTTTTTGAACACCCTCCAGGGATGGTGACTCCTCCACCTCCCTGGCAGCCTGTTCCAGTGCCTGACCACTCCTTCAGTGCAAAAGTTTTTCCTAATATCCGCTCTAAACCTCCCCTGGCACAACTGCAGGCCATTTCCTCTCGGTCTATCAGTATTTCAGGCAGAAGGCTCTTAAATGGAAGCTGTGGTCTGAAAGCCCCTGCTCATGAACGTCATCACCACTTAGCATGGAGACAGCGCAGTGATCAGACACTTACGTGAGTTGGAGAAAGGACTAGAACCTAGGTCTGTCTTTCTCTGTTGGAAATTGGGCCAATCACTAGGTTCCACCCACTGTGTTCCCTGCCTCTGAAACAGCCACATCATTTGTTGCAAAAGCCTCATTCCATGCAGGATAGCTCAACTTTTCCAGATTAGGTTATTCTTCTGAAAATGTTCTCAAAGACAACACTTAATATTCATCTTCTACACCTTGTGGCAATTATGGGCTAAAAGCAGAAAGTAAGCTCACTTGATCCCAGTACTAACTCCACTGGGTCCTCTTTTGAGAAGCTTCAGAAACTGCCTATGTAATAAAGAAATAAAGATAAAATTAAATAAATAAAATAAAATAAAATAAAATGAAATGAAATTAAAGGAAATTAAAGGAAATAAAATAAAATAAAAGGAAATAAAATAAAATAAAATAAAATGAAAGGAAATAAAATAAAATTAAAAAATAAAATAAAATAAAAGGAAATAAAATAAAACAAAACAAAACAAAATAAAATAAAATAAAATAAAATAAAATAAAATAAAATAAAATAAAAGGAAAGGAAAGGAAATAAAAGGAAATACAATAAAATAAATTTAAAGCAAATAATTTAATTAAATTATTTTAAAAATTAAACAAATAAAATTTAAAAATAAAATAATAAAATAAAAATAAAATTAAAGTAAATAAGATAATAAAATACAAATAAAATTAAAAGTAAATAAGACAATAAAATAAAAATAAAATTAAATAATTAAATTCAATGATTTAAAAATTCAATAAAAAAGGAATTGAAAAAATAAAACAACAAAATGAAAAAATAAAATTCGAGAATATAATGAAATTAAATGATGTCATTAAACTCAATTATTAGAACATGAAAACACAGCAAACAAATTCAAAATAAAGTAAATAATTCGATTCTATTATGAAAAATTAAAAATTAAATTGAACTAAAAATTAAATTAAATTTAAAATTAAAAATTAAATTAAAATTAAAAATTAAATTAAATTAAAAGTTAAATTAAAATGAAATTAAAAATAAATTTAAAGATGCACTAAAATAAAAAAATTAAGTGAAAGTAAATAATGAAAATCAATTGTTAAAAATAACAATAAAATAAAATAACATCTGAAAAGGAAAGAAAAGAAAATGGAAAAATAAAATAAATAAAAGTTAAAATTAAAATCAGCAAATAAATACAATTAAATTACATATAAAGATAAAATAAAAATGTCAAAGTAAATTAAAATTCAAAATTAAAGGAAAATTTCATAGTATCATAGTATATCATAGTATCATTCAGGGTTGGAAGGGACCACAAGGATCTTCTAGTTCCAACCCCCCCTGCCATGGGCAGGGACACCCCCACACTAGATCAGCCTGGCCAGAGCCAACTTTCCAATGCAAACTCCTAAAAGCCCTTTGGCTCACTCCCCAAATTGTCTTCCCAATCCCCTCATTTTTCCATTTCATGTGAAATAATTAGTGGGGATAACCTGTTTGTGGCAGAGCAATGGATCTTGACCGACTCCACAAGCAGATGGAAGGGAAACATGGAAAAATCCAGTTCAAGTCCACTAGGAAAGAACTTCTGTGAGAGAAGCTGGAAACTTTTGATACATATACACACAGACACATATATTACTCTTTAGGCTTTGCTGTGCATGTTTCAATACATATGGTTTACTAGAGATGTGTTTTAATACATATGCTTGACTAGATATATTTTTTACTGTTTATACAGTGTGCTATACTGTATATACACTAATTTACTGTATATGATTTACACAAACCATTTCCTTTTCCATGGCAGATTCCAAATGAGTAGATTTGGAAAGAACTCAACAGTAGTCGTGACACATTGAGAGACTTAGGATGCTCAATCTCCAGAACACAAAGGATGACAGCACACCAGAGCTGAAGGCAAGCTCCACCAGAATGGTGAAGGAAGGAAGACAAGGTAGCATGCACCCCAGAATGAGGTAATAGCCTCATGCTTCATGGGGATAAACAGAAGGAGAGTGACCTTGGGAGCAGGGAGGGAAAGCAGGACTTACCAGCCCCGTCGGCCTGACCCCGATTCTGGCCTCCCAAAGTGCAATAAACCCTGCAGAGCAGCAGGACTGACAGCCGGCCAGGAGTCACACAGCTGCAGCTGCTGCGGGCTGAACACAGCGCGCACCCCCCCCCCCCCCCCCCCCCCCCCCCCCCCCCAAACTCCACCTCCAGCCACCTCCAGGGCAGCAACGTGGCCCCGACACCCTAAAACCATGTGAGGTGCTGACTGGCACACAGCAGCAGCTCCTCTCCTAGCACCTCCCCTCCCTGGCACCTGCACAGGCAGAGAGCAGCAGCAGAGGAAAATTATCAGCGTGGAGGGAACTCTGTGAGCCCCAAGGGCAAGAAATAGCTCCAGAGAGTAAATAGGGAGGTGATCAGATGAAACCAGCAGGAGTAAGACACACTGGCAGGAGATGAAACTTTACCACAGTGAAGGTGGGGCTGCAGGGAGAAGGGCCAGGCTTGCTGGGAGCACCAGCAGGCCAGGCAGCCTGGCAAGCAGCGTCTTTAAGAGCTCAGCAGAGAAGATTGTCTTTGCAAAGAAAGCCAAGCCTTTTCCTGCTTCTTTTAGGGCAATCAAGGTGGAAGCAATGTGTCTCCTCAAACAACAGCTTCATGTCCTTACCAAAAACCACCTTAAAAATTCAGTGAAGAAAAAGTGTCTGTTGGGAGCATAGTGCAGCTACACAAAACATGGGAAGAAACAGCCTCAAGTTGCACCAAGGGAGGTTCAGGTTGGATAGCAGAAAAAATGTCTTCAACCAAAGGCTTCTCAAAGACTGGAACAAACTCCCCAGAAGGTGGCTGAATCTCCATCCCTGGAGGGGTTTGAAAGCCACAGAGATATGGCACTGAGGGACTTGGCTTAGCATCAGTCTTGGTAGAGTTAGATAATGGTTGGACTTGATGATCTTAAAGGTCTTTTCTAACCAAAACAGTTCTATGGTTCTATGATACCAGAAACTCCAAACATGGCTCTAAGCAATCGACAACTGCCAGGTGATGTTCAGCACCAGACCCTGAAGATCAAGATGGAAATGCCAAATTCTTACCATGGCACTTAGATCCTGCTGCTTCCCACTAGGCTTACTACATTACTACATTGGAAAACTGCCAGTACTTAGAGCAAGAAGTTAGTGCACAGCTCTGATACCACTACTTTGGTAGTATAAAACTCCCTCTGATAGTGTAAAGGGAAACTTGGGCAAAGGAAACAACAGATCTCATTTATTTTTTTCAGCATTCAGCAAAACCTTTTGCTAATAGAGTCATAGAATGGTTTGGATTGAAAGGGAACATCTCATTTCAATCCCCCCTGCCTTGGGCAAGGACACCTCCTACCAGATCAGGTTCTTCAAGACCTCCTACAGCCTGGTTTTGAACACTTCCAGCCTTGGAGCTACCACAACTTCTCTGGACAACAAGTTCAGTGCCTCACCACCCTCATCTCATGGGGAAGAATTTTTTGCTAATGTCTAATACAAATGAGGCTTCTTCCAATTTCAATCCATTACCCCTTGTCCTGTCACTGAATGCCTTTGTTCAAAGTCTCTCTCCAGCTCTCCTAGAGAAGCCCTTCAAACACTGGAAGGCTGCTAAAAGGTCTCCCCAGAGCCTTCTCTTCTCCAGGCTGAACCCCAACTCTTTCAGCCTGTCTTCATCAGAAAGGTGCTCCAGCCCTCTGATCAGCTTTTAGAATTTAGATTTAGAATTGACCATGTTGGAAAAGACCTTTGAGATCATCAAGTCCAACCTATCACCCAACACCATCTAATCAACTAAGCCATGGAACCAAGTGCCTCATCCAGTCTCTTCCTAAACACCTCCAGGGATGGTGACTCCACCACCTCCCCAGGCAGCACATTCCAATGGCAAATCTCTCTTTCTGTGAAGAACTTCTTCCTAACATCCAGCCTAAACCTCCCCTGGTGCAGCTTGAGACTGTGTCCTCTTGTTCCGGTGCTGGTTACCTGGGAGAAGAGACCAACCCCCACCTGGCTACAACCTCCCTTCAAGTAGTTGTAGACAGGAAGAACATCTCCCCTGAGCCTCCTCTTCTCCAGGCTAAGCAACCCCAGCTCCCTCAGCCTCTCCTCACAGGGCTGTGCTCCAAACCCCTCCCCAGCTTTGTTGCCCTTCTCTGGACATGTTCCAGCAACTCAACATCTTTCCTAAACTGAGGGGCCCAGAACTGGACACAGGACTCAAGGTGTGGCCTAACCAGTGCTGAATACAGGGCAGAATGATCTCCCTGCTCCTGATGGCCACACTATTCCTGATAGAGGCCAGGATACCATTGGCTTTTTGGCTACCTGGGCACACTGCTGGCTCATGTTCAGCCTACCATCAACCAGTACCCCCCAGATGCATTTTGGGGAAAATCTGAAGTACAGCAGCAATGCTGGATCTTAAGAAACTGTCTGATGTTCTCCTGAATCTGCCCTTCACCATCAGATTAGTTATTTCCCAAGATCTCTGCCCTGTAACAATTTTCAGCCATATTTGTAAGCTGCTTATGTGATGCAGTGTATTACTGTCATTTGTATGATGCCTACCATTAAAATCCCCAACCAGGAATGTCCATGTTCTGTATAATGAAAGGGAAACGCAAGGAGTTCAGAATATAAAATGGCACTGCAGGTCCTGGGCAGGTAGTGAAAACTTCGTGCTGGGTACAAAATGGATGATTTATCTCATTCCTGCAAATGTTAAACATGACCTCAGAATCCCTGTAGCATGGTATGATGTAAAAGGAGGGCAGAGCCATGGTGGGCTGGAAAGGAGAAGGATGGCAGGGGAAGAGAGAAGAAAATCTGGGAGGGGACCACACAAAAGAACACGAGCAAGAGCAGCCTCCAACTCAACAGGCAAAAGCAAACCACAGAGGGTTGGGAGGGGTGCACACAGTATGAGCACAAGACTGTGACTATGACTTCACTAGATAAGTAGGTCCTGATATTTCTCCTTGCTACATCAGCTCATTATCCCTGAAGGCACAAATAAGAAATTCAAACAAATGGGAGCTCAGTTGACATCTTTGTCTTTGGGGGAACAGAGCAATCAGATGCTGTGCATTCCATCAGATCTGCCAAAGCCAAGATACACCCTCAGTGAGATGGCTTTGTTTACTGTAATGAAGGTGGAACATAGGCAAGCAGGGAAAAGAGCCCAAAGCATTTCGAGGCTACTGATGGTCTCTAATGGTGATGAAATCACAGCCAGATGTCAGATTTCAGAGGAGATGCCTATCTGATGTCACATTCTCTTGTAGCAACTATGCTATGGTCAAGAAAGAGGACATTTCCCTTCCATCCCCTCTCTGCAGCACCAGATGACAGCACTTGGCTTCCAAGCATTGGGACCTCAGTTTCATGAGTTCTTCTGTTATTGCCTTTTCACTTTTTTGATGAATAAACCTCACCAAGATGGAGGTTTAAAAAGAAGCTCATGTACAGTGAAGTGCAGCCAAGCACTGCCAGAAACAGCTGGGAGCTCACCTTGCAAATCCAGAGTTGGGTGGGTAAAAAACACGAGGAGAGGTGAAACACCACCCAAAAAGCACAGCCTGCTTCCTTCTGCTACGGTGGAAAAGAAAGTTACTTACTTCTCTCTGCCTTGTTAGTTGGGCTGTGAAGTGGGACAACACAAAATTCAGTGCAGAGTGGGTTGGGGAAGGAGCTATTTAAAAAGTGAGAATGTTCTTATGTTCTCAGGGCAACTGGAACTCAGTGTTGGGGGGTGTCTAACCCTTCTTACCCATTCTTCTGGCAATAGTTGTGCTTTGTATCTGAAGGAGGAGGGGGAAAGAAGGCCATGAAGACAAATTTGACCTTTATTTGCACTCACATGATGTGTGCTGGGAGTATGACTAACCTAAACACGGATTTCAAGGAACCCTAAAAACCTTGTTTAGTGTCACAACATCTCCCTCAAGACATCCTGTTGAGGAAACTGGATGCTCTCTGTTCTCAGCACATCCCTCTGGCTGCTGCCCCCACAACTGAGCTCTATAGCAAGATATAAAAAGGGGCACATCATTCACAGCTAAGGAGAGCATGCTGTTTTCTATGTTAGGTTTATTTGTGTGCAATTATCAGGACACAGCAAAGCATTAAGGAAAGCACACAGCCTGATCAGGGGTTTAGGAGATCTCAAAAGCAGTCAGCTCAAACAAACTGCTTCAAGGAAAGAAAACAAAATACTTCAAATCTAGAGTTACAAGTCACAAGAACTACTGCTCCAGATACTCAGAAAATAAAAACAGGCTCTAAGTCACTGGGGTTCAAACAACAGGACCACCAAAGAAACTAACTTGAGCATTAAAAATGGGAGAGTACAGTTTTCATTAGATGTACTGTTAAAGTTTATCCCAGAATGACAAGGGTTGGAAGGGACTCCTGGAGAGCAAGTTCAACCCCCCCCTGCCAAAGCAGATTCACCTAGGGCAGGGCATATAGGAACATGTCCAGGCAGGTTTTGAAAGTCTCCAGAGAAGGAGACTCCACAACCTCTCAGGGCAGCCTGTTCCAGTGCTCCACCCTTGCAGTAAAATAGTTTTTCCTCAGGTTGAGGTAGAATTTCCTGTGTTCCAGTTGGCACCCACTGCCCCTCATCCTATCACAGAGCACTACTGAAAAGAGACTGGCCCCTTCCTAACACACACCCTTCAGATAGTCATAGACATTAATAGGATCCCCTCTTAGTCCTCTCTTCTCCAGACTAAACAGCCCCAGGTCTCTCAGCCTTCTCCCCTCAGGCAGATGCTCCAGTCCCTTCATCGCCCTTGTAGCATCCATTGGACTCTCTGGTAGTTCCCTGTCCCTCTTCAACAGGAGAGCCAGAACTGGACATGGCACTCCAGATGTGCTCTCACCAGGACAGAGTATCAGGGGGGAGGAGAACCTCCCCTGACCTGCTGGTCACACTCTTCCTAATGCACACCAGGAGATAACTTGCTTTTTTGCCAGAAGGGCACATTGCTGTCCCATGGATAACTTCTTGTCCCCCAGGACTCTAAGATCTTTCTCCATGGAGCTGCTTTCCAGCAAGTCTACCCCTAATCTGTACTGGTGCATGGGGCTGTTCCTCCCCAGGACTCTACACATGTTCTTGTTGAATCTCATTAAGCTCTCCTTTGCTCAGCTCTCTCATCTGTCCAGATCTTGCTGCACAGTCTGATGGAGTGTCAGCCACTCCTCCCAGTTTTGAACTAGCTATGAACAAAGCGTATCCCAAACACGAAGCATGACAGAACCCAGGACACCCGTATCTCCTTGTATACCATGTCACTTGCAGTGCCACAGGAAGAAAGTTTCCAGGAGTGCAGAGGGAGCTTACAGCTCCAAACACCAAAAATACTTGTGCTTTAAAAGAAACAACCAACCAACCTCCAACGCCACCAGAAATAACAACAAACCCAACAAACTTATAGATTAATAAAGTGGAATTACCTCCTGAGTGACTTACCCCAAAAGCACACCCGTGGGGTAAGCCAAAGGAACTCTGCAAACAGCTTAAGCTCCAACACAAACAAAGCCTTTTGCAAGATGAGTAGAGCCATCAACTACCAGCAAACACTGCAGAGCAAACCTTTGCCTTTCCAGACTAATGTAGAGGGAACTGTGTGTTAAGCCATGGACCAACAGATGCTTCTCAAAAGCTATTTATATGAGTTGCTGCTAAGATACTGTACCACAGTGGCAATGAAGACTACTTATGCAAAGCAAATCTATGTGCTGAAACTGCCTCTATGTCTTCCTTAATTAATGAGCCTGCTAAAGGCTGCTAACCTTTTTCACATGCCCTACCTTCCTTTCTCTGCCTACAGATTCCAAGCTTCATGGGATCCCTTTGATCACATTTGATATCTTAGGGCACTGTTACCCAACCCCTGCTTTCTATATTTTGACTTGGCTGTTGTGAAAATAATCTCTTTTTCCAGGAAGAGCAATGTTGACTGTTCCAGGGAGCCAGCTGCAGGGAACCATCAGATGCAACTTGCCACAGGACCTCTGGGATGGAGTGAAGCTAGTAGAGGAGGAAAAGCCACAATAATTTGTGCATCTCCACTTGTGGGTCATTAATTACCTGACCAGCATAACACATTCTATAGGCAACTTGAAGCCTGAACAGCCACTGCAGGCTGTTTCTAGTTTTCCTCTCTAACTACATCCAAAGCAGATGTCAAGGACAAGAGAAAAAAAAACCCAAAAAGCAATAGTGAGATTTACACCTGATGCTTTTCTGACACACCACAACCTAATTAATCATAGACATGAAGCTGTATTGGAGTTCCAGCCTCAATTCCTATTTTGCCCTGGTAATTTATCAGATGTCTTCCTACTCAGCTACTTGAATTCATTCAGGGTGTGCAATCCAGGGAAAAAAAACCCAGGGTTTTTATGAAAGTATGTGCATGATAAATCTCATTTGAGAAGTTTTGCTCCCTGCAGCTGTATTGAACAACCTGAGCACAAAACTTTGACCAGCCAAGGCCAGAAAACAGCTGAAATGTTGTCTAATGCATTTGTAAGGTTTCCAATTGTAAAGGTGCAAAAAGAAACTGGTACCTAGAGTTGAAATCAATTTGACATGAAACTTTTGAAAGTGACTCATAGAAGGGTTTGGGTTGGAAGCAACCTTAAAGATTATCTAGTTCAAACCCCTCTGCCATGGGCAGGGACACCTTCCACTAGACCAGGTTGCTCAAAGCCCTATCCAACCTGGCCTAGAATACTTCCAGGGAGGTGGCATCCATGATGTCCCTGGGCAACCTGTTCCAGTGTCTCACCACTCTCACTGTGAAGAACTTCTTTCTAATACCCAGTCTCAATCTCCCCTCTTCCAGGTAAAAGCCACTGCCTCTTGTCCTATCACTTATCACAGTATCACAGTATCACTAAGGTTGGAAGAGACCTCGAGGATCATCGAGTCCAACCTATCAACACAGACCTCAGGACTAGACCATGGCACCAAGTGCCACGTCCAATCTCCTCTTGAACGCCTCCAGGGACGGTGACTCCACCACCTCCCTGGGCAGCACATTCCAATGATGAACAACTCGCTCGGTGAAGAACTTTCTCCTCACCTTGAGTCTAAACCTCCCCTGGCGCAGCTTGAGACTGTGTCCCCTTGTTCTGGTGCTGGTTGCCTGGGAGAAGAGACCAACCCCTTCCTGGCCACAACCACCCTTCAGGTAGTTGTAAGCTCAGGTTGTAAATTCAGGTAGTTATAAGCCCTTGTGAACATTATGAGCACTGCCTGGCAGAGTCATTACACTTCTTCTAATGGCAGCAGCTACTATGAATATGATTTTGCTTTCTTGCCTCTTTCTTTTATGTACTGTGTTCTCTTTTGCCTGGTATATTAAGAAAAGCTCCCTTCCATTTTAAGCCAACAAACAGTAACAGTTGGCCAGCACTTGGACTTCTCTCATCAAAGACAGCAACCCGCTATGCAAAGATCAGGATACTACACAGCCAGAGATGTTGGAGGGCCTCTGCACCCCACTGTCCAAGTACAACTGCTGTAGGTGGGCCTCAAAAGATGCAAGAAAGCTGCCTGTGGAGGCCAGGGGCCTGGCAGTAGCTGTTAAAGTCAGACCAAATCTCTACTCCCCAAGGCAAACAGCAAAACAGTGGAACCGCCAAGGAGGACTCATTCCTGCTCAGTTCATGACCTTTGCACAAAAAAAATAAGAGGCAACAAATTCCACTTCTCCTTTCAAATTAAACATCTACTCTTTATTGCCAGGGAATATGTTTTAATAATCTGTGGTGTTCAAGGTTTGATAAACATCAGAAATCTCTTTACTGCTGTTACATGATACCTGACATACATTTCCCCCCCCCACACACACGCTCACAGCTTTGCCTTCTCATGCCAGCATTACATAGACCACACTGAACTTCTTCAGGGTACAGGTTAGGGTTTCCTTGCAAACACATCTAAAAGAAGCAGTTCAAGTCCAAAAAAACCCTGTGTTTTGGTTTTGTTGTTTTGGTTTTTTAATTGGCTTTTTGTACTGAATGACTTTCCAGCACATTCCAGTTGAAAAACCTACGTAACTGTTTTTTTCCTTCCAGTAATAAAATAAGTAGAAAGCTTGCACATTTAGAAGTCCAGAATGATTTCAGTAAGAAAAGTGCAGGGGAAGAAAAATCAGTAAGCTTCAATTTGTTGCAACTGCACTTTACAGGCAACCAAAATATCGGGCCAAACAGATGTTAAGTGAATCAGTGCCTGCTCTGAACTTTGACCATCTATAATGGAGCTGTCTAAATTACTAAACACCACAACACTCAATCCATGTATCTGATGTTTGAAAACACACATTTGCTGTCTTGCTTGCATGGTTACAACTATCAGTCATTTTGGCCAAGAAGGCCAATGGTATCCTGAGGTATATTAGAGGGGGAGCAGCCAGTAGGTTGAGAGAGGTTCTCCTCTCCCTCTACTCCACTCTGCTGAGGCTGCATTTGAAATCCTGTGTTCAGTTCTGGGCCCCTCAGTTCAAGAAGGACCTCAGGGAACTGCTTGAGAGAGTCCAGTGCAGAGCCACAAAAATACTGAGGGGAGTGGAACATCTCCCTTATGAGGGAAGACTGAGGGAGCTGGGGCTCTTGAACTTGGAGAGGAGGAGGCTGAGGGCTGCCCTCATTCATGTTTATAAAGATGTGAAGGATGAATGTCAGGAGGACAGAGCCAGGGTCTGTTCAGAGATGTCCAGTGATAGGACAAGGGGCAATGGGTGCAAGCTGGAGCAGAGGAGGTTCCAAGTGAACATGAGGAAAAGCTTTTTCACTGTGAGGGTGACAAGACCATGGAACAGTCTGCCCAGAAAGGCTGTGGAGTCTCCTTCTCTGGACATTCAAAACCCACCTGGATGTGTTCCTGAGTGGCCTATTCTAGGTGATCCTGCTCTGGCAAGGGAGTTGGACTAGATGATCTTTTGAGGTCCCTTCCAACCTCTAATATTCTGTTATTCTCTGTGAATATCTCCAGCATATTCAGGGCTACAATAATAGTTTAGCAGTTATTGATTTTCCATCCCTTTTCAAGCATCAGGAAAGCCTACCTCAGATACAATTCAAGAACTGGAATAATTTATTCATGAAGCTATGGTAGCTGCTAGCTTACATAGAGTATCCAGAATAGCCAACTTAAATTACTACTGTTGATGAAGTCCATAGAGGTGGTGCAAATATGCCTTTGAAGGACCATTTGAAAAGTACAACCATTGATTATCTCTGGATGTTTACAGTTGTGAAGGCTGAGCTTTCAGGAGGAGCTAAAAAAAGAGCAGTACAATAATATCTAATAGAGTATACTTAAGAAGCAGAAATTCCTGAAGTTTATGGGCACAAAATCAACAACTAAAGCAAGAAGGAAATAAAGGAACTCTTCTTTCATACAGAGTATCTCCACTGCAAGGTTTTCTCACAGCTCTTTCACAATGTCTTGGTTCTGCTTCCTCTGGGCAGCAGAGTATGAAGGATGTCTCCTCCTTCAGGACATGGAGTCCTGTTCTTCCATTTGCTGTCAACACTCTCGAGGTGTGTGTGAGGCACACTTCTGCTCTATCCTCTCTCCCCTGGGAATGCACAGAGCAGCAAGGGCAGGAAGATGAAAACATGCAGCACACCAAGTCTTAGGAACTGGAACTAAGGAGTGGGGATGGCAGAAACAGCTTGTCACATGTGTTGGCAGAGGGAAAATAAAGGGGAAACAAATCACTTATCACTGACAATTTATTCCTAAAACCTCAGTTTACACCCCACCTTCTGTCCTAATCAGACCTGAGATAATATTTTCTTTGTAAAGGAAAACAACCAAACTGTGCTTGTAATTCAGCTTGCCTAGGTACAGCCAGTGGCTCCTGCTCAGAAGAGTCACAAGTAAGGCTAGCAGAGATGTTCATGCACCCTCTAGCAACAAGCTTCCAGCTCCTCACCTGCTGCTTCTGAAAACTTTGTCACTTTAAACCCACATTATACAGACTGGTGTCAAACTTAGCTGATGAGAATGTATAAAGGGAAAGGGTAAATTTAAAGCAAATATGACTTTGATTTTTTCCCCCTCTGCTCAACAGTTTGCTGATCAGCAAGAGGTGTCTGCAGACAGCAGAACCAGTGGAGTCCAACAAGATTATTAAGCCAGGCTTCACAGGCCATGAAAGCAGCTGTACTAGGTCCAGAGCCAAGAAAAGGCTGCCAGCAGCTTAGCTGATTTAAAGCACTGCAGAGCCCAGTCCCCAGCCAGCTCACACATCTCCAAACCACTCCTGTAGGCACAGATTTCTGGAGAATGCAAATGTTACACATGGCTACCCAAAATCAGATCAAGGCCAGCAGGACTTCCTGGCTTTGGCAAACACTTCTAGATTGCCCTAGTGACTGAGGAATATTCTTCACACCAAGCATTGCCGTGCTTGAATGCATGGACCCAGCTGAGGCTCAGCACTGTGCTGAAGCTTGTCAGCTCTTTTATCTGGAGACCCTGCTTAAGAGATACTTGGGGTTTACAAGGTCAACAGATGTCCAAATATAGGGGCTACAGAGCTATGCAACCACCTTAGGTGATGTGAGAACACTGCCCAAAGTGCAGCAGAGGGAACCAAACTACCCAGGAGGTACCAGACCTTGGGCATGTGTGCTCTTTGTACCTGTGCATGTATGTGTCAGCCAGCCTGGAGCTGCAAAGAGTCTTCAGCATGCCTCATGGTCTATGATGGCAGGGTCTGGAAAGGCAGCTAGCACAGGAACAGCACCCACTTTCTGGGGCTTTTTGGCTACCTGGAAATTCCTACATGTGCTACACTGCACTGCTAAACTGCCTTTGGGCCATTTGCCTCTGAATGGGAAAGGCACTGGCATGGAGCAGCTCTCCTGCAAGAATCATCCTGTGGCTGTGCTGATCCAGGATGATAGATGTTGCTGCCAAACCCCAGCAGGCTGTTCAGTGAGTTGCCCACACCCACAACACAGAGGTTATCCAAGATTTTTCCATTCTCTGGCATATCCTAAACTCCACCTTCCATTATCCTCAACAGAGCAGTTGAGTCTTTTTCCTCTTATTTACTTCCTACCCACTTCCTAACCTCAGTCTGGCACTTTTATTGCTGCAGCTATTATTCTAAAGTCATAAAAGGACAAGACTATTTGTACACTGTCATAAAAAAGAGGGTAAATCATATTGGAAGCTATGATGGAGAATACTGACCACAGTCTTTGAAGGCCTTGGTCTGAAATTTGCTTACATAATAGTTTGCATGCAGGCTTGAGTACGGGACTTAAGTGCATGGCTCATGAAATCACAGCCAAACAAAACAGAACAAGCAAGGTGAACTACTCTTGGGAAGATGTAAAAGAGCTGCAGGAATTTTTGATGCAAGTATGAGAACACCAAGACCCCAGCATAAGAAAGACATGGAACTGCTGGAGAGGGTCCAGGGGAGGGCAACAAAGATGATCAGAGGGATGGAGAACATCCCCTATGGGGACAGCAGGAAGAACATCCCCTGTGGGGACAGGCTGAGAGAGTAGGAGCTGTTCAGCCTGGAAAAGGGTCTGGGGAGACCTTATAGTGGCCTTGCAGTACCTGAAGGGAGTCTACAAAAAAGCCAAGAAGGACTTTTTATGAGAGCTTGTAGTGATAGGACAAGGCATAATGGATTGAAGCTTGAGGAGGGCAGGTTTAGAATGGAGATTAGAAAGAGACTCTTTACAGGGAGGGTGGTGAGACACTGGAACAGGGTGCCCAGGGATGTTGCAGATGTCCCCTCCCTGGAGGTGTTCAAGGCCAGGTTGGATGAGGCCTTGAGCAACCTGGTCTAATGGAAGTGTCCCTGCCCATGGCAGGGCAGTTGGAACTAGAGGCTCTTTAAGGACCCTTTCAGCCCAAATCATTCTATGAATCAGTTCTTAAAAAAACATGAAGTCTGGAATCCAAGGAGTTTCAGTGCTCTAAGATCATATTTTAGAAAGTAAATTTTTATCAGGCTTGGGTGGCTCAAGAGATTGGGTAACAGTATTTTAAAAAGCAAGTGATTAATCTCTGATCAACCACAGAGTGAGGACTACAGAGCACTTAAGGTCTCCAACACCCCTGGGAAGTTGCCAACAGGCTGCTGGCTCCAGGCAGATTTTGGGTTTGGGCTTTCTCACACACAGTCTTCACACTTATGTGTAGCCTCCTCTAAATTTCACTACAACTGCTCCACCAGCCTCCTCCAAATTCTGCATTACAGTTATGTCCATGAAGACCAAAGGCAGTTAGATCCCAAGTGTGCTGACAAATACTTCCCAGAATCATAGAATCATTTCAGCTGGAAAAGAAGGAGTCCAACCATTAGCTAACTTGACCAAGTTTGGCACAAAACCGTGTCTCTTATTTCTCTGCTTCCTTTCTAACTGCATCTATGTGTTGTTACCTAATTACAAGCTTCTGAAGGCCGAGATCTCAGATACCACGTAGCACCTAGCATAAAAGGGATGAGGAGACTCATCCCATTAATACTTATTTGCAGGGAAACAGATTTTGGCCACTGCTGACTGTATCAGTCAACAATCTGAGGCACTCAGCAACTGAGGCCAGGCATATCTGAGGATTGAGCTCCTGAATTCCCCTCAAACTCATCACAATATTGGTTTGACTTCTGCTCTTTTGGTTGTTTTAAGACAGAATGAAAGAACAAGGAATAACTGGTGTGATACTGCTGATGATAAAGTATCACCTACTCCAACATGGCTCTGCTAATACCTTGCTTACTTGCATTTTTTTTGAGTGCAACACTTCTCTGAGAGGATATAATTATCCTGCTTCTCCCTTGTCTACAATTCTAGTTCACTGCCGTATCAGATTCCACCCAGTCACTATTCAGCACTGTAAAAATAAAACACAGACATGCACACTAAGAAGGAAGACCAAACTAGCCTGGCTCTGTTCCTCAAGCAAACCCCCAAACAAAACCCAGTCTCCTATGACAAACTTCATGTCATGGCTCCTGTTTATATAAGTTTGTTACTAAACACTGGCTTTAGTAATGAATTTTATGTGTTCTTTTGGTGCACATTTATTTACTTGTCTCTCCCTTTGCCTCTTTATAGGCTTTTATATAATCTCTGACAGGGCTCCCTGAGGACCATTCTGTTTGATTTACCAGTTTGCAACTAGCTTTGCATAAGATTGATTGTTCATAACCAGTTCTAAGAGGCTAGATTTAGACTGGATATTAGAAAGAAATTCTTAACAGTAAGGGTGGTGAGACACTGGAAAAGGTTCCCCAGGGAGGTCTTGGATGCCCCCTCCCTGGAAGTGTTCAAGGCCAGGTTGGATAAGGCCTTGAGCAATCTGGTCTAGTGGGGAAGGTGTCTCTGCCCATGGCAGAAGGGGTTGGAACTAGATGATCTTTAAGGTCCCTTCCAATCCAAGTCATTCCATGAACCTATGAGGAATCAGAACATGCATTATTTCTAATCCATACTACCAAAGCCTGCAGTAGTAATTATTTTCTTTTTTTAAAATTTGCTTGTACTCCCTTTGAAAATAAACAGCCCAGCAAAACAGCCTGACTTGTCTGATGCACAGCCAGCAGGTCGAGGGAGGTCATTCTCCCCCTCTACTCCACTCTGCTGAGACCCCATCTGGAGTACTGTGTCCAGTTCTGGAGCCTCTGTTACAGGAAGGGTCTGGACGTGCTGGAATGTGTCCAGGGAATGGCCACAAGGATGAGCAGAGGGCTGGAGCTGCTCTGCTATGAGGACAGATTGAGGGAGTTGGGGCTGTTCAGTCTGGAGAAGACTCTGAGGAAACCTAATTGTGGCCTTCCAGTATCTGAAGGGGGCTACAAGAAAGCTGGGGAGGGATTTTTGAGGGTGTCAGGGAGTGATAGGACCAGGGGGAATGGAACAAACTAGAAATGGGTAGATTCAGATTGGATGTTAGGAAGAAGTTCTTCCCCATGAGGGTGGTGAGACACTGGCACAAGTTGCCCAGGGAGGTGGTAGAAGCCTAATCTCTGGAGGTTTTTAAGGCCAGGCTGGCTTTGAGCGACCTGCTGTAGCGTGAGGTGTCCCTGCCCATGGCAGGGGGGTTGGAACTAGATGATCCTTGAGGTCCCTTCCAACCCTGACAATTCTATGATTCTATGCACTTGACACTCGTGGGACATTTCATCTTACACTTTTCATGCAGTTGTTATGGTTTAAGAAGGAACTACCATCTGAGTTCTTTAGAGGTGACCGGAGGAACTTAAAGATAACATCCGAGAATTGTACTAAAAGAAAAGGGTTTTCTGCTCCAGGGTATGTCATGTAAAAGCTGTACAGATTATTTTGCTAGAGCAGAAGTTGAGACATTTTATTAGCTTGTGCTACTGACCTGTGCAGGCAGTTTTCTGGCTCAATTTCCCCGACTTGTTTACAGTATCACCTCAGTTGTCCAGAACTTCTTGCTATCCCCCTAAGGGTCAAATTCCTGACATGTATTAATTACACTGAAAATTGCCCTGGATTACTTGAAACCTCAAATAACTGAACCTATTCACCATCCTCCCTTTTAAATAACAGAGGACATACTGTATAGTGGTGCTAATTCTTTGGGGCTGATCCCTGTAACTCCAGAAATTAATACACAGATGTCCCACTTCTTATCTAGCAGGTCTGTCAGCTTCGCTCTGAAAACCAGGCTCAGGATGCAGGGAGTTTTTACAGCATGATCCTACTCACTGCTGTAGGCTGCAGAGCAGGAGGAAATAGGAAGGACAGGAAGGTTAAAACCAAAAACCACTGACCAGCACTCCTGATCCACGCACTGTTGGCCAAGGAGATAGAGCTACTTCACAGCTCAGCCCTTCCTGGTCACCAAAATGACCTTGGATCTCCTCCTGTAGTCAGCCAAAGAGTAGCTGCTCCCTGCACATTAAGTGTATGTCCCACTGACACTTCAGCTTTTACAGCTGTAGCTACTGGGCTCCATCTCCACATACCTGCCACCAGGCAATCAGGCCTGAAGCTTCTTCTTGAAAGGGCCCACCAAGCAGCTCCACAGCAATCTCTCTGACTGCCTTATTGGGGATTGAAAGCAGAGATGAGGATATTTCTAAACCACCATGAGGGTGGTGAGACACTAGAACAGGTTGCCCAGGGAGGTGGTAGAAGGTGGAGGTTTTTAAGGCCAGGCTGGATGTGGCTCTGAGCAACCTGATCTAGTGTGAGGTGTCCATGCCCACGGCAGGGGGCTGGAACTAGATGATCCTTGAGGTCCCTCCCAACCCTAACAACTCTACGATTGCATGTGAAGACCTAATGTCAACTCACACGGTCAGCCAATGGCAGGCATTAGCTCTGAGGGGTTGCTAGGCAGGACTGGTAAAGTTGGGATTGGTCTTGGAAAATGAAGCAAGCCTCCTTTTAACCAAACTAGAAATGGCAGTGAAAGGACAAGAGTGACGAGGCAGCAGTGAAGGTATTGGAAAACATCCAGGAATGCTTGGTAACACCCATGGGATTTGCTAGCTGTGCGACCAAGCTACACAGCACCCAACTAACCCAGGAGTTATAAAAGGCAAGAAGCAGGAGCAGCAGCAGCCCAGGCTATCAGCTGAAGGTTGTTGTCCCACAACAGGTGCAAGGATGAGCCTCACATCTGGCGCTCAGTCCAATGTGCCTCCCAACACACCAACACGACTGTGCAACACATCGTGTCAAGAACATCTCTCTTGTTGTTGCAGTAAAAATAGAGCAAATACCAACATTACCCCTGAGAAGGAAAAGGAAAGGGGGAAAAGCATCTGCCTTAGGAGGAAACACAAGCTTGATTCCAAACTGTGCGTGAGAACTAGTGCAATTCACAAGAGAAAAGCTGAAGTGATAAAGGAGTGTACAGAATGGGCTGGGGAAAAAAAGCTGTGTTGAGCTCAGCACACACTTGGATGCATGCACACATTTAGCAAGGTCAATCCTCTCTCTTGAAAGGTCTGAAAAGAGGACTCCTTTTCACATGTTTCACAGTAATCAATCAGTGCACACTATTGCCCCAAACAGAAACAGACATTTGCCATCTTAGTAAGAGTGCTTCCTGCATGAAGATGAGGAGCTAGAAGCAAACAAAGAAGTGGCAACAGAAAGAACTTTTAAGGGAAGGACACCACTTCAAGTAGCTGGGGATTGCCTCTGTACTGCAATATTCATTTTCTAGACCATTAGTTATACTGTTTGTCCAGGAATGAATGTGTGATTCTCCTACTAAGCTTTGGGACAGATTTCCACATAATACCACACGACTTTCAAAAGGTTAATACTGAATGGCTTTGGTGTCCCCCCAGTCAGATAGCTCTGCCTAGCACAGTATTTTTGCACAAGCAATTAACTGAGCTCCTTCCTCTGCAGCATTAATTTTAACAGGTTTACAATAGTATCATTAGACCTCTGGACATTTAGGAGGAAGCACATTACAATTGGAAAGTACTGTGCCAAGCAGGAAGCGAGTGGCTTGAATCCAGGAGCACTGAGGAATGCAGAAGACAAGGAGACTTGAGTGTCAGATATTTCAGCCTCCATGAACTCTTGACCACAGCACCACACTGCAGATTTTTTTTTCCTGGGCTCTTAAACCAAAGAGACCACTCTGCATGGATCGTTAAGGCGCTGGTTTTCCTCCTAGTTTGCCTTTTTGCTTGTTTGCTTTAAGGCAGGGAAACAACTGCAATGTGATCTTTGGAGTGAGACACGTTCCACCATCTGCATTCAGCACGTAGGCTCCTGCTAGCACCATGCACATCATCTGACAGAAATCCACTTACAGTGCCCGGAAAGGTTTTCAGCATAGAAACACTACCAACAGTTGCTAGCAGACGTAAACTGCAACAGACTTCACCACGTTGGTTCACAGCCAAGAGGGGGATTAGAGGCAGCATTCTTCAGCCACCATCTTCAGCCTAAGAGCCAGGGTCACAATAGACCTGTTGCTAACTGATGCTTATTCCCTTTTCACAGGAGAAGAAGGTAATAGAAAGCTTAAGCCTCCCTGGCTCGTTTTGAGATAGCAGATCTGTTGATCTAACCACACTGTGGAAACTTCTTTCTGCTCACCTTCTGGGGACTGGTCAAGTTGAGAACTATTGGGAAAGCATTCTCCTTCTTCACAGCACCAGTGCTACTATTGAGTCCTGTGTCCAGTTCTGGACCCCTCAGTTTAGGAAAGAGGTTGAGTTGCTGAAAGGTGTCCAGAGAAGGGCAACAAAGCTGGGGAGGGGTTTGGAGCACAGCTCTGTGAGGAGAGGCTGAGGGAGCTGGGGGTGCTTAGTCTGGAGAAGAGGAGGCTCAAGGGAGACCTTTTTGCTGTCTACAACTACCTGAAGGGAGGCTGTAGCCAGGTGGGGGTTGGTCTTTTCTCCCAGGCAACCAGCACCAGCACAAGAAGACACAGTCTCAAGCTGTGCCAGGGGAGGTTTAGGCTGGGTGTTAGGAAGAAGTTCTTCACAGAAAGAGAGATTGGCCATTGGAATGTGCTGCGCAGGGAGGTGGTGGAGTCACCATCCTTGGAGGTGTTTAGGAAGAGACTGGATGGGGTGCTTGGTGCCATGGTTTTGTTGATTAGATGGTGTTGGGTGATAGATTGGACTTGATGATCTCGGGGGTCTTTTCCAACCTGGTCTGGTCTATTCTATTCTATTCTATTCTATACTATTCTATTCACCAGTTATCAACATTCTCCAGATCTTATCACATGGATTTTACAGGCAGTAGCACCTGCTGCGAGGAGGCAGGGTAGCAGCAAACACTACAAATGTTCCTACTCTGGTCACAGAACCATTTAGGTAGGAAGAGACCTTCAAGACCATCAAGTCCAACCATTAACACTCCTCTGCCAAGTCCACCACAACCCCATTTACACTGAATTTAGCTCTCACTCTTTCAAATACTGGCATTGAGCTGTTGCCTGCAGCAGAGGATGCGTGTCACTGAAAGAGACAGTTGAGGATCAGAGACAGTATTTATAGCACAGACCTACAGACTCCAACCTGTGAGAGGCTTTCCAGAATTAGGGAGTGAGAGTACTACTAAGTATAGTTTTCAAGACAGGCAACCTTTAACTTGGGATTTATGGATGAGACTTTCCTGACTTTAGGCTTAAGGCTTGTGACTAACTTCAGGATTGGCTCTAGGTTTAAATCCCCCAGCTGCAGTTTTGGAACTACTTTAAACTGATCGAATGACACCTGCTTCCCCAATTTGTTGAGCCTCTTCATTCCCTCCTGCCCATGCTCTTACTCATGCAGTTAGTTACATGCTGCCAAAAGAAGGGGAAGGGTGGTTTTCAGCCAGATCAGTTGCCCACTGTAGCTCCAGCATGGTAGAAGGTGTAGAAAAGTAAAATTCAGAGCACCTGAAAGCAACCAGAGACTCAACAGAATACAGAATCAACCTGGTTGGAAAAGACCTTTGAGATCATTGAGTCCAACCTATCACCCAACACCAGCTAATCAACCAAACATGGGACTAAGTGCCTCATCCAGTCTCTTTTTCAACATTTCCAGTGATGGTGACTCCACCACCTCCCTGGGCAGCACATTCCAGTGGCCAATCTCTCTTTCTCTGAAGAACTTCTTCCTAACATCCAGCCTAAATCTCCCCTGGCACAGCTTGAGACTGTGTCCTCTTGTTCTGGTGCTGGCTGTCCAGGAGAAGAGACCAAGCCCCACCTGGCTACAACCTCCCTTCAGGTAGTTGTAGACAGCTCAGGTCTAGTTTTTCTTCTCCAAGACATAAGCTGATACCCCTTTTAGCCTCAATGCATGGATAGTCATGGCTCAGCTTATTTTATGTGGGTTGGCCTAAAGTATTGTCAAACAAATTGATTTTGCATCAGAAATTAGCCCAAAATTGGAAGTTCCTGAATGCAACTCCAACAGTGCCACATTCATCACAGGGCACAGGCAACACATTTGCAGATTCAGGGCATCCAGCTCTTCCACTGGAAACTCTTAAAGATAGCAAACCTCCAGACCACATGACATCTGCCCAGCTGTTAAGTAGTCATAAGCTTCAAGTCATAAGATCACAACTATCTGAAGGGAGGTTGTAGCCAGGTGGGGGTTAGTCTTTTCTCCCAAGCAGCCAGCACCAGAAGAAGAGGACACAGTCTCAAGCTGTGCCAGGGGAGGTTTAGGCTGGATGTCAGGAAGAAGTTCTTCATAGAAAGAGAGATTGGCCACTGGAATGTGCTGCCCAGGGAGGTGGTGGAGTCACCATCACTGGAGGTGTTTAGGAAGAGACTGGATGGGGTGCGTGGTGCCATGGTTTTGTTGATTAGATGGTGTTGGATGATGGGTTGGACTTGATGATCTCAAAGGTCTCTTCCAACCTGAGAATTCTATTCTATTCTATTCTATTCTATTCTATTCTATTCTATTCTATTCTATTCTATTCTATTCTATTCTATTCTATTCTATTCTATTCTATTCTATTCTATTCTATTCCATTCTATTCCATTCCATTCCATTCCATTCCATTCCACTCCATTCCATTCCATTCCATTCCATTCCACTCCACTCCACTCCACTCCACTCCACTCTACTCTACTCTACTGAAGAGTTTAAGTTGTTCTGATCAGGAGGCCTTTAGTTTCTAAGACAACAGGCACTGGACTCTCCACTTCATATAGTACAGCCCTAAGCTACATAGTGAATGGGATTTTGTTTGTTAGAGCAAATTTTTCTCTGATATTTATAGATGCTTAGAGATTACTCTTCAAAAGCTTGCCATTCCTGCAATCCTCAGAGTCAGTAAACCAACATAATGCAAGCCATGGCTGAACTTGCAGAAGGACACTAGGAACTGAAAGTCAATCTAAAGAGTTAATCCAGTGGGCAACCTGCATTTTTCACGGGTACAAAATGAGCTCCCCCTGGAAGCCAGCTGCCCTCCCCAACCCCAGGAAAGGCTCTGTCATTTATAGTAAAGGTTAATGCCATGATGAGGGCAAGTTCACATTTCAGCTGCCTAGCAGTAGGACTTCAGCAGCAGCAAAGTTTTTTCATTTTGCCATTTTCAAATGTTAGCCCTGGAATCCTTCAGTTTATTATACCTCCTGTGTCCAAAAAGAGAGAGAGGGAAAAAAAAGGAGAGAGAGAGAGAGTAAACAATCATTATATTGAGCTCTTACCTAGATAGTTTTATAAACAACATCTTTGTGAAGTCACTTGACAGCTCCAAAACAGTCAGACTCTTTGCTTTTAATCAAGCACCTATTTTTTCACTAGAGTGGTACTTGTCTGGGCTGCATAAAACAACAAACAAAACCACAGTTCCAAGTTGAGATCCTCTGCAGCAGTCATCCTCTTTCTGTTTTAACACAGAAAAGGTTCCCTTTACCTTTGGATTTGCCTATTACCATTTAAAATTACTCTACATGAACACAGCTAATTATACAGCTATTGATTTGGCCACAGTTGAAGACTCAAGTTGGGAGAGCAGTCTAAAAACAGGCTGTGAATGACACAGGAATGCCTGTGATATTTTTGTAAGTGTTATTTATTATTTGTATTAACATACTGTCCAGGAGTCCTGGCCATGGAGCAGGACTCATGGGGTGAGGTGTTAGACAAAAACAGACTAGCAGATGATCCTTGCCACAAAGAGCTTACACATATTATTAGCATTTGGACAAACCAAGTCATGACATTCACAGCAGCAGAGCTCAGCAGGCTCAGGGCACAGCTTAAGCTGACTGTTGAAACTGCTTCACCTTTGAATCCTAACAAGTCTAGTTTGGGAACATGACAAAGTCTGCATCTGTCCACAGCAGCTACAGTTCACAGCTGTCCTTCACATGTGCCTTACAAATTGGACTCAGTCTTAAAGGTCTTTTCCAATGAAAATGATTCTATGATCCTATGATCTTGGCTGGTGCCATTCTGACCCAACAAGGAAACTGTTCAGGGTGGTCTGGGTGCTAAATGAGGGCCATCAGCTTATAGCAAGGAACAAATTCCTGAGCACTGGCAGAAAGGGACAATATCCTTAGCATGACGAACAGAGGTCGCAGCCAACAAACAGCTTGGATTATTGAGTGCACCAGAAACACTGCAGCCAAGGAAGCATCCAGAGAAAAGAATTTTAAGGCCAGCAATGAGGTTGGTCTGCAGAAGCCCCGGCCAAGTGCTGGCTGAGGCCTGAGGGGGAATCAATAACAGCCAGTTCAGAAGCAAACAAGGTGTCACTCACTTCAAGTTTCACCTCCAGCCACGAGAAATGCAGCACTCCAGCTCATAGCTGAGGACAGAAAGGACCACTCCTGGATGTTAAGGACAGCTCATGAGCCAGAGTAGGATGATGAACATGAAGACTACCAGGAGCTGGCTGAACTCACTTCTCTGAGACTGTGCTTCATAGCTAAACGCAGCTCAGATTATCAAAGCCAAATAAACGTGGGGGGATCATGTTTTGTTTTGGTTGTTATAGTTGAAGTCTTCTATTCATTTCCTATTATTTGATCCTCTCTCATAGCCATGCATCATTAAAGTTCCAACTTGGAAGCCTGGGCAACACAGGCTGAACCCAAGAGCAGCAGTGGAATATGTCTCCAGCACATATGCTACTGCCAGATTGATGATTAGTTTCTAGCATCAGAAGTATGAGAGTTTTGGAGCCAAACCCAACACCAGAGCAAGCACATCCATTTCAACCAATAAATTACTAAATCAGATGCCAGTACTGTGGTTTGCATTTCACTGGCTGTTTCTCTAAGTGGGAGAAGTGCAAGGCTTTGTGGACAGCATTTGCATGGTTAATTAGAAGCAATAAAGCCTTCAATCCAGCTGGGGGGGGAAAATAATAGTAAAAAAAAATATGAGCTGAATTTCAATGTAAAGTTTCAGATTTTATTGGTTTGGATCTCCTTTTTTTTCCCCCCACCACTGCTGCTTCCTTTATGCTTCCTGCCAAATTTGCACTGATGGCTGTTTTTCTCTGCTGTGATGAATTAACTGCAGCATCACAGTAGATTGTTCCACGCACAGACTCTGTTTACAAACAGCTTGGGTAAGAAACACCTGTTAGCTGACTGTTGTATTTTCCATGGAACTTAGAAACACCACGACAGCATGCAGCTGAAGTCCTTGAACAGGAATTTCCTAAGGTAGCTCTGCCTGGCTCAAATGAGACCAAAACAAAAAGGCAGGAAAATATAAATGAAAAATGACTTTGGAGGTGGAGTCTAGAAAGCTTGGAGAGAGAAAGAAAACAAACATCACATGCATACAAGGACACAATGATACAAACTCCTTTTGTTTTTTAAGGATGCTGAGTGTCCCTGCTCACTGCAGGGGCTTTGGACAAGATGACCTTTGAGGATCCCTCCCAACCCGAAGCAAGCTGCGACTCTGCTGTTGTTGTAGTGAAGGGATTCAATATAGACCTCAGTATATGATGAGCCAAAGCACACAGTGCTGCTGAGAGCCACTGGCCAGACCCTCATTATTGTTTTAGAGAAGTACTCAGAGATCAGAACTGAAGGCAGACAGAAGAGGAGAAGCCAGTTACTGCTTAGCAAAGATCCACAGAAACCATGGCAGAAGGGTTTGCACAGCATTTTGCTGTGATGTTGACATTTTGCTTGCCATCAGCATTCACAAAAGTGCTTTCATGATGTGAGTGCCAAGAAGCTGCTGGTTTTCAGACAGTAAGGCAATTTTGCTTCTGATTACTTCACACATGTCACAACTTACACAGCAAGACTGTTCCATGTCAATTTTTCCATAGTCAAATTTATTTGTCCAGTTATCAGTACGAAATAAGGAAAGAGATATTATCCTGTTTTATGAATCTAGATATCACAACACAGAATACAGAATTAACCAGGCTGGAAAAGACCTTAGAGATCATCCAGTCCAACCTATCACCCAACACCATCTAATCAACTAAGCCATGGCACTAAGTGCCTCATCCAGTCTCTTTTTAAACACATCAGTTAAAGCTCTGTGCAGCTCTCCATCATTAAAAACAATCCTGTGAGACACAACAGTGTACCTGGGTCCTGTAATTTTAGTTTCAGGTTCATATCTACATGGAACAAAAGGAAATAGATTTAATTTGCTGTACTGAATTAGAAGCACAAATTCCTGAAAGCTAGTAACGTGCTGACATTTCATTGAATCATAGAATCAAGCAGGTTGGAAAAGACCTCAAAGATCATCAAGTCCAACCTGTCACACAACACCTCATGACTACTAAACCATGGCTTCAAGTGCCACGTCCAATCCTTTTTTGAACATCTCCAGGGACAAGGACTCCACCACCTCCCTGGGCAGCACATTCCAATGGCAAATTATTCTTTCTGGGAAGGACTTTTTCCTCACCTCGAGACTAAACTTCCCCTGGCTCAGTTTGAGACTGTGTCCTCTTGTTCTGGTGCTGGTTGCCTGGGAGAAGAGACCAACCCCCACCTGGATACAACCTCCCTTCAGGTAGTTGTAGACAGCAAGAAGGTCTTCCCTGAGCTTCCTTTTCTCAAGGCTAAACAATCCCAGCTCCCTTAGCCTCTCCTCATAGGGCTTGTGCTCAAGGCCTCTCCCCAGCCTCGTTGCCCTTCTCTGGTCATGTTCAAGTCTCTCGATGTCCTCCTTAAATTGAGGGGACCAGAACTGGACACAGGACTCAAGGCGTGGCCTAACCTGTGCTGAGTACAGGGCTAGAATGACCTCCCTGCTCCTGCTGGCCACACTATTCCTGATGCAGGCCAGGATGCCATTTGCCTTCTTGGCCACCTGGGCACACTGCAGCCTCATGTTCAGCCTACTGTCAACCAATACCCCCAGGTCCCTTTCTGCCTGGCAGCTCTCCAGCCACTCCGACCCCAGCCTATAACGCTGCATGGGGTTGTTGGGACCAAAGTGCAGCACCTGGCACTTGGACTTGTTGAATGCCATCCTGTTGGACTCTGCCCATCTGTCCAGCCTGTCAAGGCCCCTCTGGGACATTGTGTGACACCAAAAAATATTGGCATTGATGCAGCAGCACAGCATTAGAGCAAATGACCAGCACCCACAGACAGTTACCTGTTCTTAATAAGGTTCATTGCAAGTTCCCAGAGAATGCTTTGCCAAGAGAAACTTCCTAGGAAAATAATCACTGCAAAAAAACCCCAAACCAAAACAACTTGTTTTCACAGGAACCAGCTTTTTTCTTAAACAGCACTTTACAGTTCTGTTCCTCAACCATGCAACCAGGTGACTCTGGCAGAGCTGTTTTCCCCACTGCTCAATCAAAACAAATGCCACAAAGTTGAGGATGGCACAGGAGCTGGAAACTGGAGGCCACAGCAAACAGGTTTTTATTCAGTGCTGCTGAAACACAAGCCAAGATCCAACCTAAGTTCAGCCCTCCAACTTTGTCACGACTACTTCCTACTATTATATGTGAGAGTCTTTCACACAGCCTCTGAAGTAAGTGTCTGAGCTCCTGTGGGGATTGTTCAAGGAACTGAAGTAATGCTACAAACTCTCCCAAACCCTGTCAAACAAAAGATAAGGCAAAAAACATTTTCTTTTCTCACAGAGTGACATTACCCAGGGACAGGAAGAAAAATCTAGAAGTTGGGGTGGTGTTTTTTCTTAAGGGAAAAAAGGCAATCAACGTGCAGTAGTTAGCATTAAAGAGCAAAGCTTATCAGCAATGATGATGGACATTTTCTTTTCCTCTCTCTATAATTAAGCCGATAATAGAGCACAGTTGTACAAAACTAATTAGAAGCAGCCTTAAAAATTAGTTATGCCCATTGTGAATGTCATAAAAATGAAAGAAACCAACTCAAGGAAGGGGGGGGGGGGAGGAAAGCTGGATCTGTAAAACTCACTCACACATTAATTACATTCATGGGACTCTCATAATCCATCTTTGTAAGTCTTCTGCAGCTTCAGATGGGCTTTTAATTAACTCAGCCAAAACAATTTTCCAGTTCTGGACAATTAAATACACGAGAAGATGCTTTTGGAAAGCTGACAGTCTTCAAACAAAAATGTTCAGGATCAGTTTCTGACACGAGGAAATTTCTTCTGGCAGCACAGCTCTTTCAGCAAAGCCTCTGACTCCCACCTAGGCTTAATATGGTTTGGGGGCTGTGTTGCCAGTTTGCTTTTGTGGTGGCAGCATTACCTCTCTGGATTAATGAATGCTGAAGAGGAATGAGAAAGCATTTCATCAAATGTAATACTCAGAACTCCCAGGTCTGGAGAGCAAACCGCTGGCCCTAGGTTTGATTTCATTAAAGCAATGTATCATTTCTGCCGCGATAACAGAAGCAGTCGGCGCTTCCGGAGATCAAAGCAAGCTACAAGCAAGCCTGCCAAGCTGAACATATGTAATTCTATATGTAATGCTCCATGCAATCCACATCCTGACTTAGACTTGCAACTAGACAAAGGTCATCTTTGTGTATTGATATTGCCGGTGCTTAGCATTCATAGAAGCACAGAAGTGCTAGTTAGGGGCTGGAAGGGACCTCAAAAGATCATCAGATCCAACCCCCCTGCCAGAGCAGGATAACCTATACCAAATCACCTAGGAACACATGCAGGTGGGTTTTGAATGTCCCCCGAGAAGGAGATTCGACAACCGCCCTGGGCAGCCTGTTCCAGTGTTCTGGCACCCTCAGAGTGAAATAATTCTTCCTCCTGTTTCCATGGAACTTCCTATGCCTCAGCTTCCACCACTGCCCCTTGTGCTGTCACTGGGCATCACCCAGCAGAGCCTGGCTCCAGCCTCTTGGCACTCACCCTTTACATATTTATCAACATGAACGAGGTGACCTCTCAGTCTCCTCTTCTCCAAGCTAAAGAGCCCCAGCTCCCTCAATCTCTCCACGTAAGGAAGATGTTCCACTGCCTTAATAATTTTCATCCAGCACAGGCTGGACTCTTTCAAGCAGCTCTCTGTCCTTCTTGAACTGAGAGCCCATAACTGGACACAATATTCCAGATGTGGCCTCACCAGGGCAGAGAGGAAGGAGAACCTCTCTTGTCCCACTGACCACACTCCTAATACACCCCAGGATACCATTGGCCTTCTGGGCCACAAGAGCACATTGCTGGCTCATGGTCAGCCTTCCATCCACACTGCACTGTGGTGTGCAGATCCTCCCAGTACTTCCTTTAACACTATAATCAATAAATTCTGCTTATATGACTGGTTTTCTGGTATACAAAAGGTCTGCAAGTAAGTCATTGCCTCTTAAACCACACAAGGAATTCACTGGGAAGAATTTCAGAGTACATGCAGATTTATCTAGCTCAAAACACCAGGAAAAGGTTGAGGAATTCAGCCTGTCAGCACTAGACCAGTTATATATACACACAATACTTCACACAGTGTAATGAGAAGTCACTCAAACATGAAATATAGTAAGTTTTTAACACCTGATAATACTCCCAGTACGTCTCCAATGTAGGCTGCAAGTTTACTGTCACTTTGCTTCAATAAAGCCCCCTTCTTGAGTTGTCCTTGCAACAAAAAAAGGACAAAAGTAGTCTCATCTAGAGGATTAGACTCGAATAGACAGTTCATAGAGCTACATAATATATGACTTTGTGTCTCTGGAGGATAAAGATGAAGCAAAAGACTCTTTGAGTACTTCATAATTACTCACAACTTTGAGCTCCAACTACATAAAAAAAGGAAGAAAGGAAGCCTACCTATTGTCTCTGCTAGTAAACTAAACACTATAGAATCATATTGCTGGCAAAGACCTGTAAGCTCATCGAGTCCAACCATAACCCACATGACCACTAAACTATAAAATCATTAAGGCTGGAAAAAACCAGCTGTTGTGAGGAAATTAATTGATTCTGTTAGAATGATTAAGTTATACTTTTTAGGCAGAAGCAGTACCGCAGAGTCCAAAAGGAGATCTCTCACACAAAGCAGAAAAGGTACTGAAGGCTTCACAGTGTTTCTAAGTGCAGTGGAGGAAATCACACCCACTGGGGTGAAATAACTGGAAAGAAGTAACTTTATACTACGGCAAACCAACCAAAACTAAGATAATAAAGAAAAATCAGCAATAAATAAAGGACTGCCCCTCTTATGCAGTCAATTATCAAGGAGCTATAACTGCTTCTGGACTATACTGTCAATACACTTCTTCAAATACAGATATGGTAGAGGTAAATGAAAAACATTCCCAATGTCTGCACGTGAAAACAGTAAACCATCACCATGTGTAACAGACTAGAGTGCTTGACCTTGGAAATTCACATGCAGTCCTTAAAACAGCCACTTACTCATCCCTTTAAATGGATGGAATGGAATGGAATGGAATGGAATGGAATGGAATGGAATGGAATGGAATGGAATGGAATGGAATGGAATGGAATGGAATGGAATAGAATAGAATAGAATAGAATAGAATAGAATAGAATAGAATAGAATAGAATAGAATAGATCAGACCAGGTTGGAAGAGACCTTCAAGATCATTGTGTCCACCCCATCAACCAATCCAACCCACCTAAACAACTAACCCATGGCACCAAGCACCCCATCAAGTCTCCTCCTGAACACCTCCAATGATGGTGACTCCACCACCTCCCTGGGTAGCCCATTCCAATGGGCAATCACTCTCTCTGTATAGAACTTCTTCCTAACCTCCAACCTAAATCTCCCCTGGTGCAGCCTGAGACTGTGTCCTCTTGTTCTGGTACTGGCTGCCTGGGAGAAGAGACCAACATCCGCCTGTCTACAACCTCCCTTAAGGTAGTTGTAGAGAGCAATAAGGTCACCCCTGAGCCTGCTCTTCTCCAGGCTAAGCAACCCCAACTCCCTCAGCCTCTCCTCATAGGGCTTGTGTTCCAAACCCCTCACCAACTTCGTTGCTCTTCTCTGGACACGTTCCAGCAAGTCAACATCCTTCCTAAACTGAGGTAGCAGAAGTAAGCAGGTATAGAACCTTCAAAAACAAGGAGATGGCTTGGTGGGTTTGGAACAATTTACTCACAGAACAGTAGTTAAAAACACCCACTGGTAGTGTTCAAGAAGCCCGAAGCACCAGTGGGCTATTTAGAAAAGTAATTACGAAAGGTAAGTAGAGGACACAGGTACTGTGTCCAGTTCTGGGCCCCTCAGTTTAAGAAGGACATTGAGACACTTGGACATGTCCAGAAAAGGGCAATGAGGCTGGGGAGAGGCCTTGAGCACAAGCCCTATGAGGAGAGGCTGAGGGAGCTGGCGTTGTTTAACCTGGAGAAGAGGAGGCTCAGGGGAGACCTTATTACTCTCTACAACTACCTGAAGGGAGGTTGTAGCCAGGTGGGGGTTGGTCTCTTCTCCCAGGCAAGCAGCACCAGAACAAGAGGACACAGTCTCAAGCTGCACCAGGGGAAGTTTAGGCTCGAGGTGAGGAGAAAGTTCTTCACTGAGAGAGTTGTTAGCCATTGGAATGTGCTGCCCAGGGAGGTGGTAGAGTCACCATCCCTGGAGGTGTTCAAGAGGATATTGGACGTGGCACTTGGTGCCATGGTTTAGTCATGAGGTCTGTGGTGACAGGTTGGACTTGATGATCTTTGAGGTCTCTTCCAACCTTGGTGATTCTCTGATTCTATGAGTCTGTAATCATTGCTAGCCTGAAAACTGCTTTTTGGGCAATGCTTTGAAGATCCACATCTTGCAAGAAAGACTTACCTGAAGGAATGAGAAGAATACACACACATAATGACTTCTGTGTCCTCCCTACTACTACCTTACCATTGGGATTTGACATATGAATAAGGAAAAAAACTCCAATGTAATTCAATATCATCCTCTTCAAACAGTCATAACAAAAATTGAGTCTTTCCTGAAAGGGAGCCAAGGAAAAGAAAACTGCACTACTGGTATCTTTTGCAGCTGTTTGTATCAATATTCCTTTCAAACAGGACTGTGAAGAAACAGAATTAGATGGGGTTTAGAGGCAAGAGAAAGGCACAGAAGGAAATTTTAGAGAAAGGGTGATGGGAATCACAAATTAAATTAAGATCTCCCACTGAGCGGTACTCACGCAGAAATATGCCTGTCAATCGACAGGTTGAAGGACCCAGTCTTGAAGGCTCTAATAATAAGATTATAGAACCTATTTAAAAATTACTGTAACACAGCTTCTAATGCACTAAAGCTTTTAAATGCAGTATCTGTAAAGGCCCATCAACCTCAGCTGCCAACAAGTAATATGTACTGAATCTTACACAACTACACGACAATGTCAGTAGAGCCAGAACAGAAGGGAACCAGGTATATATCAGTCTAAATCAAGAATGGCCACCTTCCCTGTGCTCAGGGACTCCTTCATTCCCAGCTACATCTTAAGGTAAAATCAATACAACTGTATTTTTATATGGCTAATCCTCTTGGACCCAACACCCACTCACACCCCCACCTTCCTCCCCAACAGCAGTCACAGGACTGTGCCACCCTTTGAGGCGACCTCCGGAGCGCCCACAGGCTGTCAGCACCTCCTCTGTGGTCTTCCTTGCTTAGAACAGATTATGGCCAACTTTACTCTGCCCTTAAAGTCAACATGAAGCAGTTCCCTAGACAGTCCCACAGTGAATGTTATCTGCAGACTGTGGTATTTGGGGGAAAGAAAACGAGACAAAATACACAACTCCAGTTTTCTTTCATTCCAAGGAACTATCTTTTTGTGGTGACTGCTTCCAGCTCATAGGTTCCAGTCTTTGTAAAGCTAGCACCACAACTGGAAGATGCCACACAACCAAGATGATATTCTTCTAAAAATATACTCTGCCTCTTGAATACTGCCCACTTCAGAAAAAAAAAGACTGGAAGGTCCTAAGGTGACCACACAGAGTTTGGATTTCAGAGGGACTGAGTTTAGGAAGCTAGAAGAGTTTGAATTACAAAAACAATCACCAGCTGAATCACACAGTCATCAAAGGGGCAAAAAAGCAGCACTGAAAGCTTTTTCTCCATTTGGTATACTCACCAAACCTGCAATGGGGGTTGGCAGTCTGTTGATCTTTTTGACCAATCCTGGCTTTATTGCATTCAGCAACCTGTTAGGATAAAGGGATATTTATGAGTGGTAAGTCACAGCATCCAACTGGTCAAATACTTGTCCTCAGCACATAAGGATTTCAGTGTGGCTGGAAATGAAGAGCCTTCCCTTTCTGAAAACACATGTGTGTACCCAAAGTTCCACTACTGAAATGAAGAAGGACTAGGAGGGAAAATATCTGCTGTACAGTACCTCAAGAGTTTTTATATCCTAAATTGATCTGAATCATATCAGTAAGTTTCATCACATTTGTCTGCCTCCATTGCCTACAGACAGGTCATACCTGGAAGGATCTGACAGCAGAAACTGAGAAGGTATCCACCCTCAACACAGGTTGGAACTTCTTTACTGTAAGGGTCACAGAGCATTGGAACAGGCTCCCCAGAGAGGTTGTGGAGTCTCCTTCTCTGGAGACTTTCAAGGGTCATCTGGATGCATTTCTCTGTGACCTGAGCTAGATTGTATGGTTCTTCTCTGGCAGGGGGAGTTGGACTTGATGATCTCTTTGGGTCCTTTCCAACCCCTGACATCCTGTGATCCTGTGATCCTATCACCCTAGCTTGGGGAAAGCAGAGCAGCAGTTTTTGCACTGCAGGGAAGTGGCAAAAAACATCCACTTGATGGGTGGCCTGTGTATTTTTCTGCATCTGTACCTGACATTAAAAGCCATCCTTGCATCTGTTATGCAGAATGGAGGCCCCCATAAAACAAACATGAGAACACAAATAAAAAGGGAGTCCAAAAAGACCCATTTCACCCTCAAAACTTCATTAAGCCAATGACACCACCATTGAACATCAGTCAAAGATTACCAAACCACCCCAAATAAAGCTCCCCACCACCCATGACCACGTTAGGAAGTGTTGACATGGCTCATTGTTAGAATACTAAAAAAGAAATGACCAAGCCTCTGGAAGTGGGGAATGTTAATTATGAAATCCTCTTGCAACATGCACATTCTTTACCATCCTTCCCCCAAGAGAAAACCCTTATGCCTTTTATCCAAAGGAAAACCCAAGTAAGCCCATCCACGGGGAAGAAAACCAGCCAGGTCAAGACATTCACTTCAAACTCAAGATCTTTGAAGAGAAACAAAAGATGTCTGTGATAATTTGAAACTCTAAAAATAAGGACAGCCACTATGGCAGAGAGGAAGCTCATTTTGTGCTGACATTGTCTCCATTCAAGAATTGACTCTTCTGGCAGCCTGCTGTGGTAGCAAAATTATTCATATTTAACATTTGAGAGTTCTGGCTAAGAAGCAGATCCTAACTAAAAGAATATTCCTTTCAACTGAAAACTAATAGTTTGATTGTTTCTAACTCCCTCCTTCTGACCTACAATCACATGGGGTGTGCCACCTCCAACATGGCATTTAACTGCTTGATCCTTTCTTATGGCTGTGGCACTTAGCAAGCTCATTAAAGAATCCATTCCTCCAGGGGTGGATACCTGGCTCTGTTAACATTGAAATGACTGCTTTTACTCACATCCTTTGTTTTTCAGTATATAGGTTGGGTCTCTGCAATCACTGGGAGAAAACAAAGCAGTAGAGGGGAAGATGCTATTCTAAAGAGCTAAGGGACATGATTTAGCACTAGACTTGATACTGTTAGGTAACTGTCAAACTCTGAGTACAACCTCGAAGATCTTTTCCAACCTAAACAATTCTATGATTCTCTATGATCATGGTTAATAAAGCTTCTGTCTGACCTGTCCTAAATCATCCTGAGATGGTGGGGTCACCGTCCCTGGAGGTGTTCAAGAGGAGACTGGACGTAGCACTTGGTGCCATGGTCTAGTCATGAGGTCTGTGGTGACAGGTTGGACTCGATGATTCTCGAGGTCTCTTCCAACCTTAGTTATACTGTGATACTGTGATACTGTGATCCTTGTGTATGCAGGTCCCACATTTCCAACACCACCATAATCAGAAGTGGCAACAAGAGCAGCAAGAGTCCTGGTTAGGAAAGCCAAAGCAGAGTTTGAGTTGAATCTAGCCAGGGAGATTAAAGGGAATACTAAGAACTGTCTTGCTTAAGGTGAGATCCAACACCATTACGCTCTAAAATCAAACACAGTATCACAGTATCACTTAGGTTGGAAAGGACCTCAAGGATCATCGAGTCCAACCTATCAACACAGACCCCACAACTAGACCATGGCACCAAGTGCCACGTCCAATCTCCCCTTGAATGCCTCCAGGGTTGATGACTCAACCACCTCCCCAGGCAACCCGTTCCAATGCTGAATGACTCGCTCGGTGAAGAACTTCCCCTGGCACAGCTTGAGACTGTGTCCCCTTGTTCTGGTGCTGGTTGCCTGGGAGAAGAGGCCAACCCCTTCCTGGCTACAACCACCCTTCAGGTAGTTGTAGAGGGCAATGAGGTCACCCCTGAGCCTCCTCTTCTCCAGGCTAAACAATCCCACAAAATGAAAACTACACAAGGTTAAAAACCCCTCACTAAGATGCAAAAATAAGCAAACAATTCACTTTTCCCCGCCCCCAGATGCACAGAATGGCAAGAAAAGAGTGGCGCATATCCCTTCCTAGAACCATCATTTTAGTTCACGGAAACCAAACATTACTTTCCCACACACACACAAAGCACTAAACTATTTTTCAGCCTTGCACAGTGCAACCTTATGTAACTATTATTTTCCATTTAGGAGCTGCAACAGCCTATTTATTTATTTATTTATTAAATATATATATATTTTGGGTCATCAGAGCACTTCCAGCTAGTGTAGGTCTGCTGTGATTTCATTCATGAACCTGTCTGCTCTATCTCAAAAAAAGGAGGATATATTGGTTAAAGCATCCTATTTTCTTTATTACTTAAATGTGAATGCATCAGGCACCATACTAGTATTGCAGGTGCAGATCAAAAGCCATAGACAACAACAGAAAGGTCTCAATGGAAACCACAAATACCAAAAGCCCATTCTAAATAGATCTTCCAAATGGCTCGTACAGGTTTCTGGGTGAAATGTGGGAGAAGGGTAAAATGAGAGGAAGGAAAAGAGCAGGGAGTAAACAACATTTAAGATCACTGTAAGCAGCCTGAGAGGGAGGAAATGGGATGGTGCAAGATGGAAAAGCCTGAGGAAGAAAGGTCTCCATTATTAACATGTTTACCTCCTGCTGGAAACATCTCTAAACGGTCTGGCACCAAAGTCCCCAGGACTTGCTCCCGGCAGAACCTGCCCAAGGGAGATTTCTTCCAGAGCAGACTGGCTGCTTCTGAGTTACTGTTTAATCTAAAGCAACAGTCCAGCTGCCAAAAAAATAAGAGTGGCTTAAGCTTGCTCTGCCACCAACCTGCTGAAAAGCTGTACTGTTTATGCAGGGCGTCTCAATGGGTGCCTTCACTCAGCTCCTAACTGTCCCTGCCTCTCACAAAAGCCACACCTCTTCCACCGGGGCTGTCCTGGCTTGAGCTAGAACTGAACTGATTCTGTCCAGTGATGGTACTTTTCAGCTTGGCCTCTTCTCAGTAAGTGCCCTTTCTGAAGTTATTGGCAAGTTTTCACAGACAGTGTCTGCTTCTAGAAGTGATAATGCTTGGTGTTTGTAGTTACTACTAAGGATTGGTATGCAGAAAGGCTCTGGCTTAGTCTTGCTCCTGTAGAAGCCAAGGTCACTTGTAAATCTTGTGTACTGCATGAGGGTGACATAAGCAAAAGCTCACACCTGTGATGAGGAGCAGAAAGGACAAGTGACCCTACACTGACCAACAAGGGATTCCATTCCATACATACCATCTTCAGTACAAAACTGAGGAATCACAAAGGTTAAGTATGTCAGGTTAAGGTCAGTATGTCAGGAGGTCTCTCTCTTTCTCCATTCTTCTGCCTTCAATACTAATCTGTGCATTTCTGAATCCACTTCCATAAAACAAGTTCTTTAATTCAGTTCCCATCTAGCACTGAGTTCACTCTGGGACTTCCCCGGTGCCCACCCACAGCATCAGTGGCAACAGGGACATAATTGCCATCAGGGAGGTTGGGTCCTAATCTAGTTTGGGCAGAGTAGATTTACATTAGACATTAGGAAGAAGTTCTTTATTACAAGGGTGGTGAGACACTGGAACAGGTTGCCCAGACAAACAGATTCAGAAACTCACAGACATACTGGCCATTGAGAAGGGAAAGGAAAGCCTAGAAATATAAAGACTGTCACACTTCTGTTAAGGCTTTCTAGTACCTGGGACTTGGACTTGATGATCTTTGAGGCCTTTTCCAACCTTGTTGATTCTATGATTCTACCTCTATGACCAGTGTTACTCTGGTAGGACCAGAAAGCATGACAATGAAGCCTCGAGGAACTTTACAACAGTAAAAGGAGCAAAGAGGTGGCAAAAAGAAATATAGGCAGAATATTCTGAAAGTAATTTAAACAAATTATGATGAAGGCAAGAAGATCCCAACAATCCCACCAAACACTCAGAAAAAAAAACCCCAAGCCTCCTGAGGCTCCATCCAGAAAACCCAAGTCTCTACATACACATGAAACTATTCTCCAGACCTTTCAGGCTCTCAGTTGGGATTCCTGCCCAGCACCCTCTTTATGCTCTTGTCCAAAGTCAGGACAACCCTCTGTTCTAAGTCCCCCTCTCACTTTCAGTCCAACATCCACACTCCCATCCTCCCTTTCCCCTGCTGCTCACTTGGACCATTCAGTAGTTAGCTGTTAAACGAAGCACAGTAAGACACTGCATAGAAGTTAAAAGCTTAGAACCACCTTACCTTATGGAAACAACAGGGCACGAAGAAAGTGGAAAGCTGCTTCAGGCCCTCTCTTATAGACAGACACTAAGTCATTTCCTTCCCTCGATAAAACCCAGCTCTGAGAGGTATGGCAAGGATAATCACTCTATTCAGCGGTGTCCCCAAGGCTTAGCATTCCAGGAGATAAGGTATCTCCAGAGCATGGCAGACAAGCTGAAATCCCTACTAGCCACTGTGTGACTAACCTATTAGACCTTACTGAGGTTGTTTATCACCAGTTAAGCATTTGAGGAACCTCTGCCAAGGAGGAGAAGGCGTTTCAGGCTGATAAAAGATCTAATGGAAAGCACCAAGACAACTGCCTGTTAGATTCCTGCAAGAAAGCCTCAGTTGAGAAAATATTCAGAGGATGGCTGCCAAATCCAGCCTTCAAAAGGACCTTGTTTCTAAGAGGAAATGGAAGAGAAGCACTTTCAGAGAATGAGTTTCAGGAACTGAAAAAGGAAAGGTTTGAAGCCATGTGTGTTCACGGATCAAGCCAGGCTGGAGGGATAGGTCTCCAACAGAGTCCTTTGCTCAAATAACAGATCATATTCCTAAAAAGAAAAGCTGACTAATGACCTGATCTTACAGTAAGAGGGCAGTTCACATTGGAGAGTTCAGGAAATTCTACCCCCAGTGAACTTTCAGAGAGGCATTTCTCTTTTTCAAATCAAATGTTACAGATTCACATTCTAACGAACTGCCTTTCAGCACTTAGGATCATAGTATCATAGTGTCATAGTATCAGGGCTGGAAGGGACCACAAGGATCATCTAGTTCCAACCCCCCTGCCATGGGCAGGGACACCCCACACTAGATCAGCCTGGCCAGAGCCTCATCCAGCCTGGGCTTAAACACCTCCAGGGACGGCACCCCAACCACCTCCCTGGACAACCCATTCCAGGGTTTCACCACTCTCATGCGGAAGGACCTCCTCCTCACATCCAGCCTGAATCTCCCCACCTCCAGCTTCATTCCATTGCCCCTAGTCCTCTCACTACCTGAGAACCTAAGAAGTCCCTCCCCAGCCTTCTTGTAGTCCCCTTCAGATACTGGAAGGCCACAATTAGGTCTCCTCAGAGCCTTCTCTTCTGCACACTGAACAGCCCCAACTCCTTCAGTCTGTCCTCATAGGAGAGGTGCTCCAGCCCTCTGATCATCCTTGTGGCCCTTCTCTGGACACCTTCCAGCACCTCCACATCCCTCTTGTAATAGGGGCTCCAGAACTGGACACAGTGCTCCAGGTGGGGTCTCACCAGAGCTGAGTAGAGGGGGAGGATCACCTCCCTCGACCTGCTGGCCACACTTCTCCTGATGCAGCCCAGGATCTGATTGGCTTTGCAGGCTGCAAGTGCACACTGAGAGCTCCTGTTGAGCTTTTTGTCCACCAGCACCCCCAAGTCTCTCTCCTCAGGGCTGCTTTCCAGCCAGTCACTGCCCAGCCTGGATTTGTGCCTGGGATTGCCTCAACCCAGATGCAGGACCCTGCACTTGCTCATGTCGAACCTCATGAGGTTGGCTTGTGCCCACCTCTTCATAACTATCAGCCCAGGCACCTTCAGTATCCACACATTTTAAACTCAGGCTCTGGTGGCAGCTCCCAAATAGTTGGGAGTTGTAGGCCCCAAATAGTTGGAAAAGAAAAAAAATCTGCTATTAAATATTTAAAATCACACCGAAACAGCAGACAAAAACAAAAATATTTTGCTGCAAAGGAAGCGGTGAAGAAGTTTCAAAACACAGAGATGTTCTTGAGGTCACACAAATGTATTTGGAAAAACATTCCTGACTGCTTGCTAATGATGCTCCTAACATGATTTATTTAGGATCTGGTGAGCAAGGTGCTTTTTTAATATGCAGGACACAACTGACTCACACTCCAGTCTGACAAGTAAAAGGTGAATCAAGAATTATGCAAGTGTGGAACACTGGAAGAGGCTGCCCAGGGGGGTTGTGGAGTGTTCCTCTCTGGAGATATTCAAAACAAGCCTGGATGTATTTCTGTGTGATCTGGTATAGAAAGCCAACCATATCCAGGGCTGCATCAAGAGAAGGGTGGCCGGCAGGTGAAGGGAGGTGATTCTCTCCCTCTACCCCACCCTGGTGAGACCCCAGCTGGAGTACTGTGTCCAGGTCTGGAGCTCCCATTGCAAGAATGATCTGGAGGTGCTGGAACATGTCCAGAAAAGGGCCACACGGATGCTCCTCTGATGTGAGGACAGACTGAGGGAGTTGGGGCTGTTCAGTCTGGAGATGAGAAGGCTCCAAGGAGACCTTATGGTGGCTGTCCAATATTTTAAGGGGGCTACAAGAAAGCTGGGGAGGGAGTTTTTACACTGTCAGGGAGTGATAGGACGAGGGGGAATAGAACAAAACTAGAAATGGTTGGATTCAGATTGGATATTAGGAAGAAGTTCTTCACCATGAGGGTGGTGAGACACTGGGACAGGTTGCCCAGGGAGGTGGTGGAAGCCTCATCCCTGGAGGTTTTTGCAGCCAGGCTGGATGTGGCTCTGAGCAACCTGCTCTAGTGTGAGGTGTCCCTGCCCATGGCAGGGAGGTTGGAACTGGATGATCCTTGAGGTCCTTTCCAACACTAACAATTCTATGACTCTATGATCCTGCTCTGGCAGGGGTTTGTACTGGATGATATCATGAGGTCCCTTCCAACCCCTAGCATCCTGTGATTCTGTGATAATCAGCATGAAGAAAACAAGCATGCCCAGCACAGGATAGCATGGACCTTGCTCTGCTAAAGGCAGAAAACGTGGTCATGATAGAGGCCTTGCAAGACAGCTCAGGAGAGACAAGAAGGAAGATTGTGCATAGATAGCTTCAGAAGTTATTTAGACAGAACCTACCACCACAACAGCCATGAAGGGTGTCCCATGGACCTACAGATTTACAATTCAGTATCACAGTATCACAGTATCGCTTAGGTTGGAAAGGACCTCGAGGATCATTGAGTCCAACCTATCAACACAGACCCCATGACTAGACCATGGCACCAAGTGCCCCGTCCAATCTCCCCTTGAACGCCTCCAGGGTCGATGACTCAACCACCTCCCGGGGCAACCCGTTCTAATGACTAATTACTCGCTTGGTGAAGAACTTCCTCCTCACCTCGAGTCTAAACCTCCCCTGGCGCAGCTTGAGACTGTGTCCTCTTGTGTCCTCACACACTGAGTAGCAATAGCCACGGATAATTGCCCCAAGTACATATCCAATATAATTTCTTAAACATACACCCTTGGAAAGCTGAAACCTCTCCCAGGATTACCTTGCTTTGCACGTAAGCAGCACTCCATTTGAATGGGTCAGTGTTCCACAGTTTCTTGCCCTGTCAACTACCAAGCTCCACTGAAGAAAAAAACAACCCAACCCTCTATTTAGCTGCTGAGAGACATATTATTTTTAACAGAAATACAAAAGACAGGCCATTCTGGCTGCAATCAAACATTGCCCTCAAAGCCTAATCTCCTCTTCTCCTGCACACAGCTGAGCATTATGGTTTGCAGTACCTTTGACCCCCTCACCTAAACCGTACTAATAAATAGCTCTTCATTATAACACGGCAATAAAACTTACAAGATTAAATACACTGGATTCATATAAAACTGTTTCAAATGTCCTCACATGAACCTAAATCTCAGTGCTTAATGAGCCTTGGGGCCTGTGTCTCTGAACTGGAGACGTGCCAAATCCGTGATGCTGATAATGTTTTGGCTTTACAACGCAGCGCCTGAAAAACCGCAGCACAGCAATCCCTTCTCACCTCAAGGCATGGGTCACATTCAAAACTCCAAGTATGCCTGTGAAACTCAAATACCTTCTTAGTTTCCAGGAATGGGAAATACGAGCAAAACTCCAATTAAGCACAAGGGCTGGGCATCCACCAACTTATCCAGCGAGGAAACGGGCAAGCCAAGAGTCTCTGCACTGCACGCTACACAGCCAGCTGCTGAACTGATGCCAGGCCTGTGCCCCTGACAGACAAGCAAAATAACAGATCTGCAAAATCCTACAATGATGACTTGAGGTTTTGTTTCCCCTAACCAGGTCCCCATATCCCCATTTTACGTAAGTGACATTAACTTGCAAGAACAACTCGATTTCTAAGTAGCTAAACAACTAGAACGCCCTATATGCAGTGAAAGTTCTCCAAATCTAACAGAACCACTGACTCAGAAGACAAAGTTTCACTATTCCATAGCATTACACTTGCAATGATCTGGCACACATCCAGCCATTACTGAAATCAGCATTCATGCCTGCCCAGCGCTCGGTCAGATGCACCAGAAGCATGATGCAAGGCCAGAGAAACGCTGCTCCCTGAGAAAAAGCAGCTCATTCATCACCAGTGACATGAAGAAGACAAGCTAAGGAGATTTCTTATTAACAGAAGAAAATTCTCCTCAGGGTAAATGATAAATATTCCATGAAGTAATTCTCAATCACAATCACTTCCAGCTCGCTCAGATTGATAGCCACACTTCACTTTTTCTTTGAATACTATTAAACTAACCTGTGCATGACTAAGTTCTCCTTTGGTTTTTCTATGCATTTCCTGATGTGGGACAAGATCTAGGAAAGGCAGCCCCCTTCACAGCTGCTCCTGTTAGGAACACAAACTCCTTTTAAGAAAAGCACAAGGAAGCTTTTCAGGGTTACTTTTAAATAATAAGACTTCTCACTTAATTCACTGAACACACCAAAGATTACCAAGACCAATTAAAAGGAATAGAATAGAATAGAATAGAATAGAATAGAATAGAATAGAATAGAATAGAATAGAATAGAATCATAGAATCAGCCAGGGTTGGAAGGGACCACAAGGATCATCTAGTTCCAACCCCCCTGCCATGGGCAGGGACACCCCACACTAGATCAGGCTGGCCAGAGCCTCACCCAGCCTGGACTTAAACACCCCCAGGGACGGGGCCTCAACCACCTCCCTCAACCCATTCCAGGGCTTCACCACTCTCATGGGGAAGAACTTCCTCCTCACGTCCAGCCTGAATCTCCCCACCTCCAGCTTCATTCCATTCCCCCTAGTCCTATCACTACCTGAGATCCTGAGAAGTCCTTCCCCAGCCTTCCTGTAGGCCCCCTTCAGATACTGGAAGGCCACAATAAGGTCACCTGGGAGCCTTCTCTTCTGCAGACTGAACAGCCCCAACTCCTTCAGTCTGTCCTCATAGGAGAGGTGCTCCAGCCCCCTGATCATCCTTGTGGCCCTTCTCTGGACACACTCCAGAACAGAATAGAGTAGAACTAACCAGGTTGGAAAAGACCTTTCAGATCATCAAGTCCAACCTATCACCCAACACCATCTAATCAACTAAGCCATGGCACCAAGCACGCAATCCAGTCTCTTCCTAAGCACCTCCGGTGATGGTGACTCCACCACCTCCCTGGGCAGCCCATTCCTATGACCTTCAAATCTGCTATTTGAGGACATAAATAAAAAGGAGTAAAATAAAATCCTGGTTTCAAACAATAGAGTTTCTGCACATCTTGCTAAGTCACACAAAGCCATGTGCTAATACATAAAATAAGTGTCTCTGAGAAACAAAGAAAAGTTGGTGAAAATGCTCATAAAGTGGTATCCAGAACTGTATATGCAAGTTGAGATCCCTCTTTAACCACATGCACACAGTTATTCCTCTTTCACTTTTGCGTTTATGCCATGGCTTCTCAAGGTATGCACTTAAAGATCAGTTAGACCTCTCATGCTTGAGAAAAAACAGAAGTTTATTGTGTCTGCATTTACTGCTAAAAACTGATTTGCATGCACACATAAACCAGACATAGCTACACTGTTCTACATACAGAACCTAAGGCAATACACACAATTATGATGCTCTTGGGACTCCACTGCAAAGCCAAATCATTTCTGCTGGTATCTAAGTCTGAATTCAGTTCCAGTTCATTGTTTAAGGCCTTCTGCCCAGGATCCACATCCCAACTCTATGGTTTGTTCCTATTCCTGACATAAGAATCTTATTGCCACTCAGGGTGGCGACACTCTTAGTATTGCTTGATTGCAGTGCAAGTCTAGAACTATCTGAAATGGAGGTTGTAGCCAGGTGGGGGCTGGTCTCTTCTCCCAGAGAACCAGAATAAGCAAAGGCAACTGGAAGCACTCACATGAATTGTAGCACTTTAAACATGCATCACAATGCTCTTGGGTTGTACTAAAGATGTTTTATTGGTCTCTTCTCCCAGGCAAGCAGCACCAGAACAAGAGGACACAGTCTCAAGATGTGCCAGGGCAGGCTTAGGCTGGATGTTAGGAAGAAGTTCATCATAGAAAGAGAGATTGGCCATTGTAATGTGCTGCCCAGGGAGGTGGTGGAGTCACCACCACAGGAAGTGTTTTGACAAAGAAATTGGATGGGGCACTTGGTGCCATGGTTTAGTTGATTAGATGGTGTTGGGTGATAGGTTGGACTCAATGGTCTCAAAAGGTCTTTTCCAACCTGGTTAATTCTAATTCTAATTCTAATTCTAATTCTAATTCTAATTCTAATTCTAATTCTAATTCTAAAAAATATGAGCCCAACTGCATGCTAGAAATGGTGTATTGGATATATATCACCCTTGGAGAGTCACAGAAAAGCAAGTAAAGAATTTGGATTTTCCAAGTCTCACATCACCACAGATATTTCTCTAACTGCTGAATGCCCAATGTGAAAGATGGAATCCTGCATTTGCAGGGCTAGGCAAGAGATGGACAGCAAGGAAAAACACAGAATGGCTTAGGTTGGAAGGGACCTCAGAGATTATCTACTCCAACCTTCCCACCATGGGCAGGGATGCCTCACAATTAGATTTGGTTGCTCAGTCACAGAATCAGAGAATCACCAAGGTTGGAAGAGACCTCAAAGATCATCAAGTCCAACCTGTCACCACAGACCTCATGACTAAATCATGGCACCAAGTGCCATATCCAATCCCCTCTTGAACACCTCCAGGGATAGTGACTCCACCACCTCCCTGGGCAGCACATTCCAATGGCTAACAACTCTCTCAGTGAAGAACTTTCTCCTCACCTCGAGCCTAAACTTGCCTTGATGCAGCTTGAGACTGTGTCCTCTTGTGCTGGTGCTGGTTGCCTGGGAGAAGAGACCAACCCCCTCCTGGCTACAACCACCCTTCAGGTAGTTGTAGACAGCAACTCATCCAGCCTCAGGCCTCATCCAGCCTGGAACACCCCCAGGAAAGGAACTGTTCACCTTAAAAACACTTGCAAGAATATGAGAGCAGTAACAACTGAGCAAGGCTGTAGGAAGGTGTATCCATTTTTGTCTTCATATAGTCATTTTAAAACTTCTTAATATCAATTACTGCAGAGTCAGAAATAAAAGCAACTTCAACCTCCTTTTCTGCTGTTTCAGAAAAGCAACAGGACAAAGCAAACCAGAGGGGCAAGCAGATGGAGACAGCATGTACTTTTTTTTTTGCCATCAGCCTTCATACAGATGCCTGAGTTTGTAGAGCAGGAGCACCTAAGAACTGCAACAACCAGATCTAATTTATTGTTGATTAATCCCTTAGCTTCTTATATCTGGGTCAAACCTGAACATGAATAGCCAGGTAACAAGAAAACAAAACCAAACCCAAATCTGTCCATGTGCTGGAGTGGAAATTTGGGATTTCTAGCAATATTTCCTACTACTGGTGCTATATTCCTGCCTTAAACTGCTTTTCATTGTGCTCCCAGGAGGGCACGTTTGCCCACCCAGGCAGAATCAGGGCCAGGAAACTTCTCAGACTTGCATATGAGAATTTAATCCACAAAGCAAGAACAGAGAAAGAATTGCCTCCACCTAGCTATGATGTCCCTTGCTGAAATCACCATCTGCACTGATGTCAGCCAGCTATGCTAAAAAGCCATGAACTCATTCCAGACAAACAGAAGTCGTAGTCACTGGCTTTCCAGCACAGCTGGGTGAACAATTAAATCCAGCATTATCAGGGCAACTGCACAAGTGGGCTTTCAAACATCCAGAAAGAAGGAAGGTCTTGTGTTACTCTCATCTGTCAGCTTGCTGCTTGATGGCTTCCTGCATTGTTCACAGACGCTCCTCAGCTCCCACGCTGAGTGCCTCAAGCTATAAGTGTCATGATCAGGCCAGACCAAGATGCCTAAACCCTACCAGACAGGCAGGTATGAGGCTGGTGGGTACCTGTGCCCAGCACACATGCAGGGCTGCTCTGCTAATCAGGCTGGTGGTCTACAGCATGCCCATGCCAAATGTTCAAGCTCTTGGCATCACACAGTTGTGTTCATTTTCATTTACTGAGATATGTGGATAGTTGCTCAACATGAATGAGTCATTTATAACCAGTGTAGTGATCTCTGACTGAGTTTTCAAGCTGTGCTGGCCCTAGACATCAGCACCAACTACAGAGAGGTCTGACATTACTGTGCCTGAGGCTTCAACAGTCCTGCTCTAGAGAGACAAAAGATTGCCCCTACACCATTTTGCACATAGCCAGTCTGACTGTTTGAAGAATGGACACTCACATGCTGGCTTCCCTCCTTCCCTTCTGCAGAATGCCTGCAAAGTCAGAATGTAGCTTCAGACATCTTTGGGACATTCAAAGCATGCTGGCTGTGTCACTCTTGACATCAGTTTTCAGTTGTCTAGCTGCTGAGATCCCTCAGAGTCATAGAATCATAGAATTGTTAGGGTTGGAAGGGACCTCAAGGATTATCTCGTTCCAACCCCCCTGCCATGGGCAGGGACACCTCACTCTAAATCAGGTTGCTCACAGCCACATTCAGCCTGGCTTTAAAAACCTCCAGGGATGAGGCTTCTACCACCTCCCTGGGCAACCTGTGCCAGTGTCTCACCACCCTCATGGGGAAGAATTTCTTCCTAACATCCAATCTGAATCTACCCATTCCTAGTTTCCCCCCAGTCCTATCACTCCCTGACACCCTCAAAAGTCCCTCCCCAGCTTTCTTGTAGCCCCCTTCAGATACTGGAAGGCCACAATTAGGTCTCCTCAGAGCCTTCTTTTCTCCAGACTGAACAGCCCCAACTCCCTCAGTCTGTCCTCACAGAAGAGCAGCTCCAGCCCTCTGATCATCCTCGTGGCCCTTCTCTGGACATGTTCCAGCACCTCCAGATCCCTCCTGTAATAGTGGCTCCAGAAGTGGATGCAGTACGCCAAGTGGGGTCTCACCAGAGCAGAGGGGGAGAATCACCTCCCTCAACCTGCTGGCTATGCTTCTCTTGATGAAGCCCAGGATGTGATTGATGCAGCCCTCTGAGAATCTTGAGTTTGTTTTCAGTGTTCATCACAACATAAACAACAGGAAAGGAAAACACTGGAGCTGCCAAGTCAAAGTAAGTACCACTCCACACACACACACGGACATCACCCACTCGAGTGTATGGCTACCAGCTGCCAGTAAATGACACCAGCAGTAAGTACTGCAGAGATAAAAGCAAGTTAAGCTTTTCCCTAAAATTTCAACAAATCAGATAAACCAAAGGCAATTAATTCTTCCATCTTCAGAAACTTAAGACTGCTATAATTTCTTTCTTGTCCCCTGAAGCTTATCAGAGACTTTGAGTTCAGGTTTTCACCTACTTGTTTCCATCTCCTTGTTTCAGGGAAGATGAAAGCACAGCAAATTGGAAGGAGATTAAGAGAAAGCTTGAATACCACTAGAGTTTTTTTCATGAAGTACCCAGATAGGTTGCTGATAAACCAGAAAATTCCTCTCTAGAAAGATGACATAGCCTGTGCCAGCTTTACTACCACTTCTTTACTGAGCAACAGGTAAAATATTAACTATCAATGCTTCCCTTGTCAAAGCCTGTACTTTTTGAAGATGCATTAAGAAATCTGTGTTACATCCCACACTTCTGTTGAGTTCTTCCTTTTGTAGTGGACATGGAATCAGTGAGGAGCATGCTTCTATTGTTAGCCTCATCATTTGCTCAGCATCAGGAAGGCCAGACTTGAAGGTCAGATTGGTAGCTTTCTAGTTATCACTCTGTAGCCTAATAGAGTTTGACCCACCAGTCCCAGATGCCAGGAGCAGGATGCAACACAACTATCACAGTCTGTCAGGCTTAAGGTTGAGGAGACAGGTCCCTTCAGACTGATTTGTACTGATCCACTGGTGGTAAGTGAGGACAAGCAATTTGCCCAACATCACAGAACAATTTAGCAGTACAACCAAGTGTTGTCCTGCTTCTTACTGGAGCTCACAACCTCCTAAGAGGTACATATTTATTCATTTAATTAGCAAAACACTAGTTAGCTAAGCTTTCCATCTTGAAGATTTACAGCATTTGAGTCAGACTGCCTCTGCTTACTTCCAGATAAGATTACGATCTAATCTTGAAATACACATCCCTTACTTTTCATGCAGCACAATTCAACCTCAACGTTTAAAGAGCACTGTGAAGTGATTCAGCAACACAGCCCTTCCCTTGAGCACACAGAGGAGAGAGATCTTGTGCAAGAGGCAACCCTTAAGCACAAAGAGGTAAACTACATGCTCCTTCCGAGTTACACAACTTTTGATCAACAATAACAACTACTTCCCTCCTCCCAAAGCCACTCCTCAGCAAAGACATGCAACTACAATCAAACTAGATCAAATCATTTCCTTTATTTATTTTTTCCCCCTTTCACAGTTAAAGTTCAAGCTGTCTGATTAATGACACCAGTAAGATACACAACAGTACTCACACAAGTAAGTTTCAAAGCTATCGTCGGCTACCCAGAGTTGAGTTACAGGATATTAGCTCAACTCTACCACTGAAAACAGTTTTCAAGTTCCAGTACCTTTCATAGCATAAAATTTAACCAACAGCAGCAATGGTCTAGCTAAACATCTCAAGAGATCTCATAAATTCCAATAAGCATTTAGCTCTGCAGTAGCTTTGCCCTTCTGGTGTGCAAAGACAGCTTTTACCAGCTTCAGTGACGACTCTGCAGACCGAGGGGAAAGAAATCTCTCTGTACAGGTGATTCAGATCAGTGAGTTTTCCCAAACTCCTGACAACCTGCAAGGGATTTTCAAAGAACTGCAAGCATTAGGGCACACTTCCAGTTTGCTCTGAAAAGTCACCAGATTTGACATCTAAGCCCACAGCATGCTTTTGGAATAGCCTGCTGAAAAAAAGAAAGCTATTAAAACCACAGAGAGAAACATGCAAAAGCTAACTTGCATCTCTTGTCCAAAAATCACAAAACACATCATTCAAATACACCTTTAGGTAAAATTTAGGATGTCTAACCTTTCCAGAAACTATAAAAGCAGCTGAGCATTGATGGCATTCAGATGGCTAACGCTTGACAGTGCTCAGGCCTGGAGTTGGTCCAAAACACCTCACTGTAGCGGAGGCGTCCACAGGCAGGTGTGGAACACCGCTTGCCAATCCGTGGTTAACATCTTTAAATAAAAGGAAACCAAAAAAGCAAACAATTCTTTTTTTTTGCTTTACATAACTCAGCTAAGGAGCTGGGGTGGAGTGAGGGAAGCACTTCGCAAAACCTGTTTTCTGGAAGCCCACATTTCAGTCCTCCCCATAACAATACCTTTGGCACTGGAACGATGCCGCAGTGAAACGCCAGCGTGCGTGATGCCAGAGCTCACCAAAGGAAACAGGCAGCTGGACATACTAAAGTTCATTTCAGCTTTAGGCAAGACTGTATTCAAGGCTCAAAGCTAGAATTGTTACTTACTCACACAGAAGAATGCCGTTTTCCAATCCAGAACGAAAATCTTTCTCACCAAAACTTCTCCCAGTCACTTGCTGCAGGAGTAGGGGAAAACAAAAAGAAGGGCATCTGTTAGAAGGTGCGCTTCACAGCAGCAACTCACAACAGCCAGTTAAACATCTGCTGCATAGGAAACATCTGAGCTTTACAGACCTGCCCAAAGGACTAAGTTGTGTCCATCAGCCAGTTTCCTCCTTCCCATTTCAATGAGCTATTTAACACATAGGAAAAAGCACTTGCTCTGGCTGGCCCAATTACAGATCGTAACAGAGATGTTTTCTAGAGGCAACCAAAACCAACCCCAAGCCTACACTGCAGTCTTCAAAATAACTTTTCTATGTAATTTTGAATTTTGAAACTACTGCATTTGGACAAATAAACTATTTTTACTGCTTTGTTCTTGCATCATGTTAAAAAAGTTGTACTGGACTCAAACTTTGGCTTTTATATTATCACCTGTACAGAATAAATAAAGGCAACTGGAAACACTCACATGAATTGTAGCACTTTAAACATGCACCACAATGCCCTTGGGTTGTACTAAAGATGTTTTATTGGTCTCTTCTCCCAGGCAAGCAGCACCAGAATAAGAGGACACAGTCTCAAGCTGCACCAGGGGAAGCTTAGGCTCGAGGTGAGGAGAAAGTTCTTCACAGAGAGAGTTGTTAGCCATTGGAAAGGGCTGCCCAGGAAGGTGGTGGAGTCACCATCCCTGGAGATGTTCAAGAGGGGATTGGACGTGGCACTTGGTGCCATGGTTTAGTAGTCATGAGGTGTTGGGTGACAGGTTGGACTTGATGATCTTTTCCAACCCTATTGATTCTATGATTCTAAGATCATGAAGGCAAATCTGATGTGAATAGAAACCTGATGGAAGCTAAGGTTTAGTCACCTAACTCACAGTCCTGTCAGGCATGCTTGGACCAGGAGGTACATTCAACTTTATGAGCTCCCAAGCCAGTCTGTGCTGCTTAGAGATAGACCATCTAGGAACCATCTAGGAATCCCAATCTTGCCTGAGCATGCCAAATGCTATAAGAGTGACTGAACCCAAATTAATGACTCACTACCATGTTGACAAAGGGTTGCCATTCATCCTCAAATCATTTTCATCAGATGATGTGTTCAGTTCAAGGAATATTTTTTTCTTGCTACCAACAAATAACATTAAAAAAATAATAATAGCTGCTATGTTTACAGAGTGCTCAACAGAAACAAAACAAAGCTAAAAAAGCCTGCCTAGTTTTTAATTGTCCTCCAGGAGGTCTTCTCCTCACCCAGCCAAAACATTTACCGGATGCTCATAGAGTTCTCATGGCTTGCATCCAGTCTTTCAGCAAGACCCTTGCTCTGGGCGTTGCTTCCAGCACAGAGAACAGTGACTTGGTGACACATCTGTCCTTACATCCCAGTTTTCTCCTTGCTGTTCCATTCAGATACAAGGCCCTTCCCTCCCAGTTTCCTGTCATAAAGGCAGCAATTTATAAAAACTGACAAGTTTGGCACTTTCCCACGGGAGTAGCAAATGCACCAGCTTCACAAATGCTGCTTACAGCTACACACAGTCTTAGAGAACACAGCACCACACAGAATCAAAGGGGTCAGAAGAGACCTCAAAGATCATCAAGTCCAACCTGTCACCACACTTCTGAGTTGAAGTGCAAATGCAAAATCTAATCTTCCACTTTAATATAAATATTGCCCCCCCACAAAGCGAAGGAACTTCTTCCAGCAAACTGGTGTGACCCCTTCTGCTCTCCACAGTGTCATAAAGACATCAGGTGACAATTATGTTTCATGTAAATGCATAAAGCAGAACAAGGCACTGTGTTGCCCTCGTACCTCAGAAGAAATCAGATGGAATTTACCAGTAGGAAATGAACTCTAATCGTTTCAGAAGGGAAACAAAGCTGATGAGAGGTTTGGAGCACAAGCCTATGAGGAGAGGCTGAGGGAGCTGGGGTTGCTTAGTCTGGAGAAGAGGAGACTCAGAGGAGACCTTCTTGCTCTCTACAACTACCTGAAGTGAGGTAGGAGACAGGTGGGGGTTGGTCTCTTCTTCTGGGTGGCCAGCACCAGAACAAGAGGACACAGTCTCAAGCTGCACCAGGGGAGGTTTAGGCTGGATGTTAGGAAGGAGTTCTTCACAGAAAGAGAGATTGGCCATTGGAATGGGCTGCCCAGGGAGGTGCTGGAGTCACCATCACTGGAGGTGTTTAGGAAAAGACTAGATGGGGTGCTCGGTGCCATGGTTTAGTTGATGAGATGGTGTTGGGTGATAGGTTGGACTCGATGATCTCAGAGGTCTTTTCCAACCTGGTTAATTCTATTCTATTCTACTCCATTCCATTCCATTCTATTCTAATCATAGTAAATCATCTCTAATCTTGATTTGCTGGCACAGAGGGAAATCATGACAACAAAACCATTAACATCTGGGGTGAACAATAGACAGACCACATTGAAGCTGACGTGTATTTCAGCTATAGAATAAGGCACAGTGCAGAAAGGAGCAGGAAGAGCTATTTTGGAACAGCCTGATTGGTAATGAATTTTTCGTCTCTGCAGAGAAATAAAAAAATAAAGAAAGATGTAGTCATCTTGTTTCACTCCTCAACATTAAATGATCCATCTGTGGAAAGTTAATCCTTTTATTTGTTTGTTGAACAGCCTCATTCGCCAGGAGCAGTACTGAAACTGTTAAAGAAACTCAGGTATGTATCTACCTGCCAAAAACTGTCACCTGAGTATTGCTGTCGCTACTGCTGATGTAAGAAGGCTTCATACATGATTTCTGGCCACGGGAATAAAGTCATGAATTGCAATTGCACAGCTGGAACAACAATTCACCCAGTGAGAGGTACAACAGAAACTGACAGCAGGTGAGGAAAGACAGGAAGGTCCAGGAACAGTGCATGTCTTGTTTGGAAAGGAACTGGAAGTAAATGAGGTATGGAAAGGTTTATGCCTATCCTAGATAACCTAGCAGCAGAGGGGAAACATTAATCAGCCAGAAGTCTCCTGATTTGGCCAATTAAAACAAGAACAGCTCAACAGAGATAGGCTAGAAACTAAAAATACGCACAAAGATGACATTTTAAATGACAAAGATAAACCCAAAAGGGGACTGAGAGAAGCAAGAAGTTGGATCCACCTTTTCCAGAGGAAATTAGAGCTCAGTTTCTTGGCGTGTGCTCAAACATACCCACGTGCAAGCACACACACATACACCTCCCTTCTCTGAAGAGGCCACCTGGGGCCATACCCTCCAGAACAACTACAGCAGGCCCACAGGCCGCCCTCTACGCATTGATGAGAGAACCTCTGCTCAGCACACTAAGAGCAGGAGGGGAGATTTAAAGTGACTTCAAGCACAAGGATTGGCACCCTCAATTGCAAAGAGAGTCCTGAATCCTAAAGTGCATACTAAAGTTTGCCCTGATCCATACAAGAAGGAAAGCAGGTGCATTTTCCATGGTATCACCACGCATGCGTCCCAGGACCGTGTTCAAGTTCCCAGCCTAAACACTGCACTGTTTCTACTAGCTTATCCTCTTTCATCTCTGGAAAAAGGCTCCAAGTTTTCCTGCTGGATGAAACTCTGAAAACATTACACAATCACCATGGTTGGAAAAAACCTCTATGATCATCAAGTCCAACCATTAAACACTGACACACAAGGACTAGAGGGTAGTATTTGCAGTGCTTCTACTGAGCTATACTGGACTAAAGAAAATAGTGCCTCTGAGCCAGGTATAGAGCATTGGAAAATGGGGGAATTAATCTTCAGCCCATCAGCTTTCATACTACAAAGAACTGGTGTTCAGAATTGAACCTGCACAAAATGAAGTCATGGGCAAACACAAGGTAGTGTGTATTCTGGACTGCTTGCTTCAGGAAAGGGAAAAAAAAAGCAACCACAAAAAAGAATGAAGAAGTTAACTGAGAGAACACTGAAACCTAGTCATAGAATCACAGAATTGTTAGGGTTGGGAGGGACCTCAAGGATCATCCAGTTCCAACCCCCCTGTCATGGGCAGGGACACCTCACTCTAGATCAGGTTGCCCAGAGCCACACTCAGCCTGGCTGCAAAAACCTCCAGGGATGAGGCTTCCACCACCTCCCTGGGCAACCTGTCCCAGTGTCTCACTACCCTCACGGGGAAGAATTTCTTGCTAACAACCCATCTGAATCTACCTATTTCTAGTTTTGTTCCATTCCCCCTAGTCCTATCACTGCCTGACACCCTCAAAAAGTCCCTCCCCAGCTTTCCTGTAGCCCCCTTCAGATACTGGAAGGCCACAATAAGGTCTCCCGGAGCCTTCTCTTCTCCAGACTGAACAGCCCCAACTCCCTCAGTCTGTCCTCATACGAGAGGAGCTCCAGCCCTCTGATCATCCTTGTGGCCGTTCTCTGGACAAGTTCCAGCACCTCCAGATCCTTCTTGCAATGGGAGCTCCAGAACTGGATGCAGTACTCCAGGTAGGGTCTCACCAGAGCGGAGTAGAGGGGGCGAATCATCTCCCTCAACCTGCTGCCTGTGTTTCTCTTGGTGCAGCCCAGGATGTGATTTGCTTTCTGGGCTGCAAGTGCACACTGCTGGCTCATGTTGAGCTTCTCATCCACCAGCACCCCCAAGTCCTTTTCTTCAGATTACTATGCAAGACCACCACATTTTACAGCCTTTCAAGAAAACTGCATTTGCTACCTAGCATCAACCCATGTCACCAGCACAGATCCACATACTTAGTACAGGAGGAAGCAGGATACATAGAAGAATTCCCTGTTCACTTTTGCAATGCCAGCACACTGTAATTCTCTGCAGTGCAGGGGTACCAAAGTTAGAGTGAGGGACCTGGAGGTGTTTAAGAAGAGACTGGATGGAGTGCTTGGTGCCATGGTTTAGTTGATTAGATGGTGTTGGGTGATAGGTTGGACTCAATGATCTCAAAGGTTTTTTTCCTTCTTCCTTAGGAAGAAGTTCTATACAGAGAGAGTGATTTCCCATTGGAATGGGCTCCCTGGGGAGGTGGTGGAGTCACCATCATTGGAGGTTTTCAGGAGAAGACTTGATGGGGTGCTTGGTGACATGGGTTAGTTGTTTAGGTGGGTTGGATTGGTTGATGGGTTGGACACGATGATCTTGAAGGTCTCTTCCAACCTGGTCTATTCTATTCTATTCTATTCTATTCTATTCTATTCTATTCTATTCTATTCTATTCTATTCTATTCTATTCCATTCCATTCCATTCCATTCCATTCCATTCCATTCCATTCCATTCTATTCACCTTCAAGGTAAAACACAAGCTGTATCCTGCTAACGATTACTACCAAAGCCTGCCTTTAACAAAACTCTGTGAGGCTGAGAGGAAAAGAGCTGCCTTTCCATAGCACACTGCAGATCAAAAATAGAGAACAGAAGCGAAACACCATCATTTATTGTTGTGCTTCACTTATGTGAGGAGTGTTGTTTTTGTTGTTTGGGGTTTTTTTATTCATCATCTGGATGACATTTTCCTCTCTGTAAAAAGCTGTGAGCGTCTTCAACCAGGGCAACGATGTGACTGCTGGATGCATTTGGCTGTTTCACTGCCACTTAACAGCCCAGAAAATGAACCTAAAATGAATAATAAAAGTTGTTTGGTTTGGGTTTGGGTTTTTTTTTTTCCAAAAGGAATATTAGGAGACTAAACCACAGCACACTTGACACTATCACAAGCTTGTGGCAACGAGTTTAATATGTATTTACACACAGTAACACTTCTTACATGCAGTATTGTCGCTGATTAACTCCTTTGTTCTTCGCAGTTACGCATGCCACTAAATTTATGTCATCACGGATGGCTGTCATCCAGCCACTAACCAGTGCCACATTACACAACTCTTATTCTCACTGAGCTTCAGCTCACATTGTTTTCTTGCCGTTTTCTATTGCTGCTGGTGTTTCCTGAGCTTGCAAAACCTCTGGTGTCAAAACAGCTTAAGGGCACGAAAAAGAAAAGGTGAGGAATTAGTGAGCAGATGCTGGCCTCAGGTGAAGTGTATCTTGGCCAAGAAGATTCAAACACTGTGAGCAAACACTTGGTCATCAGGGACAACACTTTGGAAGTCGTTAGCTTCGCATTCTATGTGCACATCTGCATGAAAAGCAGTGGACAAAAATACAGGCACAGCAGGGAGAGGTCTTTGTTATTTTGGAGAGCTTGTGCAGCACTTGGAATGGGCTGCCCAGGGAGGTGGTGGGGTCAATGTCCCTGGAGGTGTTTAGGAAAAGACTGGATGATGCACTTAGTGCCACAGCCTAGAGAGTGATTGCCCATTGGAATGGGCTGCCCGGGGAGGTGGTGGAGTCGCCGTCACTGGAGGTGTTCAGGAGGAGACTTGACAGGGTGCTTGATTGCATGGGTTAGTTGATTAGGTGGTGTTGGATGATAGGTTGGACATGATGATCTTGAAGGTCTCTTCCAACCTGGTCTGGTCTATTCTATTCTATTCTATTCTATTCTATTCTATTCTATTCTATTCTACTCTACTCTATTCTATTCCATTCTATTCCATTCTATTCTACTCTATTCCATTCCATTCCATTCCATTCCATTCCATTCCATTCCATTCCATTCCATTCCATTCCATTCGATAGGGTTCGGTGAATGGGTGGACTTGATGATCTTGGAGGTCTCTTCCAACCTGGTTGATTCCGTGAAAGAAAGATCATCAAAAATTTGCCAGTTCTTTCCAAGTGGGTACACTGCACTTCCATTTTGTACCGCCACTATCTTCCTCTACATCATTTTTTACTTAAACAAACAAAGCAAAACAAAACAAAAACAACAACAAAGGGAAAGAAAACAACAAAGGAAAGCCCACTCTGCTACCTCACTAGCAAACGTATGGCTTGTACTCCAGGGAGATGTAAAAGTCTGCCTTAAATCAATAATCACAGGTAGGTAAATAGAAGGCATAGGGTTGCATGAGCAGCAGGGAACACAAACCAGCAAAAGAAGCATGACAGCATTTAGAGCATCAGGACTTGACACCTTTAGAGCAATGAATTCCCATTTCTTCATTTCTGACATAAATACCAGCAAGGAATGGAATGGAATGGAATGGAATGGAATGGAATGGAATGGAATGGAATGGAATGGAATGGAATGGAATGGAATGGAATGGAATGGAATGGAATGGAATGGAATGGAATTAACCATGTTGGAAAAGATCCCCGAGATCATTGAGTCCAACCCATCACCCAACACCATCTAATCAACTAAACCATGGCACCAAGCACCCCATCCAGTCTCTTCCTAAATACCTCCAGTGATGGTGACTCCACCATCTCCCTGGGCAGCACATTCCAATGGACAATCTCTCTTTCCCAATCTCTCTGGGAAGAATTTCTTGCTAACATCCAGCCTAAACCTCCCCTGGCACAGCTTGAGACTGTGTCTACTTGTTCTGATTCTGGCTGCCTGGGAGAAGAGACCAACCCCCACCTGGCTCCAACCTCCCTTCAGGTAGTTGTAGAGAGCAAGAAGGTCTCCTTTGAGCCTCTTCTTCTCCAGGCTAAACAACCCCAGCTCCCTCAGCCTCTCCTCATAGGGCTTGTTCCTGAGATGCTTTGGCCTGTCTGCAATAGTGGATGCAACACATCATCTAGGAACAAGCTTGCTCTCTCTTACTTCACAGTAGAGGGATTTAAATTGCTAAACTCACAGCTATATAAGCCCTAAACAGCTTTATTACAAATATTAGGAAGCTAGAAGAGACAGTATAGGCAAACCTGAGGACTGCACAAATGGAGCTTTCCAAAAGCAACAAACCCTGTTCGAGGCACACCTACCTTCCAGGAGAGCTGACTGATGACAGGCACTTGGCACAAAGCTTTCCAAGGCACTACAGTATTGAGGTGATTTACAACTCAAATCAATAAAAGGGCAAACAACTTAACTATCTTTAGTGTATATTTTGATTCTCAAGGACAAAAGCAGCATGTGCTCAGAATGACTAATGTGGCCAGCAATAAAGCCACCTGAAATTCTCTGGTAAGGAACTTGAAAATGTAAACAATGTATGGGAGGAAGGGGGCAGATTCCACACTTGGGTAGCAAGATGAATCTCCAAAGAAAGCACTTGGCATTATTTATTTTGGGATGTTTAGGGACAGAGTCTGATGATACCAAACTGGGAGGCTTGGCTGATTCGCCTGAAGGCTGTGCGGCCATTCAGCAAGACATGGACAGGCTGGAGAGCTGGGCAGAGAGGAACCCGATGAGGTTCAACAAGGATAAGTGCAGAGTCCTCCATCTGGGAAGGAATACTAAACTGTACCAGTACAGGTTAGAAGGCAATCTGCTAGAGAGCAGCCCCGTGGAGAAGGACCCAGGAGTCCTGGAGGATCACAAGTTATCCATGGGACAGCAATGTGCTCTTGTGGCCAAGAGGGGCAATGGGATTCTAGGGTGCATTAAGAGGAGCGTGTCCAAGATCGAGGGAGGTTCTCCTCCCCCTCTACTCTGCGCTGGTGAGACCTCATCTGTTATACTGCATCAAATTTTGGGCTCCCCAGTCCAAGAGGGACAGGGATCTACTTGGGACAGTCCAACAGAGGGTGGTTAGGATGATTAAGGGACTGGAGCACTGCCTGATGAGGAGAGGCTGAGAGACCCAGGGCCTTTTAGTCTGGAGAAGAGAAGGCTGAGAGGGGATTTAGTCAATGTTTATAAATATCTGAGGGCTGGGGGTCAACAGGGAGGGGACAGGCTCTGCTCAGCTGCACCCTGTGGTAGGACAAGGGGAAATGGATATATACTGCAGAACAGGAGATTGCACCTCAACATGAGGAGGAACTTCACTGTGAGGGTCACAGAATACTGGAGCAGGCTGCCCAGAGAAGTTGTGGAGTCTCCTTCTCCAGAGACTTTCAAGACCTATCTGGATGCATTCCTGTGTGACCTGTGCCAGATTCTATGGTCCTGCTCTGGCAGGGGGGGGTGGACTTGATGAGCTCTTAGCATCCTGTGATCTTCCACTTTCTGGTCACTAAGTTTAACTGCAATTTGCAAAGTTACCTAGCTGTGCTGAAATCCCCTTTGTTCTTTTCCTCTGGCTATTCACCCAGACTATTCTTTAAAGAGCCAGGGAGTAGAATTGCTCTTTGTCACACTTCACAGGGACTCCATTTTTAATAGCAACAATAGAATAAATGAGGAGGCAGCATATTATCCTCCACTTCCTTTAAATTCCCTTCTGTCAGGTGGGTTAGCTGACAGTTTTGTGTCAGTTGGCATTACAGAATATAGAATCATACCCACTGATACAAACACACTCCCAACCCCTTTGGTGAACCCAGTTCTAAGCTCTCACTAAAGGAATGATTACTACAGGATGCTAGCCAGGGCTTAAAATACCACAATAATTGATTTGATTTGATTTTTCTGATCCTTTGCTTAGTTCAGCGAGGACATGATCCTACGAATGGACATATGCACTTAATGTGCAGACTAAAAGAAGAGGTCCTGTGAGTAATTCATTTAGAGAGGTTGTCCAGAGAGGTTGTGGAGTCTCCTTCTCTAGAGACCTGTCTGGATGCATTCCTGGGTGACCTGTCCTGGGTAATCCTGCTTTGGCAGGGAGGTTTGACTCAGTTTTCAGAGGTCCTTTCCAATCCCTAACATCCTATGATTTTATGATTTAGGAAGCATGACAAAAGAAATGCAAAAAGAAGAGAAAGACAGAAATGCACCACTAGACAGAAATCTCCACCCCAGGCCTCCACCATCCCCCTTCTTCCTATTAAACAAGAGTTTATGAAGATGAAGACAAGGGAGCTCCACTTAGACTCAAGACAAACCAGGAGCCAACTCTGAGCTGCTACAGAGCACTAGAACTCCATTGACTCAGGCCTTAAGTCTAGCAAGTCTTTGTCAACACTGCCTCAACGTTTTCATATAGAACAGACTCATAGAATCTTGAGTTGCAAAAGACCTTTAAGATCACTGAGTCCAAGAGAAGCCTCTGAGCAGCTGCACTACAATTCTACCTGCTGAAAGGCCAAGACATGATGGGAGAAGACAACTGCAAGCAAACGAGGCTTATTATGGCTGATAAAACACAGACATCACGATGCTCCTCCTTTCCCCATTAACATACCACCACCAGCAGCAGCGATTACCTACCTAAGGCTTTAAAGCTAAGCCTGGGAAGGGTTTTGTCCTTACTAATCCTGCCCATCACCAGAGCTTTCCACACCAAAATGCTGCATTACTAACAGTAGTACTATACATACAGGGCTGCCATACGTTGTTTGGATTTATGATCTTGCAGGGCTGCATTCATTTCTGCCAGGACATCTGGTAGTATAATCCCACTTGGCTGGCAAGCTGCTAAGCAGCATTAAAATTTCATGACAGAGTGAAACCAGCCTCCTTTATTCATCTCCCCTCCCTGATGCTGTTTGTACACATTCCCAGGTGTGTTGCCAAACATTGCAGCCCTCCCTGTGGGGAGGGGTGGGGCAGAAAACCTTTCATTGAAGGTTGAATACTTTGTGGTAAAAGGGAGCAAAGAGGAGGAGGAGAACTTAAAAGCCTCTTCCATCAGACCTCTCTTGGCTGTAGCACAAGCCCTGAAAGCTTCACCTAGCAGCAGGTCATCTGTTACAACAGATTTGTATTTGACAGTAGGAAAATTGGTATTGAATTGTTATTTTATGAGGAACTAGATTCTTATCTCTCTACTTCAAGCAGTTATTATCAAAATTAGATACCAGATGACAGACATGACAAGAACAATCAAAGGTATCTGGTTTTAATCAGTGGTTGAGTGCAGGATTCCTTTTATTGCTAAAACCAAACCAAAAGGTTTCTATGAGAGAAACTTACTTCCTGTACTGTGGCACTCATCATCTGTTTGTTAGTTTTAATGTGAATTCACAATGAGAGGCGTTGTAGGCTCCTGCCATAGATTTATCAGCCAGACATTTATCCTTCTTGACTGGGGAGAAGGAAGAATGAAGGATTACTTCAGGAAAACATAATCATAGAATTGTTAGGGTTGGAAGGGACCTCAACGATCATCTAGTTCCAACCCCCCTGCCATGGGCAGGGACACCCCACACTAGATCAGGTTGCTCAGAGCCACATCCAAACTTGGCCTTAAAAACCTCCAGGGATGAGGCTTCCACCACCTCCCTGGGCAACCTGTGCCAGTGTCTCACCACCCTCATGGGGAAGAATTTTGTCCTAACATCCAATCTGAATCCAACCATTTCTAGTTTCCCCCTAGTCCTATCACTCCCTGACACCCTAAAAAGTCTCTCCCCAGCTTTCTTGTAGCCCTCTTCAGATACTGCAAGGCCACAATTAGGTCTCCTCAGAGCCTTCTCTTCTCCAGACTGAACAGCCCCAGCTCCCTCAGTCTGTCCTCACAGGAGAGCAGCTCCAGCCCTCTGCTCATCCTTGTGGCCCTTCTCTGGACATGTTCCAGCACCTCCAGATCCTTCCTGTAATAGTGGCTCCAGAAGTGGATGCAGTACTCCAGGTGGGGTCTCAGAGCAGAATAGAGGGAGAGAATCACCTCCCTTGACCTGCTGGCTATGCCTCTCTTACCAACTTATTTGATGGAAGCAACATCTTACCACAATGCTTTGTTCTTTGGCTCTGCACTCTTTCCCGTGAGAACGAGACCCCATGCAGGTGGTCAGAGGAGCAGAGATCAGGTTTAACACGTATGACATGGGTCCAACAAGTACAGCAAACCACAAAATCACAATATAGAATGCCCCTCCTCAAACTTAGGCCCTCATTTAATCTAGTGGTCATGAAGATGACCACCATGAAGATGATCAGCGAGCTGGAGCATACACCCTGTGGGACCAGGCTGAGAGGGTTGGGGCTGTTCCACCTGGAACAGAAAGGGCTCCAGGAAGACTTTATAGCATCCTTCCAGTACCTACTAGAAAGTCAGGAAAGGACTTGTTATAAGGGCTTGTAGTGATAGGATGAGAGGGAGGGGTCTGAAGCTTCAGGAAGGCAGATTTAGACTGGATATTAGAAAGAAATTCTTTACAGTAAAGGTGGTGAGGCACTGGAACAGGTTGCCCAGGGAAATCATGGATGTCCCTTCCCTCAAGGTGTTCAAAGCCACGCTGGATGAGGCCTTGAGCAACCTGGTTTAGGGTGTCTCTGTCCATGGCAGGGGTATTGAAATAAGATCATCTTTAAGGTCCCTTCCAACCCAAACCATTCTATGAATCTGGTGAAAGCTCCTTGTCTCTACTACCCCTTCTGCTACTGCACCGCCAAACCCCATTCAGGGTCAACCAGTGCTTAATGATAGTTCCTGCACCTTTGAAGGGAAGAGGAGCAGATGACTTGGAATTACTAGCTATCATGAACAACTTTTCCCAAAGTCTTATTTTCTTACTCAACCAGGCTAAACAAGCAGACTGCTCAGTGAAAAACAAAAGGCTGATTAAAGATGCTAGGAATTTTCCAGCCTCTTTGGTGAGGTTCCTCGGGGCTTGCCATGGACAGACAAGCACTGTCCCTCTTTAACTACTTGAAGGAAAAAAAGGTGTGTACAGGGAGCTACTCTCAAAAGCAGTAACTGTTGATTTAGCCCTTACCTTTGCCCTAGCATGATCTTTCCAGAAGCTGATGGAGGAAGAGAGCTCCAACTCTGGCCACTGAACTCTGAGTAGCTGTCAGATCAACACATGTCAGCCTCACATTTTATCACCAAGCCAAAGACTTTTTAGCAAAGGCCAGAAGAAATTTTTTCCTTTGCTTCAGATTGATTACACTAGCAACTATCCAGCAAAACAGGAAACTGGGTTTCTAGTCATCTCCAAAGAAAGCAAAGAATTAGAATGGATATTGTTTTATCCCTTAACTACTTCTAGGTGCAGAATCTCACGGTCTTGAAAAACTGCTCCTTCAAAATACATGATGCCACATTGCATCATCTACACTTTGAAACTGAAGCATCTGCTAATAAAAACCTTTTACTTTCCCTCCTGATTCAGGACTGTGTGAACTTTCTGATGCTGAAGTGTTTAAAGCTCTCAACTAATTGCAGCTGCAGAGGCAGAATAAAAGACAGGCAGCAGACTCCTCATTGAGTGCAATGTCTCATCTCACTCTCAAAGCAATGAAGACATCAACAGCTCAGTAGGAGCTGATGGGATCACTGCAGTATCTAGATTAGCTAATCCCCACTTCACACTGCTCTAACCTATTTTACATCATCACTGCATTTTGGTTTTACAAGACCACCATGCCACTTCTTCTTGGATGAGCAAGTTTTTGACACCAGCTCTTATTTGTTTTTTTGGCCAGGAACATTAATCTTGGCAGACAACTTTAAAACTGCACACATTTAAAGCTGGACAGAGACGGGAATGCCAACACAGACGAAGCTTCCACGTTAAAGAGGCTCAGCACTAGAAGCACTTCAGCCTGTCATTAACCACTGTCAGCAGAGAGACTACCGAAGCTCAGCGCTATTACCAAGCTTTGGGAATGAAAAATGCCTGCTAGGAGATACCAGCTTCCCTTTTTGAAGAAATTAGGTGTTCACTGGAGCAAACCATTACTGAATTTAACCAGCCATTTCAAGATGACACTTAGAGTCTTTAGGTCTCGGTGGAGCCTCTGAAATGCCGATGATGAGCATCACTAGGCACCAGTCTACCTTGAAGCTTTTATATTTAATGGCATCAAGTCACATCAAGACAAGTCCATGTGTAAACTGTCCCATTTACAGTCTGTACCATTTAAATATATAGAAGTGCAGCTCAGCAAGGGCATTTTAAGACCTCGTTTGCCAGACAATAAGCCTGGAAACCCAGAGCAAGCAAAGAAGGAAACTGTCTATTGGGACCAAGTTGCTTCATACAGACACTTGTCAATATAACTCTGTAGAATTTTGCCTCTTGAAGTGAAAAAGGAAAGAGGGTAAACCCCAAAACTTCTGAAAGGAAAATATCTGAGCTCCTTGGATGTTCCCTCTGGACTCTGGATTGTCACTTGGCATGTTCTCCAGCAGGAGGAGAGATGTGTGCTACAGCTTTGCAGCCACTTGCAAACAAGCCACAAATCTGCCAGCATCTAAACTGGAAAAAATGTGCATTTCAAAAATGACAGCAAAGAGAAAAATGATCCATTTTCCTGCAGAAGGCAGGGTAACCTTCACATGTTTTCAAGGCCTTCATGAATAACTCTTTGGAAGTTGATCTGTTTTGTTCCTGCCTCTATAGAGACAAAGTTAAGGAAAAGTATTCACACTCTGAATGCTTTTCCAGCTAAGCCAGTTTTTAAATACTATTTGGCCACCATGCAAGGGTGGAGCTATATTCATGGTGCTGTCAGGGAGCAGCAAGGGACACCTGCTCCCTCAGGGCAGGCAAGCTAGGAGACAAGGCTGGCCCCAGCACAGGCTGTGTCCTCGTCGATAGTGCAGTTGCAGAGGGCATGGACTGACAGATAAAGCTAGGTATTGGTAACTAGGTCCATCTGCAGTTATCAGAGATGGCAAAGCAATGAACTGGGTCTGGGGTCTGCCTAGGAAGTCCAATCAGGAGCAAACACAGACAGAGCCAGATCAAGACTGGAAATAAGGCTACACTGGCCCAAAGTTCATCCAGGGGTCAGGACCACAGACAAGGAATGGACACAACCTACAACAGAAGTGCAAGGGGCCCATCCAAGAGACAAGGCACCTATAGGCTCCCCAGGGAAGTGGTTGAATCCCCATCCCTAGAAATGTTTAAAAGATGCACAGATGTGGTGCTGGTTTAGCACCAGACTTGGCAGAGTTAGATAATGGTTGCACTTGATGATTGCAAAGGTCTTTTCCAACCCAAACGATTCTGTGATTCTACAGCATATTGCTGTGTGCCAACAGCACCAGCACCAGCAGCAACCTGACTGAAGAGCAAGAGACAAGGCAACCCAAAGGCTCACCATGCAAATGCCATCTCTGCTGACAGATAGCCCAGACACTAACAGGTATTAAAATGCCCCTGCAATGCATGGCAATAACTGGTTCTCAATGACACTGATTCACTTTGCCCATCTTATGGCAATGGAAAAAGAAAAAAAAAACCTTTCTTCTCCCTTCACATCTTGGCAGGAGAACTGGAGAGGGTAAGAAAATGCTGCCATAAAGGAAGAAACAAAGAGGAGAAGCAGAACAACAATTTCTACCCAAATTATGTTACAAGCAGATTGAAAGCCTATGGCAGCCTCTACTGGAGTAAACTGGTTTACTGGTCTTCACTCTGCTCCACGCCTCTGTGCTCCCTGTGCCCCAAGCCCAAGGAGAGGCAATAGCTCTGCAGAAGGAAATTGTGGCTGCCATTAATGCTCTGGACAAGAGAAACATGAAAGAATAGCTAGAACCAGCTGATGTTTTAGAGCAAGCAGACATGATAGAGTGGTCCATTTGACTGCATTTAAGTAGAAAAGAAAGAACTTCTGGAAGACTTCAAATCACAATCTACTCTTGAAAAAGGCTCTTGTAAGAGCAGCCACCAACTTAAAAAGAAACAAATAAACACAAGCATGCAAAAATAAGAGACAAAGAAACACAAAACCCCAAACAATCAAAACCAAAACAACCAAAACCAAAACAACCCCCACACACACCCCAACCAACCCACAAACCGAAGACTTTCCCATTCTTTCCTTCCCACACACACTTTCTGCACTATTTATTTCTCTCTTGTTCTCCCACCCTCCCCAAAATCAGATTTTTCCCCAAGCAAAGAATGTTGAGACCTGTCTTTCAGCAGACAGCTCCCGTAGGAGCTGGTGACCTTGCGCTGCATGATGCGGTACTAGAACTGAAAGCCATTTTTCATTCACCTGATTTAGCTGGAATAGGACAGTTATGTGTAGGTCCTGATGGGGATTTCTGCTAAATGGAATTCATAAATCAGTGTTGTTGCCCCTTGCAATGATAAACACTGCCACTTACAGATCCAGAGCACCAAATCGAGCCCTGTTTACAAGATTGCCCCCAAGACAGCAAAGGGCGATGTTACACAGGGTAAGTTGTTGCTATTTTCTCCCCTGCTGCTGCAGATACAGGGAGTCTTTGTTTGGAGGACACTGAGAACAGAGGGAGAAAGGGAGGAGGATTGATGATGCTTACAATAATAACAAACACTGCTCTTTTCTGTTGCTGGAGCACCTGCTGCCTCCATCAGTTCAGGCTCATCCATTATGCAGCACACCAGCAGCGACAGCTCCAAAAGCACCAGTTCTGAAGCCCTGACAGATCTGACCAAAGAGCAAGGCACAGAACCACTTCTCATTATCAAATAATGAGCTGCATCAACACTCACTTCTCTTACCTGTTTATTGCTGGGTCAGACAAATACTAGGAACAATTAGATTGAGCACCTGATTCCTGGAGAAGAGGAGGCTCAGGGGAGACTTTGTTGCTCTCTACAGCTACCTGAAGGGAGGTTGTGGCCAGGGTGGGGGTTGGTCTCTTCTCCCAGGCAACCCGTACCAGAGCAAGAGGACACAGTCTCAAGCAGCACCAGAGGATATTCAGGCTTGAAGTGAGGAGACAGTTCTTCATAGAAAGAGTGATTTGCCATTGGGATGTGCTGCCCAGAGAGGTGGTGGAGTCACCATCCCTGGAGGTGTTCAAAAAAGGATTGGATGTGGCACTTGAAGCCATGGTTTAGTTAGTCATGAGGCCTTGGGTGACAGGTTGGACTTGATGTCTTTGAGGTCTATTCCAACCTTACTGATTCTATGATTCAAATACAGACAGAGGAATAAAAGCCATTTACTTTCAACAAGATTTGTCAGTTGAGCCCTGTAGTAAGTAAATTCCTGAAGATGAGAAGAAAGCTCGACAACTATTTTAATTGCGGTTACTTTTCTTTTTACTGTTAGTGGAAACCATGTAAGGTCTAAAATGGATTGAAAGGAATGCAATTATTTCACTGTAAGGCTTTAATAGTGCAAAAGGAGCCTATTAAGAACATGCTGAACATTTCCAATCTAAACAGTCAGAACTGCAAGTTTCAAAACATTTGCTACATTTCTACAATTCCAAGAAATCTTTAGAGTTGGCAGAATCAGACTGGTCCCATGAACATTTTCATGCTCCAAGTCCAGGAGTGTCTCAAGAGGGCAACTGAAATGCTACATTAAACATGAAGCACTTGCAGGACTCAACATCAACAATTTTATAGATTTCATAGACTGGCTTAAGTTGGAAGGGACCTTAGAGATAGAATAGAATAGAATAGAATAGAATAGAATAGAATAGAATAGACCAGACCAGACCAGACCAGACCAGGTTGGAAGAGACCTTCAAGATCATCGTGTCCAACCTATCATCCAACACCACCTAATCAACTAACCCATGCAACCAAGCACCCTGTCAAGTCTCCTCCTGAACACCTCCAGTGACGGCGACTCCACCACCTCCCTGGGCAGCCCATTCCAGTGGGCAATCACTCTCTCTGTGTAAAACTTCCTCCTGACCTCCAGCCTGAACCTCCCCTGGCACAGCCTGAGACTGTGTCCTCTTGTTCTGGTGCTGGCTGCCTGGGAGAAGAGACCAACCTCTGCCTGTCTACAACCTCCCTTCAGGTAGTTGTAGAGAGCAATAATGTCACCCCTGAGTCTCCTCCTCTCCAGGCTAAGCAGCCCCAGCTCCCTGAGCCTCTCCTCATAGGGTTTGTGTTCCAAGTTCAGCTACTCCAATACCCTTGCCATGGGCAGTGTTGCCTCTCAACGAGACTAAGCTGCTCAAGGTCTCATGCAACGTGGCCTTAAACACCTCCAGAGAATCATAGAATCAATAAGGTTAGAAAAGACCTCAGAGATCATCAAGTTCAACCTATCACCCAACACCTCATGACAACTAAACCATGGCTTCAAGTGCCACATCCAATCCTTTTTTGAACACCTCCAGGGACGGTGACTCCACCACCTCCCTGGGCAGCACATACCAATGGCAAATTCTTTCTGTGAAGAACTTTCTCCCCACCTCAAGCCTAGATTTCCCCTGGTGCAGCTTGAGACAGTGTCTCAGGGAGAAGGCATCCACAACCTCCCTGGGTAACCTATTCCAGAGTCTCACCACCCTTGTACCAAATAACTTCTTTCTAAGATCCTGGCTAAACCTACTCTCCCTCAGCTCAAAACCGTTCCCCCTTGTCCTGTTGCTAGACACCTTTATGAAAAGTCCCTCTGCAGCCTTCCTGTAGGATCCCTTCAGGTATTGGAAGGCAGCTCTAAGGTCCCCCCAGAGTCTTCTCTTCTCTAGGCTGAACAACCTGAGCTTCCTCATAGCAGAGGCACTCCAGCCTTTGGATCAACTTTGCGGCTCTCCTCTGGACTCGTCCCAACAGCTCTGTGTCATTCTTATAATAGGGACACCTCAACTGGATGCATATTACCAGTATTGGATTGCAAACCGATTTTCAGCTGCCAAAATGAGAGGAGAAAGCAGGACTGACTGAAATTCTTTATCAGCACATTGGTTTTCCACGCTGATGTACAGTGAGTAACCTTCCTCAAACTGAAATAAGATGAGATTGCCAAAGATCTTGAAACTAGGAGGAAGTTCTTTACAATGAGTGTAGTGAATTACTAGAACAGGTTGTCCAGAGAGGTGGTTGAGGCCCCATCTGTGCAGACATTCAAGGTCCCACTTGATGGGGCTCTGAGCAGCCTGATCTAGTTAAAGATGTCCCTGCCTACTGCACAGGAGTTGGCCAAGATAGCCTTCAAGGGTCCCCTTCAACTCAGTGCATTCTGTGATTCCAGTCATTACTCCACAACTACATAATTAGAGTTTAATTTACTTTCCTAACTATGGTATTTTCAAATGTCATGTGTTATTCAAACAGTAGAGGAAATTAAAGGCAAACAAAAATCAGCTTTCTCTGTTCCTGGGAAAATACAGATAGAATAGACAATGTTAGGTGGCACTCCTCAGTAATGCTGTACTTAAAACTGTGGAAGAACAGCAGCGTCCTACAAGCAGGAAAATGAACCAGAACTGTCAGAACAGGAATATCTGCCTAATCTACAAGCAAATTTACAGACAGCATGGAGAAAGAAAATCACAAACAAAAAAGCCAGCACCACAACACCCTCCACCCCCAGCCCCCTCCCCCCCATATACAGAATATCTGAATTTAAACATATTGTCTTTGGGTTGGGGTTCTTTTGTTGCTGTATCAGCCAATGTGTTTTGGACAATACTACATAACATCCTTTTGAGAATACACTCACAGGAAATTGTATTTCTCTTCCCTCCTCTTTTTTTCCCCCCTTTTGATGTGAAAAGGTATCTGCATGACAGCAGGAGCTTTGCTGCTGAGTTCACATGCTCGTATTATTTCAAGTGCACCAAAGCCATACTAAAACCTCAGATGATAACCCCTGTGATATTTTAAAAGGGAAAGCTCAGGAAGAACCCAAAGCTTCTTTCTTGCTGGCTCAAATTAAAAGTGCCTTTTGAAGTCAGCTGACTCTAATAAGTGCAAATTCTAAACCTCTCATGCTAAATGTTGCCCAGCTTAGGCTGGAAGCAGCAGTCACCTAGGGGCAGCCACCAGAACAGCTGTCTGATAACAACCTGTCATCTGGAATTAAGAGTGATGGTTTAAGAGTTCCCACCAGAGGGGAAAAGGAAAAACACAACAACAAAAAAAAAGCAACTGACACAGGTTTGTTTGCTACAAAGGCAAACAAAGGGTTTCATCTTAACAGTGAATCCAGGTTCTGAGCACACTTCCTGACTTTTCTCTCCGTAGCTAGGGGCAGGCTGCTCCGCAGAATATGAGAAGATTTCACATAGGGCAGCAGAGGCTGCTGGAAAATCCAATGTTAGTCTGTCAAGACTGACTACATCTGCAACCATCACCTAATTTGGCTATGCCAGTTAATCTGTTTTAAAGCTATTTTTTCTTCTGGTATCACTCCTACAGTTGCTGGTTTAGTCCATGGTGAGAGGTGCCAGGTATCTCAGTACGAGCTGACCTGTTTTAGCCAAAACAAGAGTGCCAACACACTTTCCAACCATCTGTTTTTACCATACACTTGCAAAGGGTGGCTAAATAAGTTAAGGCCAGCACTTTTGTGGTGTTTTGCCTATTTTGCACTCTCACTCCACGTTTTAAGAACTGCTGGAGATTGTCTCCCAATTAGCTTGCAGTGATACTTGCTTCTACTCATCACTCTCTGCCATTCAAGGCATCAGTGATTTTTACCCCTCAGCAACAGATAGAGTTATTTTTACCTCAATCACACATCACCAGCAGGTACAAATGTTTAGTAGGGCAAACACTTAGGTGGGGAAAAATGAATTTAATTTAGGGATGTTAAAAGAGAAAAAAGTAAATCTTCCTGCTGCCTCCACACATAGTGAATGGTAGAGGTAAGGGGGCAAGAGGAAGAGAAGGGCAAGCAAAGCTAGATGCCTTGATTGCATAGCATTGCATCCCATGGATTTTGTGCATACTATCTTTAGATGAAGTCTGTGCATGAGTTTTCTCTGCTTTCTCAGTTTGACTTGGTTAAAAATAAGAGAAGACACAGGAGGATAAAAATGCAATTGCAGACAGAGAGTACTTTATCCATGAAGGAGCTACGCATGAGTCCTTTTGATGCAGGCTAACTCCTACAGGAAAAGCACAGCTGCTCTCTCCAAAAACTACAAACCCCAGGTCTGTCCAATCTCTAGGAACACAAGAGGCCTCTCAAGGCTCATTTTTAGTTATTTCACTTTAAATCCTGATGAACTGGCACGGTAGTGCAAAGGCATTTGCATTAGTACAAAACGATCAGCTACGTCTCAAGAGTTAATTGCATCTCCTGTCTGTCTGAAGAATCATTACACAATAGAACAAAATTGGATGTCACTATCAAAAAACCCCAAAAGATTCAACAACAGAAAGAAAATAAATACTATTTTTTGTGTGTATTTTGCATCCAAACCACAAGCCAGCAAGCACCAGAATTTTCTCCAAGACTAATAAAAGTTAAGTTGCTTTGTGGTCTTTGGTTACTGGGTTAAAACCAAGTACACATTGTTTTAAAACTGGTTTTACATAGCAGGGTTTAGAATTCAAACCAGACAGCAAATGCAAATGACCATTTAGACAACTGAATCTGGGTTTTCATTGCTGTTTAGCATCCCTTCACCTAGGTCTGGACTGCTTCTTGAGCTGCTCTACCAAACCACATTCCCTCCATGTTTCAGCTGCGCCATTGTCTCCCCACTTCCCTCTGGCTTAATGCCCTATAATAGGCCTGATTTGGGCCATTTAGAGAAACTGAAGCAGGATTCTGTAGAGACAAGCTGCAGATTAAATGGGCTCGTATATTTTGCATTTTAGGGGCATTCTTTCTGGCTTCAGGAACAGCCCCATCTAAAGCCAAAGTTAAAAAGCGTCCCTTGCTACATCACCAGGCCGTGATGCCTTTAGCAGACTTTGCAAGCAAGGTCTACATCTAGGTGCTCAAATCTGCCATTTGATTCTTCTGTAATAATTTCAGGATAAGCCTTGCAAAGCTGAGCAGAGGTGCTTACTAAGATGAAAGGCAAGGTTTCTTCAAAGACTCGTCCAGGGAAAGTCAGTGGCCCACACGACCACACAGCATCTGTAACTCTGGTGATTTATTCTTATGAAGTAAATACCATGTGGATAATGACAAAAAAAAACAACCCCCAAACCAACAAATAGAAACATCCAAGCTGATGCATTCAGATGAGCTGTCCCAACACTGCATGGAGGAGACAGAAGTGAAAATGCAAAGCTTATCTCAGTCTATTCCTAATGCCAGATCATGAGTCCTTTATCTTCACTGACATTGTCGTGACTCTTTTCAACCCCCCGTGGTTTCCTATAGCCACCCATGCACCCCCATGCTCTCATTTTTGATGATCCCACTCTGGCTGTTACAGTCACAGTAGCAGATTTCCTTTAGCTTATCTAGTCCCCCTCTGCAAAGAGCAAAATAAGTCTTTTCACTCAGGAGAGGAAACTCACGTCTGGTTAAATATCCCTTGAGCTTCCAGATTGGTTTCTCATTCATTTTCAGTTAGGCATGTGGTATTTGATCCCAAGGTAATGAAAACCATCCCAACTTCTACTAAGACTGGTGAAAACCAAGCCATTCAGTTCTCAGCAGGGAACTATCTGTGTCTTGGGCAGTTCAGCTGTTTGCAGACCATCCCTGCACAAGAATTAACGAAGGTGCTACCGTCCGCAGCGAGCAACTCCCACGCAGAGCAAGAAGGTTGAGGTCTGCTGCTTCTTTCAAGTGCCCTAAAATAAACAAACCCTTTTGTTCCTTAGCCTTGTAGTAACAGAGGAGTGACCAGATGGGAAAAATAAAACAAAGGTTTTCCTGATTATATCCATTTTATTATAAACAGCTGGTTTACTCCAACTCCCTCCTAGATCTGATGCAACTTTCTTGATGGCCTGATGCACAAAAATGATTTTTCATCCCTTTATAATCGATCAGGTTTATATCTTTCTACATAGAAGGCTTTTCACAGTATCACAGTATCACAGTATCACTTAGGTTGGAAAGGACCTCGAGGATCATCAAGTCCAACCTATCAACACAGACCCCATGACTAGACCATGGCACCAAGTGCAACGTCCAATCTCCTCTTGAACGCCTCCAGGGTCGATGACTCAACCACCTCCCTGGGCAACCCGTTCTAATGACGAATTACTCGCTCGGTGAAGAACTTCCTCCTCACCTCGAGTCTAAACCTCCCCTGGCACAGCTTGAGACTGTGTCCCCTTGTTCTGGTGCTGGTTGCCTGGGAGAAGAGGCCACCCCCTTCCTGGCTACAGCCCCCTTCAGGTAGTTGTAGAGGGCAATGAGGTCACCCCTGAGCCTCCTCTTCTCCAGGCTAAACAATCCCAGCTCCCAGTTGTCATAGTGTGGATTTGCACTCATTGGACAGCTAAACACAACCGGCCGTTCCACAGACAAAACACAACAACCAGCCGTTTAGCAGGCAAGGTGATCTCTGCAGCTAACACATCTTACAGGTTTTACAACCTCCCAGGGACCAGCACTTAGCAGGCCTCACAATCACAACAAACAAAATCTGCACTCCTCGGAAGACATTTCATAAACAAAGCAAGGTGTGTGCTGACTGCATTATTAACATAAACAAATACCACTGAAATAATTTTCCCATACTTTAAAAGTCAGGATGATTCCCTAATTCTCAGCAACAGAACCATCAGGGTTGGAAGGGACAAGGATCATCTGCTTCCAACCCCGCTGCCAGGGACAGGGACACCTCACACTATGTCAGCTTGCTCACAGCCACATTCAACCTGGCCTTAAAAACTTCCAGAGATGAGGCTTCTGCCACCTCCCTGGGCAGCCTGTTCCAGTGTCTCATCATGAAAAACTTTTCACTGCCTTCATGGTGAAAAAATTCTTCTTAACACCCAATCTGAATCCAACCATTTCTAGTTTTTTTCCATTCCCCCTAGTCCTATCATTACCTGACTCCCTAAATGTCCCTCCCCAGCTTTCTTGTAGCCCCCTTAAAATAATGGAAAGCCACAATAAGGTCTCCTCAGAGCCTTCTCTTCTCCAGACTGATCAGCCCCAACTTCTTCAGTCTGTCCTCATAGGAGAGGAGCTCCAGCCCTCTGCTCATCTTCATGGCCCTTCTCTGGACACATTCCAGCACCTCTAGATCCTTCCTGTAATAGGGGGCTCCAGAACTGGAGGCAGTACTCCAGGTGGGGTCTCACCAGTACAACCTGAATCTCTGCATGAAGTCACCTTAGTGCCGGCAGATCCATTAGTGCCTTTCAGGACTCTGAAATGATACCTCTCTGAATAGATAACAACACAGTTTGACATAGTTGCAGAACAAGATGCTAATGAGGCTGTTTGTAATTAGCTCAGGAGGAAAAAAAAGAAGAAGAAGAAAAGAAAGAATCATCAGCAAGAAACCTGCCAGCTCTAAGGCTGACAGCCGTCCCAGAGAGTAGGAGGGAGCTGAGAAATATTGGCAGAGCCTCCCAGTGTAAAGGCTGAGGGTGTGAGAAAGGAGAGGAAGTGGAAAGTGAAAGGGTGAGGGATGCTTAGCTTCTTCCAAGATTTTTGTCTGCAAAGTATCTATATGTAAGTGAAACCATTTGGTTATGCTGCCTAACAAACTGTGTGCAGCTTGTGCCCATGTCTGTGATGTGTGTGTGACTGAACGGGTCCCGATGCATGATGGCAGGCAGCTGCCTCTTCACTCTCATCAGTCTCAGTGGCTGCCACATCTAATTAATTAATGCTTAATTAACACCATCACAAATGCCTGCTTCTTGGGGCTTTTAAAATAACAATACTATTTTTATATTCATTGAATCTTTTAAAATGAAGCAGCAAACTTAAAAATGATGTAGCAAACAAAGCAACCCAACCAACAGAAGATCTGAAGAACACAGAATCATAGAATCAGTCAGGGTTGGCAAGGACCACAAGGATCATCTAGTTCCAACCCCCCTGCCACGGGCAGGGACACCCCACACTAGATCAGCCTGGCCAGAGCCTCATCCAGCCTGCTCTTAAACACCTCCAGGGATGGGGCCTCAACCACCTCCCTGGACAACCCATTCCAGGGCTTCACCACTCTCATGGGGAAGAACTTCCTCCTCACATCCAGCCTGAATCTTCCCACCTCCAGCTTCATTCCATTCCCCCTAGTCCTATCACTACCTGATAGCCTGAGAAGTCCCTCCCCAGCCTTCTTGTAGGCCCCCTTCAGATACTGGAAGGTCACAATTAAGTCACCTTGGAGCCTTCTTTTCTCCAGACTGAACAGCCCCAACTCTTTCAGTCCGTCCTCATAGGAGAGATGCTCCAGCCCTCTGATCATCCTCCCCTGGGACTTGGACCCACTGACAGCCACTCTTTGGGTGCGGCCATCAAGCCAGTTCCTTATCCATCTAGTGGTCCACCCATCAAACCCATGTGTCACCAGTTTGGAGACCAGGATGTGGTGCAGGACAGTGTTGAAGGCTTTGCTCAGGTCCAGGTAAACGACACCTGTTGCTTGCCCCTCATCTATTGATGTTGCCATCTGTTCATAGAAGGCCACCAGGTTGGTTAGGCAGGATTTGCCCTTGGTGAAGCCATGCTGACTGTATCAAATCACCTCTTCACTATTCTTCTGTGTCAGTAGTGCCTCCAGGAGGATCTGCTCCATGATCTTTCCAGGCACATAACTGGGTTTGAATCTGACCACAACCTGTACTGAAGACTTTTGAAGGAAGTTGCATAATAAAAACAAATTCAATCATTTTTAAATGCTTGGAAACATTTCAGCTGCTTTTCTTATTAGTATTTCCCGTAGAAACTCTTGTGGCTTCGCTAGAAATCTTTTCAATATTCACTTCCTTCACTGAACAGATGCCAAAGCTCCATCTCAAAACTCTTAAGAGTTTAATTTATTTTTGAGAAGGAGCTAATAGGTCTTAAATATCTAACTCTTTTTCAGGAAAAAAAGAAAGACCAGAAACAAACCCCAGCCAAAAGGTCAGGCTCATTAAACACGTTTGAACACGAAATTCACATTAAAACAACGCTTCCTGCAACTGAAGTATTTTCTACATTTCCCACTGGGTTCAAAATTCAGACCTTTTGCTATTGGGACAAAAGGCAAAAATGAACTTTCTTCCAAATCAGAAAGTTTAGAAACATTCATCTGTGCAACTTCTGAGCCACACAGAGCCACACCAAAGATATGTGTGCCTTGGAGAGGTTGTTCCCCCTCCCATGCCCTAGTTACTCAGATGACCGAAGAGAGCTATCTGATCCAAAAGTCAGAAACCAGGGAATTCCCTGTTACACTCTAAGCTAAAACCAGATGCCTGCACCTGCATTCCAGCAGCTCCCTCAGCACTGCTGGACCAGCCCAGCACCACCCTGAGCTCTGCTGGAGATCTCCCAGGGCCCCTGTCAGGCCACCTCCCATCATCAGTTCTTCTGGATGCTCCCCTTCACAACACCACCACCAGATGCTAGGGTAAAAAGAAACAGAAACAACAACAACAAAATCCCCACACACCCCAAAATCAAAACAAAACAAAACAAAAACCTCAAAATGAAACAAACCCAAAACATCCACCACCACAACAAGAATAAATACCCAAACAACCCACATTTCACAGCCACTCCCAGGCTGACGGTGAGGGTTGTCAATGAATCCTAAAGAAATCTGGAACTCAGCCGAAGAAGAGGGACAAACATTACTGCCCAAACAAGTTCTCCTGGAGTTACACCACCTATGACACAGTTACCTGAGGCCAGTTTGCAGCTCAGCCAGGAGCTGCCCTGTTTAGACAAAACCCTCAACATATCAATTGCATTATACAAACCCAGCCACCTGGCCAGGATCTTCAACCTCTCCCTGCATAGGGCTTGCTTTTCTTTCTTTCCTTCTTTCCTTTTCTTTCTTTCTTTCTTTTATTTTCTTTCTTTCTTTCCTTTTCTTTCTTTCTTTTCTTTTCCTTCCTTCCTTCCTTCTCCTTCCTTCCTTCCTTCCTTCCTTCCTTCCTTCCTTCCTTCCTTCCTTCCTTCCTTCCTTCCTTCCTTCCTTTTTCTTTCTTTCTTTCTTTTTCTTTTCTTCTTTCTCTTTTCTCTTCTTTCTTTCTTTCTTTCTTCTTTCTTTCCTTTCTTTCTCTTTCTTTCTTTCTTTCTTTCTTCTTCTTTCTTTCTTTCTTTCTTTCTTTTTTCTTTCTTTCTTTCTTTCTTTTTCTTTTCTTTCTTTCTTTCTTTCCCTTTTGCCTTCCTTCCTTCCTTTCTTTCTTCTTTTCCTTTCTTCTTCTTTCTTTCTTTCTTCTTTCTTTCTTTCTTTCTTTCTTCTTCTTTCTTTCTTTCTTTCTTTCTTTCTTTCTTTCTTTCCTTTCCTTTCCGTCTTTCCTTCTTTCCTTCTTTCCTTCTTTCTTTCTCTTTCTCTCTTTCTTTCTTTCTTTTTCTTTCTTTCTTTCTTTCTCTTTCTCTCTTTCTCTTTCTTTCTTTCTTTCTTTCTTTCCCTTCCTTCCTTCCTTCCTTCCTTCCTTCCTTCCTTCCTTCCTTCCTTCCTTCCCTTCTTCCTTCCTTCCTTCCTTCCCCTTCTTCCTTCCTTCCTTCCTTCCCTCTCTTCCTTCCTTCCTTCCTTCCTTCCTATCCCTTCCTTCCTTCCTTCCTTCCTTCTCTTCCTTCCCTTCCCTTCCTTCCCTTCCTTCCCTTCCCTTTCCCTTCCCTTCCCTTCCCTTCCCTTCCCTTCCCTTCCCTTCCTTCCCTTCCCCTTCCCTTCCTTCCCTTCCCCTTATTTCCCTTCCTTTCAATGTTATCTTTGAGGTTAGCTATTTAATCAGTATATGGTTTTGCAAAGCAATGCACCAGCTGTTTAAATCTAATTATGTTTCTGGACCAGTCTCTCACACAATACAGTTGCTCTGCACAAACTAGGCCACCCAGTTTGCAGGTACAAGCACTTACATTTGGAGACACACTCCACAATCAGAAAACCTGTTCACAACTCTCAGATTAAGTAGGACACAGAGAAGGGAAGGCAAGAACCTTGGACTAACAGTTCTGTAAAAACAGATGCTAAACCTTCTCAAACACACCCTGCATTATAAATAAGTAATTTCTGAAAAGCATTTATCTTAAAGTTCCCTATGACTATTGCTCTCTACAGCCACCTGAAGGGAGGTTGTAGCCAGCTGGGGATTGGTCTCTTCTTGCAGGCAACCAGCACCACAACAAGAGGACACAGTCACAAATTGCACCAGGGGAAGTTTAGGCTGGAGGTGAGGAGAAAGTTCTTCACAGAGAGTGTTGTTAGCCATTGGAATGTGCTGCCCAGGGAGGTGGTGGAGTCACCATCCCTGGAGGTATTCAAGAGGGGACTGGACGTGGCACTTGGTGCCATGGTTTAGTAGTCATGAGGTGTTGGGTGACAGGTTAGACTTGATTATCTTTGAGGTCTTTTCCAACCTTATTGATTCTATGATTCTATGATCCTGCTTTGCTACAGGGAGTTGGACCTGATGATGTCTTGAGGTCCCTTACAAGCTCTAATATACTGTGATACTGTGACTACAGAAACCAGTAGAAAGCTTTCTCCATCATTAAGAGCTAAATCTTTTCATATATAAGAATGCAATGATCATTTTGTTGTAAGAAAAATCATCTGTGATTCAAAATGAACTACTCTCAGCTCCTGAGGCCCCCACTAGTCACACAGCTACAAAGCAAGGTGTGTAAGGAGCAAAAAGCACGTTTCATGTCCCAGTTTGCATTTGCCATCCCAGTTACTCTCTTTGGAGATGAGCTTTTCTCCACTTCTCAAAAAGACACAGAATCACAGAATGTCAGGGGTTGGAAGGGACCTCAAAAGATCATCCAGTCCAACCCCCCCTGCCAGAGCAGGATCATCTAGAGCAGATCACACAGGAGCACACCAAGGCGGGTTCTGAGTATCTCCAGAGAGGGAGAATCCACTGGGCAGCCTGTTTCAGTGTTCTGTCACCAACAGCCAGCTTCATGTTCTCACATTTTTCTTCTCTGATCAGTTCTCACCTTCTGCAATAACACTTTTCAGTCCCTCTAGAATTCAGTTCAGCTAATACTTAGGCCAAGTCAGAGCTGACTACAGCATCTTACTTATCCTAGTGCACCTGAACACAGAGCATATTCTGTTAACCTGTTACATAAAATGCAGTAAGCAGTCAGCACACTGCCTTTTGAACTAAATGCCCTCCCAAGGAGCATGAACATAAATATAAGCATTCCCTTCTCCACTATACTAGCAATATTGCTGTATCTTGCATTATTCCTAGGTGGCCACTTACTTCACTTAGAGGCTCTGATGGAAAAATAGACCTGCTGTTCACAGAGACCTTTGGAGGCCAAATCATCTCTCTCAAAGTTGAATCAACTACTTCAAACTCGAGGTATTTTAAGTTTAGTTTAAATCAAATCCAATATAATCCAAATATTTTGACATCAACCATTACTAAGAAAACCCCTTGACAGCAGCAGTTATTCTTCTCTTAATAAACCCAAGAGGAAAGCACTTTCATTTCTTTATTTTTAAACTTATTTTTAGCTCTGCAAATTTCTCTCTAATTCCTCTCTAAGCTCCAGCAGTCTCGGGAAACTAGCTGACATGTATTGATTAGAATTAGAATTAGAATTAGAATTAGAATTAGAATTAGAATTAGAATTAGAATTAGAATTAGAATTAGAATCAGAATTAACCAGGCTGGAAAAGACCTTTGAGATCATCGAGTCCAACCTATCACCCAACACCATCTAATCAACTAAACCATGGCACCAAGTGCCTCATCCATGTCCCTTCCTAAACACCTCCAGTGATGGTGACTCCACCACCTCCCTGGGCAGCACATTCCAATGGCCAATCTCTCTTTCTGTGAAGAATTTCTTCCTAACATCCAGCCTAAACCTCCCTTGGCACAGCTTGAGACTGTGTCCTCTTGTTGCAGTGCTGGTTGCCTGGGATGAGAGACCAACCCCCACCTGGCTACAACTTCCTTTCAGGTAGTTGTAGAGAGCACTAAGGTCTCCTCTGAGCCTCCTCTTCTCCAGGCTAAGCAACCCCAGCTCCCTCAGCCTCTTCTGATATTTTATTCATCCAAAAACCACCACATCAGCAAAAGCAGGGGAGTGCTGTACTCAGCACTGGTGAGGCCACACATTGAGTACTGGGTTCAGTTTCACATGGGGCTCTGAGCAACCTGATCCCCTGTGAGGTGTCCCTGCCCATGGCAGCAGGCCTGGAACTGGATGATCTTTGAGGTCCCTTTCAACCCTGACTGTGATTCTTCTCCAACCAGCCCTGACTCACCAAGGACCTACTACCAGCTCACCAGCCACCACGTACATGAGTGAGTGTGGGTATCTTCCTCAAAAACTCTGAACCAAAACCATTTGATTTTGAGACATGTTTGTTCAGGAGTCCCAAAAAGTCTTTCCAGAAGTAGATTTTAAGAACTGAGGTATATCTAAGCTGCTGCCCCTTTCTGCCTATCCCTTGACAGGCCTTCAGAAGTTGAGTTTAGGCAGCCTCTGCTTCCAAATGGCGTGGAAAAAACCTTGCAGCTGCAAACTCCACGATAAGGGAGAACAGCCCTTCTAGCTGAATGTACTCTGACAGCTTACTTTAGAAGACAGACAGTGAAAGGTTAAAAATGTCAGTTGCTCTTCTTTTATCTGATGCAATTCTTATTTCTCACTCAATTCCTCCAATGACCAATGAAATCTGCAAAAAAAAACCCAATACCCTGAGGGCTACTCTACCCCTTTATTCAAGGCCATAACTTGCAATTTACTAAAGCAATTATAATTAACTTTGGGGGACATTAAGCTTTTACTATGAACATTGCACAGAGTCACACAGAAACATGCAGGTTGGAAGAGACCCACAGGATCACCAAGTCCAGCTCATAACCCTGCTCTACAAGGTTCACCCCTAAACCATATCCCCAAGCACCACATCCAAACAACCCTTAAACACATCCAGGCTTGGTGACTCAACCACCTCCCCAGGCAGCACATTCCAACACTTGATCACTCTTCCAGTGAAATTGTTTTTCCTAATGTCCAGAATTTGAATGATTCCATGATTTCTCACAGGGAGATGGTGGTAATATCCAGGAATTGATCTGTGCAGTACAAATGAGAATGAAAGCATAGCTGTTTAACAGCCAAATGCATCAGAGATTAATCTTTTCAGCCTTGGTCCCCCAAGTAGCTAATAAAAAGACAATCAAAGAAGCCCAAGCACTTTTCCCTTATACTCACCCCTCACAAAACATCCACCAATGCTTTCTGTTTACTCTGCATCACACAAAACCCAGCAACATAAAGACAGATATCTGCATTTTTATTGCCTGCCTTCATGGAATCTCATTATTTTCCTCATCATTATTTTCCTCATCATTATTTTCCTCATCCTGAGGAGATAACTAATTTCCCCATCTGAGTAATTTGAATCCATTCAAGTGTTCTCAAGTCCTACTCTATCTTAAAATGCAGTTGTTGGTTGGGGTTTTCTTTCTTTTTTTCTTTCAGTTTGGTGTGGGTTTTTTTTTCCCTCTCCCCAATATCATTTCTCTTAGTTATGATACCTTAAGTATTGCCTGAAGTCCAACCAGCTCTCCCAAATTCAGGAAGGTGGCTGGAGAAGAGGAGCCTCAGGGGAGACCTTATTGCCATCTATAACTACCTGAAGGGAGGTTGTAGACAGGTGGGAGTTGGGCTCTTCTCCCAGGCAACCAGCACCAGAACAAGAGGACACAGTCTCAAGCTGCACCAGAGGAGGTTCAGGCTGGAGGTCAGGAGGAAGCTCTTCATAGGAGAGATTGGCCATTGGAATGTGCTGCCCAGGGAGGTGGTGGAGTCCCCATCACTGGAGGTGTTTAGGAAGAGACTGGATGGGGTGCTTCATGCCATGGTTTAATTGATTAGATGGTGTTGGATGATAGGTTGGACATGATGATCTCAAAGATCTTTTCCAACCTGGTTAATTCTATTCTATTCTATTCTATTCTATTCTAGTCTAGTCTAGTCTAGTCTAGTCTAGTCTAGTCTATTCTAGTCTATTCTATTCTATTTCTATCACACAGTCAGTGCTCCTGAACAGAGACACAAAGCATCCAGCTGCAGAGCATAGAAGCTGCAGGATAATTACAATACCCAGGCAAAGAAAGAAATCCCTTCACCTCCTCTTCTCAAATTCCCAGGTGAGTAGATTGCACATTTTTGCAAACAGCTTGACACAAAATTTGCACATCACCAGCATCATTTTGTTGTGTTGGAGAGTTCTGAATTCCAAACCATTCTGCAGAGCCTTAGCCCAGCTAGGCACACCTTGTCTTCTCTAGTACAGATTGTGGACTGACCTGCTGGAGAACACCTGGAGGTCTTGGTGGACAGAAGGATGACCACGAGCCAGCAATGTGCCCTTGTGGCCAAGAAGGCCAATGGCATCCTGTGATCTATTAGAAGGGGTGTGGTTAGTACTAGGTGGAGAGGGGTTCTCCTCACCCTCCACTCTGCCCTGGTGAGGCCACATCTTGCAAACCTCTCAATTCTGGGCCCCTCAGCTCAAGAAGGACCTCACAGAACTGCTTGAAAGAATCCAGTGCACAGCCACAAAGATTATTAAGGGAGCAGACAGTCTCCCTTATGAGGAAAGGCTGAGGGAGATAGGACTCTGTAGCTTGGAGGAGACCAAGGAGTGATCTCATTCACGTTTAGAAATAAGCGAAGGCCAGTGTCGAGAGGACGGGGCCAGGCTCTGCTCCGATGGTAGGACAAGGGGCAGTGGGTGCAAGCTGGAGCATAGAAGGTTCTACATGAACATAAGGAAAAACCTTTTCACTGTAAAGGTGACAGAGCACTGGAGCAGGCTGACCAGAGAGGCTGTGGCATCTCTCTCACTGAAGACATTCAAAACCCACCTGGATGCATTCCTGTGTGAGCTACTCTAGGTGATCCTGCTCTGACAGGAGGGGTTGGACTGCATGATTTTTCAAGGTTTCTTCCCACCCCTAACATTCTGTGATTCTGTGAAAGTGTTTTATTTAGAAGGCAACATTGCTCTAACTGGACTCTGGCACAATCAGCCTGCTTTCCACACTAGAGAGGAACACTAAAAAGGATTAGGGGATTTTACCAGGATGCTAAGATGTTCGCCTAGGAGTCCTCACCACCAGTATAAACTGACTAAAGCTATGCTGGGGGGGTTGCTTTCATCCTTCTCAGCTTCCTTTATTAGTGAAATTAATCATCCCTACTAATAAGTTACTAGGGGATGCAAGCTCTCTCTTGTCAACATGGGAAAAGCTAGGATCCTGATCTTAAAAATCTGTGATCCTCCACACCAAGCAGTTAGTCATTATGGAAAAGGCATCCAACCCTTCCCTTCACCACACAGACTGGGGGTGGAGAGGAATGTGTTGCTCTTTTCTTCTGCATTAGAGGCTGTTCTGCTGGAGGAATGCTAGAGAAACACCACCCTTAGCAAGAGGTCTGTCACATCGTTCTCTCGGGCAAAGTCCACTTTCTACACTTGCCTTAGCTTGCAAAAATCAACACTAACACATCTCAGGTAAGGATGCCACCCAAAACTTAAGGGTCTGAAATGATGGAATTGATTCTGAGTCTCTCAGCTTCAACCTGTGTGCATGTTTATACCAGAAGTTTGTGGATGGATGTACAGAATAAGGTGTATTTCCTACATAAAGATTTGTCATTTGGCATGTAGCACCAACTGCTTCATTCACTCTTCTCCAGTTAGCAGAGTTCTTTTCCATTCAATTAAAAGCAAAAGCTGTGTTTAGTTATGGACCATCCTAGCACAGCAAACAGAAGTCTTTTGTCATCAGTGAGCAGATTCTGCAGAGAATGAATACAGCCCAACCATTTTGCATTATGTGTGAAATTCCAGATCTTTAACCCCTTAAGAAGCAAATCTTCCACACAGCTTCCCTGGAATTAGCTTCAGACAGGTCTTTCTTATCCACCCTAAGAGCAAATTGGCTCATCACCTACAGAAGCAGCCTGCCTGCTAAAGAATCAAAAGAGAAGAAAGTTCTCCACTGCCTAATATCTTTATTGATGATCTGGATGAGGGGGTTGAGTCAGTCATCAGCAAATTTGCAGATGACACCAAGTTGAGAGGAGGTGTTGATCAATTATATGGTAGAAGGGCTCTGTAGAGGGAACTTGACAGGCTGGACAGATGGGCAGTCCAACAGGATGGCATTCAACAAGTCCAAGTGCTGGGTGCTGCGCTTTGACCACAATGACCCCCGCTACAGGCTGGGGTTGGAGTGGCTGGAGAGCAGACAGACAGAAAGGGACCTGGGGGGAATGGTTGACAGCTAGCTGAACATGAGCCAGCAGTGTGCCCAGGTGGCTAAGAACACCAATGGCATCCTGGCCTCTATCAGGACTGGTGTGGCCAGCAGGAGCAGGGAAGTCATTGTGCCCCTGTACTCAGCACTGGTTAGGCCACACCTTGAGTACTGTGTCCAGTTCTGGGCCCCTCAATTTAAGAAGGACATTGAGACACTTGAACATGTCCAGAGAAGGGCAACGAGGCTGGGGAGAGGCCTTGAGCACAGCCCTGTGAGAAGAGGCTGAGGGAGATGGAGTTGCTTAGCCTGGAGAAGAGGAGGCTCAGGGAGACCTTATTGCTGTCTACAGCTACCTGAAGAGAGGTTGTAGCCAGGAGGGGGTTGGTCTCCTCTCCCAGACAATCAGCACCAGAACAAGAGGACACAGTCTCAAACTGAGCCAGGGGAAGTTTAGACTCAAGGTGTGGAGAAAGTTCTTCACAGAGAGAGTTGTTAGCCATTGGAATGTGCTGCCCAGGGAGGTGGTGGAGTCACCATCCCTGGAGGTGTTCAAGAGGGGAACGGACGTGGCACCTGAAGCCATGGTTCAGTTAGTCATGAGGTGTTGGGTGACAGGTTGGACTTGATGATCTTTGAGGTCTTTTCCAACCTTATTGATTCTACGATTCTATGAGCGTCATGCATCTAACAGACAAAAGCACAGCTGCCAGGCAATAAATATTGAGGGTTTCTAATTTGCACTGGTTAGGAGTAAACACAGAGATAACTTCACCCCTCAGAAGGTCTAAAGCCAGCTCACTGGCTGTTGAAAAGCCTTGCTGTATGAAGAGTCAGGAAAGGAAAGGGTTGTGATGCTGTTATCCACAAGCAAAATAAACCGAAGAGCAGCCCCGCCTTGAAATAAACAGTCTCACAAGAAAAGAAGATTATCTTCTGAATTGGAAGGGTACATAATCACTTTTTTTACATATCCATGAAGTCTTTACCAGCAGCCTGCTTTCAATTGTATTTCAGAGATGGCCTATTTCTGGTTTTCCATTACAACCTGCGTTAATCATGCTCCAGGGAGCCTGGGGCTAAGACACCACCTCTTCCTACATTGCAGGGTAATAACCTATACACACACTCATCATTTTCAGGTTGTACTCAGTGGTTTGGTTTTTTTTTTTCCATTCTTTATCAAAAGATTCCTAAGGCAGGGCTAGCTTTCAAAACTACCACCTCACCCAGAGAAATTATTTCCACTCAACTCATTCAGCCTCCTGTTGTTGTGCCTGCTGAGCTCCACGATAGCGTTGAAGAATGAGGTGCATCTGAAATCCAGAGAGTTATTTTAAGTCACAGGACAACACTGGCACAGGAATAAGCAGGTCAAGATGCAATTGTGACTGATACATGTTGAAAATTAGGAGGAAAGGAGGAACTTCTTCACTGTAAGAGTCACAGAGCACGGGAACAGGCTCCCCAGAGAGGTTGTGGAGTCTCCTTCTCTGGAGACTTTCAAGGCCTGTATGGAGCTAGATTGTATGGTCCTGCTCTGGCAGGGGGGTTGGATGTGATGATCTCTTTGGGTCTCTTCCAACCCCTGACATCCTGTGAGCCTGAGTTTCTAGAATCACAGAATTGTAAAATTATAGAATCATAGAATGGTCTGGGCTGGAAGGGAACTCAAAAGGTCATCCAGTCCAACCCCCTCTGCAGTAATCAGGGACATCCTCAACTAGATCAGGCTGCCCAGAGCTTTGTCAAACCTCGCCTCAAGTATCTCCATGGATGGGGCCTCAACCACCTCCTTGGGCAACCTGTAAAGAACCTGTTCCTAACATCCCGTCTAAGTCTCCTCTTTTCTAGTTTGAAGCCATTGCCCCTCATCCTATCACTCCAGGCCTTTGTAAACAGTCTCTCTCCTCTCTCTCCATCCTTCTCATAGGCCCCCTTTAGGTACTGAAAAATCCTGGAGCCTTCTCTTCTCCGGGCTGAACAACCCCAGCTCCCTCAGCCCGTCCTCGTATTAAAGAACTTCCAACCCCACAATCATTTTTGTAGCCCTCCTCCAGACTCTCTCCATCAGGTCCATGTCCTTCCTGTACTGAGGGTTCCTGAGGATGGATGAGGTCTCACCAGAGCAGAGCAAAGTGGCAGAATCACCTCTCTGGAACTGCTGGCAATACTGCTTCTGATGCAGCCCAGGATGTGATTTGGATGTGATCTGCAAGCTCACACTGTCTGCTCATGTCCAGCTCCTCATCCATCAGCACCCCCAGGGCTGCTTTCTATCTCCTCATCCCCCAGTCTCCAATCATAGTGAGGATTGTTCCAGCCCAGGGGCAACGGGTGCAAGCTGTAGCAGAGGGGGTTCCACACAAACATAAGCAAAAACTTTTCCACGGTGAGGGTGACAGAGCCCTGAAGCAAGCTGCAAGGTTGTGCAGTCTCCTTCTCTAGAGACACATAAAACCTGCCTGGCTATGTCCCTGTGTGACCGACTCTAGGTGATCCTGCCCTGGTAGAGGTATTGGACTAGATGATCTTTTGAGGTCCCTTCCAACCCCTAATATTCTGTGGAAGACAATGTTCAAATACAGTCTAGATTGCCAGATCTTAATCTAAATTATGTAGAACAGGTTGTTCAGAAACACAGCTTCACCAGCTGGAAGAAAATAAAGTGGCAATAGAAAGATCAGCTGAGAAAGTACATACCTCCAACTCACTTCATGTTCCATTTTGTAACAACAACTAGTGTGTGGATCAATCATCATATGAAACTGTTTTTATACTTCATAGAATCAGACTACAGTAGATCCCTCTGCTTTTAAATGCTTCAGTCCTTTTTTCACAGGAGAGAGATGGAGAGTGTGAAGCATCTGGGCAGTTTTTACATGGAGATGCTCAGACAGACCAAAAGCCTCTGACCAAAAAGCCCAATGCAGTTGGGTGACCCAAAGTGCGTGTTGCAAATCTCCACAATCCATCTCACACAAAGACTCTTGGCTTCATCTCTCAGAACCTGGAGCTGACAGACTGAAAGTCCTGCTCTGGTGTTTGAAGACTGCCAAGAAAATCTTGCATCTCTCACTAGCTGAAACTCATGCACGTGAGTGCATCCAACATGTGCAGCAGCTGGATAAGCAGAGGTTTGCAATGAACACAAAGACTTCCTTTGATTTGTAATGAAAACCAGCATTGGCCATCACAGCTCACCTGCCATGGAACCAATAATAGTTTTAAATGTCAGGCATCAAAGGGGTATAAGCATGCAATCCAACCTAAGCTCTGGCATTTATGCCTCTTAAGACACATATTGAACACAGGAACACTTCCTACTTCTCCCCATGCAAGACTTCTCATACCAGTGCTGCAGACCTGACTAAAACACCATCCAAAAATATTAGCTGGAAATGGAGAAGGTTTGGGGTTTTTTTTTCCATGAGGAAACAATAACTTTCCTTAAAGGAAAGCATTTTCTTCTCATTTCTTCTTTTCTGGGGCACTATTAAATACCTAACTGACAATTATGGGTACCTGAACTCTTCAGCCAGCTCACTTTCAGTTTCTTCTAAAAGTTGCTTGCAGACAGAAGCCAGAGAACCATGCTCTGGTCTCTGAGCTCCTTATCACTCCCTTCTGCCCTCAGTGCTACAGGCTGGGGTCAGAGTGGCTGGGGAGCAGCTAGGCAGAGAGGGACCTGGGGGTACTGGTTGACAATAGGCTGACCATGAGCCAGCAGCAGTATGCCCAGGTGGCCAAGAAGGCCAATGGCATCCTGGCCTCTATAAGGAATAGTGTAGCCAGCAGGAGCAGCCCTGTACTCAGCACCATTTCACAGCTGATGCTGCCAAAGCTGTCACCAACCCCAAATCCACTCTTCCTTGCTCATGAGCAGTAGGTCTGACAGAACTGCTCTGCTAGTCAGCTTGCCCAGCACCTGTATCAAAAGACACAGAAACAACTCCTAGGTGTGTGTGCAAAGAAGAGGCTCATCGCACAAGGAACTGTATGATTGCTTTGGTTTTACATAAGGTTTGGTGAACTAACAGTCCAGAAGCAGAGCCAAAAACCAGTGCTCTGGCTTTGCTCTTTTCTCATGATGCACAGAAGGGCTGGTTGGTTGAAACACAGAAGATCCAACAGCTGTGCCTATTCCCAGGCACAACTTCAGGCATGACCTCCACAGAGGTCCAACATACCTTCGGTGACCGTCTGACTCCTCTGGAGGCTGGATCAGGACCATGCCCTGATATCAGTCTAGCTTTTCAGTGTTCTTAAGAAAATGGAAAAGGAAGAAATGAAAGAGGCAGTCATGGAATTTGACAACATAGTCTTTGTTTATCCTTTTGAGGATCTCCATCTCCGGCATCCATGGAATTTTGAGAAGGATTTGACTGTCGCAAAGGGAAACAGAGTCCAGATGTCCACCACTCGAATAACAGAGTCAATGTACAGTTGTTGGGGAGCCAGAGTGAGAGAAGCCTGTTATGTTTATGTTCCATTTGAGTATTAAAATATGACTGTCTGACGGGAAAGCCAAATGAATGTCTGGATTCTGACAACAGAAAGGAGGCCTCTGAGAAACTGGAGGCCGCTAATAAAGTGCACCAGGTTCAGAGTAATGTTCAAGTACGTTTTTGGTTTTAAATGTATTATTTTTGGGAAGGTCAAGCATGGATAAAGGAAGGGTAAAATATGGAGGTCATCTTCCATGAGAATATTTTTATCAGCAATTCCTTCCTCTGGCTTTTCAAGTGGCAGCTTTAAAACTGCTCAGTTGGCCATCTCCTCTGCTTGGACGCTCATTTTGCCATGGGTCATACAGCCGTGGTTCAAAAAGACTACAGAAGACTGCAGCATTGGAAGCCATGGATTTGCTTCAGTTTTGGCACTGGTCGAGAACACCTTCCAGCTTCTTCAAGCTTCTGCTCCCTGCAGTGCTATGTTTTTCATAAGTAGGAGCAGACTCTCAGAAGACATGCACACTACATCCTTTTCCAAAGGGGCTTCATGTCTGCACTTCTGCCAGTCTGCAGTATAGACCACTCAGGTGAAAAGAGGCATTTGTTAATACTCTTTTTCAACCAAGATCAGACTTGATGTGGCCCTGGGCAACCTAATCTAGTTGGAGGTGTCCATGCTCACTGCAGGGGGTTGGACAAGATGACCTTTGAGGGGACCTTCCAACCTGATGCAATCTATGAATACCTTTCTCAGCTAAATGCTAGCAACCCTAGTCATACTTCAGAGCTTACTCTTCAAGTAAGAGAGCTGTATGAGGGTGAAAGATGAGAAATGAGACTTCATATTTAGTTCTGGGCCCCTCAGTTTAAGAAGGACATTGAGACACTTGAACATGTCCAGAGAAGGGCAACAAGGCTGGGGAGAGGCCTTGAGCACAGCCCTGTGAGGAGAGGCTGAGGGAGCTGGGGTTGCTCAGCCTGGAGAAGAGGAGGCTCAGGGGTGACCTCATTGCCCTCTACAACTACCTGAAAGGTGGTTGTAGCCAGGAAGGGGTTGGTCTCTTCTCCCAGGCAACCAGCACCAGAACAAGGGGACACAGTCTCAAGCTGCGCCAGGGGAGGTTTAGGCTGGAGGTGAGGAGAAAGTTCTTCACCGAGTGAGTCATTCGGCATTGGAATGTGCTGCCCAGGGAGGTGGTGGAGTCACCATCCCTGGAGGTGTTCAAGAGGGGATTGGACGTGGCACTTGGTGCCATGGTCTGGTCATGAGGTCTGTGGTGACAGGTTGAACTCGATGATCCTCGAGGTCTCTTCCAACCTTAGTTACACTGTGATACTGTGATACCATAATCAGTATGGAACACAGTATGAAAACACTGAATCCTCCAGCATGAAGTAGACTCAACACACACATGCAGTTCTCCAAGAAAGCTTCTAGAGGGGTTGTGGAGTCTCCTTCTCTGGAGACTTTCAGAGCCTGCCTGGATGCATTCCTGTGTGTCCTGCCCTGGGTGATCCTGCTTTGGCAGGGGTGTTGGACTCAATCTCTGGAGGCCCCTTCCAGCCCCTTACATTCTGTGACTCTGTGACCTATGCACAGGGACAGTCTTTGGTAGTAAGCAACATTTCACTATTTCCCAAGGTAACTTTCTGCTATTAAATGTCACTCCATACTTAAGGTCCAAGTGGAAGTTCGAAGCAGACTGCAGAGATAACAGTGAAAAACACTGAGAATTTCAAGAATGCATAATCTTTACTGACACCTGGCAAAAATAGTTGTTAGTGCTAAGACCTACAAATCCTTGCCAAAGAGGCTTAAAAATAAATAAGGAACTTTATGGTCATCTGATGTGCATTTGAAGGATTGCTGTGGGAATAACATGATTGTCCCTGCTTTCTATCCCCACAATGCATATTGTGGAGGTGGGTCAAACCCACAGAATTGGTGCAGTTTGGGTGCAGCCCATGAGAAGTGTAACAAGGGTGAAAGAACAAAATGAAGGGTTGGCAAGTTCCTCATCAGCACGTTGCCCAGTCACTCAGCTAGATTCCAGCAGAGCCCTGCAGCAACATAATTGTTGTGCAGAGCAAGCAATTTTTTTTACTGTAGACACCTTATATGCCACTGAGGATGTGATAGCAGCTCTAGAAGTCCTTGTTCTTTGTTCTGTGAAACAAATAACACTTTAAGGACAGAGTAAGTTTGCAATTCATACCCCTCCTTTCAATACTGTACACATGGGACAGTTGACCATTAAGGTCATAGATTACAAGAGATATAGCTCTGTACATCTATGAAGGTTCATCCATATTCATGAGGCCACAATGCCATTAAAAAGACATGTTACACCCCTCACTTCCTCAATAGCACAAGGAGGGATGGAAAGACATGGGTTTACTTTACCCTAGCACTGCTTTTTCATCCCTTATCTCACACAACTACTAAGAATAAAGTTTCATAGAATCATGGAATTGTTAGGGTTGGAGGGGACCTCAAGGATCATCTAACTTCAACCACCCTGCGTGAGCAGGGACACCTCACACTACAGCAGGTTGCTCACAGCCACATCCAGCCTGGCCTTAAAAACCTCCAGGGATGAGGCTTCCACCACCTCCCTGGGCAACCTGTGCCAGTGTCTCACCACCCTCATGGGGAAGAACTTCTTCCTAACATCCAATCTGAATCCAACCATTTCTAGTTTTGTTCCATTCCCCCTAGTCCTATCACTACCTGACACCCTAAAAAGTTCCTCCCCAGCTTTCTTGTAGGACCCCTTCAGATACAGGAAGGTTACAATTTGGTCTCCTTGAAGCCTTCTCTTCTCCAGACAGAACAGCCCCAACTCCTTCAGTCTGTCCTCATGGGAGAGGAGCTCCAGCCCTCTGCTCATCCTCATGGCCCTTCCCTGGGCATGCTCCAGCACCTCCAGATCCTTCCTGTAATAGGGGCTCCAGAACTGGACGCAGTACTCCAGGTAGGGTCTCACCAGAAGTTTGCACAAAAACACTGAGAGTTTTTTCAGCAGGTCAACAGCTCTTATTCCTAATTCCTGATAAATAACATTTCATGGTATTTCATTTTGCAGTTGATGTTTTACCCACTCAACTTGCTCTGCATTCACTCCATAGCATTAAACCAGCTGTACCTTTTGGACCCAAGAAAGCAATCACAACCCAGAGAAAGAAAAGCAGCTCTGTTTCAGCTACAAGATACTGAAAAGGTTTTGCTGCTGTTTAAGCTCCCTAGGGCTTGAGATGGAAGGAAAAAAAGAAAAGGAAACAGCAATGCTGCAGTTTCCTCTCCTAGGTGGAAGGTTTGCTTCTTACCTCTGAATGGAACTTTTTGAGAGCATCTTTTCAATTTAGCTACAACTGTAACATTTTCCTGGCTTATGCAGGCTTTCTGATGTCATTGCACAGCCAGCTGCCTGCTTCTTCTCATTTAGTTAAAGCCAACCAAAAAGGAAAACTCTTGAGTTTGCTACATTACCACAACACACACACATGGCACAAGAGAAGGCTTCATGTACAGGCATTAAGGCTGAAAGAAAATTAAGATTACTAGTTAAGGAATTTATATCATGCCAGTCAGAAATGACAAATCTAAACCAGTTCCAGAAGAAAACAACCTTAATAATTTCCTAGTCACTGAGCCATCAGTTTAAGGAACAAAAATAAACCAGTGTGCCTCAAATACAGCACTCAAATACAGGGTAGGAGAGCTCTGCAGAGGGACCTTGACAGGATGGACAGATGGGCAGAGTCCAACATGATGGCATTCAATAAGTCCAAGTGCCAGGTGCTACACTTTGGTCACAACAACCCCATGCAGTGCTACAGGCTGGGGTCAGAGTGGCTGGAGAGCAGCCAGGCAGAAAGGGACCTGGGGGTACTGGTTGATAGTAGGCTGAACATGAGCCAGCAGTGTGCCCAGGTGGCATCCTGGCCTGTATCAGGAAGAGTGTGGCCAGCAGGAGCAGGGAGGTCATTCTGCCCCTGTACTCAGCACTGGTTAGACCACACCTTGACTCCTGTGTCCAGTTCTGGGCCCCTCAGTTTAGGAAAGATGTTGAGTTGCTGGAAGGTGTCCAGAGAAGGGCAACAAAGCTGGGGAGGGGTTTGGAGCACAGCCCTGTGAGGAGAGGCTGAGGGAGCTGGGGTTGCTTAGTCTGGAGAGGTCAGGGGAGACCTTATTGCTGTCTACAACTCTCTAAAGGGAGGTTGTAGCCAGGTGGGGGTTGGTCTCTTCTCCCAGGCGACCAGCACCAGAACAAGAGGACACAGTCTCAAGCTGTGCCAGGGGAGGTTTAGGCTGGATGTTAGGAAGAAATTCTTCCCAGAAAGAGAGATTAGCCATTAGAATGTGCTCCCCAGGGAGGTGGTGGAGTCCCCATCCCTGGAGGCATTTAGGAAGAGACTGGATGAGGTGCTTGGTGCCATGGTTTAGTTGATTAGATAGTGTTGGATGATAGGTTGGACTTGATGGTCTCAAAGGCCTTTTCCAACCTGGTTAGTTCTATTCTATTCTAACTTCAAACAGTCCAAAATCAAATCAATGGAAAATAGAACATAGTCATTTGTGTTCAGGAGAACAAGACTGAAATATCCTCTTCATAGTAAAGCATAGCTCCCTGTTTTCACTCTCTGTGAAACTATAAGGTGACTCAAAAAACCCTCTGTGCTCTACGCCTAAGGCACAAATCTTTCCCAACAGCATTCATACAACCTGCTGCATCCCAAGGAACAGGGTTTGGCATGCTAGTGGTACTTATCTTTTCTAAATAAGCTCTCCTTATGCAATAAAAACTCTTGTTTGGCCCTCAGCTCCGGAGGACACCTGCTCTTTTTGCTCCACCCAGCAGATTCAACACTACAGTCAGTCTCACTGGCCCAGCAACCCAAGCTGCACCCAGATGAGAAGAGGGCTGCACCCTGCTTTTCTTTCACTTCACTGCAGGTAAAACATAACCAAAGAATCAGCAAGTGTGCACTGAACTTAAAATTCAGGAGAAAGGTTCTAATAAACTTCCAAGATTCACAGTGCCCCAATGTGTAGGTTAAAGGAAATCAAGAGTTAATTGGTATAATCACAAAGAAAAGTCCTCCAGAGAGGCTAGAGAGTCCCAGGGAGATGGGCAGTTCATCCCAGGATATTGTAATGTGTTAATCTATTCTGTTTTCCTGTATTCCTGTATAGGGAGGTGTACAGTCCTATTTAAGGGGGGGGGGGGGGGGGGGAGGGGAAGTTTAGTTGCTCTTATCCCTGCTGAGGCTGAGTGGGGTGGAGGTTTCTGGAAGGCTCTGGAAGGTTTTGGACTGGTAGACCCAGGTGTATTCCTTTTAACTGAATGCCTTTTGTGTATGTACATCTATCTATCTATCTATCTATCTATCTATCTATCTATCTATCTATCTATCTATCTATCTATCTATCTACCTACCTACCTACCTACCTATCTATTTATCTATCTACCTACCTACCTATCTATCTATCTATCTATCTACCTACCTATCTACCTATCTATCTATCTACCTATCTACCTATCTATCTATCTATATTTGTAAAGAGAATTTCCATTTAAACTTCCAGTCCAGTGAGGAGCACTTTTATTTACTCCTTGGGAAGGGGTAAAATGGAGGTTGGACAAGATGCCCTTTGGAGGTCCCTTCTGGCCTGAACCACTCTATGATTTTCTTGGTGGAACACTGGAACAGGTTGCCCAGGGCAGTGGTTGAGGCTCCTTCCCTGGAGATACCCGTGGTGAGGCTCAACAAGGGCCTGGGCAGGCTGATCTAGTTGGGGATCTCCCTGCTGAATGTGGGGAGGTCGGACTGGACGACCTTTGGAGGCCCCTTCCAGCCTGGAGCATTCTATGATTCTGTGATCCATTCTATGAAAATATCTTTTCTGTCCTTTTTGCCCTGGGCAGCTGGTGGCTCAACCACCCCAAAAAATGAGATGTCCCACTGAATTCAAAACAAGTACACAGCACATCTGCCGTGTCAACCCTAAAACTTTATTGAAAGACAACAAACTACGTCCTTCAAAAGAACATCTGAGACCAAAGCAGAGCATTCAGCTGGGCACAAAGCTTTACCCTAGCACAATGGAAAAAGCTTTGAACAAGTTTCAGGAGGAAATAGGTTTTCATCAGCTGTGTTGTAATCTTTGCAAAAATGAAATGTTTCAGTTTGACCAAGGCTTCCTTACACCTATATTACAGCCTCAGTTCATGCTAGCTCGAAGCTCAGAGGCCTGAAGACATGCTACACACCAAGACATATGCAAACAGAGACTTTCATAAAGTTTTTCATTGTTTATACAGTTGGTAACCATTTACTGCTAAAAGCAATATGCAGTAAAGGGGGTTTTGTTGGGTTTCTTCTCTTTTTTTTTTGCCTCCCTCTTCTCTTTATGAGTTGATACCATATGTTTTCACAGACAAAAGAGAGAGGGGGGGAAAAAAAGCCCACACCAACTCTTTAAAAGCCAAAGCAGGCCAGATTAATTTTGGAAAGAAGCTTGCAAAATCCCAACGAACCACATCTGCAGAGTAACTGCAGCAAGGATATAAAACAATTCCCACTAGTTCCTGTGTACTAATGCAAAAGTTTATCCTTTTGTTTTAACACAGCACTGTCTCTGAAAAAAAAACCATCAGCCCTTCCTGCCTTGGCTACCATCTAATTAGGTTAGCCCCCACCCTATTAATATTGGTTAAACTTTCCCACTTTATACATCAATTCCGTGTCCTTGTCCCGTGAGATTCTCCACTGACACCTCCACAAAATTTAGTAACTCAGATGTGACTGGGGCAGCCAAACAAAGCAATAACCTGTAACTCTTGCAGTAAATTTCACTGGCTTGGAAAGTTAAGTATCTTGGACTAAAGCAGGTCCTGCAATGACTTCAAGGAGTTGCACAAAAATATTGACTCCAGCTCCCAGCTCCCAGCAGTTAAGCTGTCTCATTTCGAAGCAATTCCACAAGTTGGCTTTAGCTGCAAGCATTCCATATTTTAAGAAGTGCTGGGTTGTTTTTTTTTTAACACAAGCCTGCAAAAAGGAAGCCACACAGTCAGCAAGTAAACTCTGAAAGCAAGTCACAGGCTTCACTTGACCACAGACTGTCATGGAAGTTGTGACAGGAAAGCAGAGTCTACTCCTACAAGAGGATGGCTTCAGTGTCTCCCCAATGAAAGCCCCTTGGGAAAGCCAAGAAGCCTGTCTTGTCTCTCACTTCATCTGTCTGTGCTAGGGGGGGTAAAACTCCATCTGTGCATGAAAAGTTCCCAAACTCAGCAGTACAGACTGCATGCTGTGAAATTAGTGCATTCATTAGTACAGTGTTTTGGAAATGTGCCTATGCACTGTGTGGGGAGGAGGAAGGATCTTGCATATTTTATAAAGGAGATTAAAAAATGCCAGGCTGGTCTATCCAGCATAGAATCATAGCATGGCTTGGGTTGGGTTGGGAGGAACCTCCAAAGGTTAGCTAGTCCAACTGCCCTGCACTGAGCCTGGACATCCTCCACTAGATCAGGTTGCTCAGAGCCTTGACCTAGAGTATCTCCATAGATAGAGCCTCAATGAACTCCCTGGGCAACCTGTTCCAGTGTCCCACCACCCTCATGGTAAAGAACTTGTTCCTAACATCCATTCTAAATGTACTCTTCTACAATTTTAAACCATTAACCCTCATCCTATCACTCCATGCCTTTGTAAACAGTCCCTCTCCAGCCTTCCCATAGGTTCCCTTCTGGAACGCCACTATTAGGTCTTCCCAGAGACTTCTCTTCTCCAGGCTGAACAACCCCAGCTCCCTCAGCCTGTCCTCATAGCAGAGTAGCTCTAGCTCCCTAATCATTTTCATGTCCCTCCTCTGGACCCAGTCTGTGAGGTCCATATCCTTCCTGTGTTGAAGGCTTCAGAGCTGGACACAGTACTCCGGGTGAGGTCTCACCAGAGCACAATGGCTGAGTGACCTCTCTCAATCTGCTGGTCAAACTGCTTCAGTAAAAATTATCTCAGAACTTCCCAAGCCTTTCCATAAACCAGATTATGAGGCCTTCCAGTATCTGAAGGGGGCCTACAAGAAGGCTGGGGAGGGATTTCTCAGGCTATCAGGTAGTGATAGGACTAGGGGGAATGGAATGAAGCTGGAGGTGGGGAGATTCAGGCTGGACGTGAGGAGGAGGTTCTTCACCTTGAGAGTGGTGAAGCCCTGGAATGGGTTGTCCAGGCAGGTGGTCAGGGCCCCGTCCCTGGAGGTGTTTAAGAGCAGGCTGGATGAGGCTCTGGCCAGCCTGATCTAGTGTGGGGTGTCCCTGCCCATGGCAGGGGGGTTGGAACTAGATGATCCTTGTGGTCCCTTCCAACCCTGACTGATGCCATGATACTATGATACTATTATGTCAAGCATCAAAGTAACTAGTACTGCAAGGGCAACTTGATCACATGCAGCACATCTCCTGCATGAAGAGGATGAATTGTTATTTCTTCAGCGTATTGTTGACTTGGTTTGCCTCACGCTGGGACCTGCATTTAGCCCAAGTGTGGACAGCTCTCCCTGCACCCAGTTATGCTGACATCAAAGAAGAAACCAACTTTTCCAACTTCAAAAGAAACAGAAGAAAGCCCCTTTCTCAGCATCTCCAAAGACATCTCCTCCTAACTGCCTTTCCCATTGCATTTCAGCCCCCATCACGAACTTACTTTTTACACCTGAGTGTGTTCATCTGGCCTAAGAAGTCTTTTCCCCACTTTTGCTCATTGTTGTGGGTGATTACTAGTTACTCTGCACTACAGTCATTTCAAATAAGGACTGAACTTGGGTTTTTCCATCCCTGGGAGCTGCATCCTCTGGCCATGTTCTGGCACTTGGCAAGGAAGGTGATTCCTACAAACTAACTCTGTCCCTTAACTTCGAGACTTTTTCTATCACAAGCTCAACTTATGAGGCTTTATCAGCTGAAGGAGCTGGGATAGTTTAGCCTGGAAAAGAGAATAGCATAGCATAGCATAGACCAGACGAGGATGGAAAAGACCCTTGAGATCATCGAGTCCAACCTATCACCCAACACCATCTAATCAACTAAACCATGGCACCAAGTGCCTCATCTAGGCTCTTCCTAAACACCTCCAGGGATGGGGACTCCACCACCTCCCTCGGCAGCCCATTCCAATGGCCAATCTCTCCTTCTATGAAGAACTTCTTCCTAACATCCAGCCTAAAACTCCCCTGACACTGTCTGAGACTGTGTCCTCTTGTTCTGGTGCTGGTTGCCTGGGAGAAGAGACCAACCCCCACCTGGCTACAACCTCCCTTCAGGTAGTTGTAGACAGCAAGAAGGTCTCACCTGAGCCTACTATTCTCCAGGCTAAGCAAGCCCAGCTCCCTCGGCCCCTCCTCACAGGGCTGTGCTCCAAACCCCTCCCCAGCTTTGCTGCCCTTCTCTGGACACATTCCAGCAACTCAACATCTTTCCTAAACTGAGGGGCCCAGAACTGGACACAGGACTCAAGGTGTGGCCTAAGCAGTGCTGAGTACAGGGGCAGAATGACCTCCCTGCTCCTGCTGGCCACACTATTCCTGATAGAGGCCAGGATACCATTGGCTTTTTGGCCACCTGGGCACACTGCAGGCTCATGTTCAGCCTACTATCAACCAGTACCCCCAGGTCCCTTTCTGCCTTGCTGCTCTCCAGTCACTGACCCCAGCCTGTAGCACTGCATAGGGTTGTTGTGGCCAATGTGCAGCACTTGGCACTTAGATGTGTTAAATCTCATGCCCCTTGACTCTGCCCATCTGTCCAATGGAGACCTTATGGCTGTCTACCTGTGATATGAGGTTCTAGTAATGTGGGTGTTGGTCTCTTCTCCCTAGTATCAGCAAATAGAACAAGAGGGAATGGCCTGAAATTGTGCCATGAGAGCTTTAGTTTGGATATGAAGAAAGATGTCCTTACTGAAAGAGTGGTCAGGCATTGGAACAGGCTGCCAAGGGTAGTGGTTGAACTCCCACCCCTGGAGATGTTAAAAAAATTGCCTACACAGGGCCCTTTCAGAACATGGTTTAGTGGCCATGGCAGTGTTGGGTTGATGGCTGGACTGGATGATCTTAGAGGTCTTTCCAACCTTGATGATTCTATCACTCTACATGATTCGAGTCCCTGAAAATTCCTTCCCTTTCTTGATGCCCCATGTAGCTTGAGGCATCTATCATTACTCAGCTTTCCTTCTTCTCTCCCCAGTTTTTCAGACCTGAACACTATTGATAGCCACATTTCTTCATGCACAAATACACTCAAGTTTTATGCTGTTTGTACTTCAGCCTCTGCCTTTCCCATGGCTTCAAAATTCCTACCTACATGTCTTCCATGTGTGGATTCGAGTTTCAAGAACATGAGACTCATCAACAAAACACTACTCAAGCCTGAATCTGCAAGCACTCAAGTGCAGCAGCAGTTTTCTGAGCAGAGATGCAAGTCCTCTGAGTGCAGTAGAACCACTCGGGTGTGCAAAGTTACTTAGGCACTTAAGCACTTAAGGATCTGTCCTTCATTTCAAGCAAGCGTTCTGCCAAAATGGCAAGGAGCTCACAACAATCAGCAGTTATTGGGAGATTTCCTCTTCTTGTTCTAAATCTTATAAGAACAGCTGTTCTGGGGAAAACTTGGCCATATCTGAATGTCCAGACAGGCTCCAAAACCACAGGTGCAGGCTCCAAGCCAGGGATGCATATGTAAGTCTTCCTAAAACTCAATGGGATTCAGGTTTTCTCCTTTCCCTAACTACAAAACCACCACAGAAGGCACAGTGATCAATAATGAAGCTCCAGTTCTGGGCCCCTCAGATTAAGAAGGACATCAAAACACTTGAACGTGTCCAGAGAAGGGCAACAAGGCTGGGGAGAGGCCTTGAGCACAGCCCTGTGAGGAGAGGCTGAGGGAGCTGGGATTGTTTAGCCTGGAGAAGAGGAGGCTCAGGGGTGACCTCATTGCCCTCTACAACTACCTGAAAGGTGGTTGTAGCCAGGAAGGGGTTGGTCTCTTCTCCCAGGCAACCAGCACCAGAACAAGGGGACACAGTCTCAAGCTGCACCAGGGGAGGTTTAGACTTGAGGTGAGGAGGAAGTTCTTCACCGAGCGAGTCATTCGTCATTGGAATGTGCTGCCCAGGGAGGTGGTGCAGTCACCGTCCCTGGAGGCGTTCAAGAGGGGATTGGACGTGGCACTTGGTGCCATGGTCTAGTCATGGGGTCTGTGTTGATAGGTTGGACTCGATGATCCTCGAGGTCCTTTCCAACCTAAGTGATACTGTGATACTGTGATACTGTGATTCAGCAAAGGACATGGCTGAGGTGTGAGCAGCAAATACAACAACAGTAATGAGATTCAAGGTTGAGACAGTTTAGCAAGACCTTTTGCTCTCTTCTCACTACTGACTAGCCCTGTTGTATTAAGCTAAGAGTGGTTTTGGTTTAGTACTGCAGGGCAGTAGAGAGACAAGAGAAACTAGATTGTGCAGTGTGTGGGCAGGGTTCTCAGGGGGCAGAGGGCTACCTTGCTGTATCACTGGGAAAAAGAATTCTTTAAAGCATGATTACAGTATTACACATGCTGTGATCAGCAAAACACTGGCTGTAACAACCCCAAGAGTAATTCCTACTGAAGTTTTTGTTCTTTGCAAGCTTCAACAGTGAGCACTAGACACGAAGCAGACACTGCCCTGAATAACATTAAGTGAATTCATAAGACCTGCTCAGTTTTCTCATGTGAAAAAAAAACAACACCTCAGTTTAGGAAAGATGTTGAGTTGCTGGAATGTGTCCAGAGAAGGGCAACGAGGCTGGGGAGAGGCCTCGAGCACAAGTCCTATGAGGAGAGGCTGAGGGAGATGGGATTGTTTAGCCTGGAAAGGAGGAGGCTCAGGGAGACCATATTGCTGTCTACAACTACCTGAAGGGAGGATGTAGCCAGGTGGGGGTTGGTCTCTTCTCCCAGGCAACCAGCACCAGAACAAGAGGACACAGTCTCAAGCTGCACCAGGGGGGTTTAGGCTGGATGTTAGGAAGAAACTCTTCACAGAAAGAGAGACTGGCCATTGGAATGGGCTTCCCCTGGCACAGCTTGAGACTGTGTCTTCTTGTTCTGGTGCTGGTTGCTTTAGAGAAGAGACCAACCCCGTCCTGGCTACAACCACCTTTCAGGTAGTTGTAGAGGGCAATGAGGTCACCCCTGAGCCTCCTCTTCTCCAGGCTAAACAATCCCAGCTCCCTCAGCCTCTCCTCATAGGGCTTGAGCTCAAGGCCTCTCCCCAGCCTTATTGCCCTTCTCTGGACACACTCAAGTGTTTCAATGTCCTTCTTAAACTGAGGGGCCCAGAACTGGACACAGGACTCAAGGCATGACCTAACCAGTGCAGAGTCCAGGGGCACAATGACTTCCCTGCTCCTGCTGGCCACACTATTCCTAATGCAGGCCAGGATGCTGTTGGCCTTCTTGGCCACCTGGGCACACTGCTGGCTCATGTTTAGGTGGGTGTCAATCAGCACTCCCAGGTCCCTCTCTGTTTGGGAGCTCTCCAGCCACTCTGACCCCAGCCTGTAGCACTGCATGGGGTTGTTGTGGCCAAAGTGCAGCACCTGGCACTTGGACTTGTTGAATGCCATCCCGTTGGACTCTGCCCATCTGTCCAGTCATTGCACCAATCATCACCCACTACGTTTTATTAGAGAGTCTGCTTTATTCAACATAACTCAAGTCTAAATAAACCTAAATATCAAAGAATTACCTTGATAAAAGAAAAAACAAACATTAAAAATTGAAAGCAAACCATGAAAAACTGTATTTAAAACTTCACACAGACTTGAGTAGCAGGAGGAAAAAATTCCAACTGAACAGAAAAATGCATTAAAATTGGTCTCAAACTCTTACTCCAACAGCTACAGATTGTTCACTCCTACAGAGCAACCATTTTACAGTTCCAGGTAGCACAAAATAGCCTAAAGTTCCAGTTATTGCATCAAGGCTGTTTGCATGGTAAGAGAAGCCATTCCTAGAACTTTACAGCTTCTAAAGGAACAGGTGCAGAACTTCTGAAGTGGTCTCTGATGCTGAAATACTCACCTTAAATTCCCCATCTGTTCTTTACCTGTTAGAGGACTTCAGTGACATCTTCAGTCTGGAGAAGAGAAGGCTCTGAGGAGACCTAATTGTGGCCTTCCAGTATCTTAAGGGGGCCTACAAGAAAGCTGGGGAGGGACTTTTTGAGGGTGTCAGGGAGAGATAGGACTAGGGGGAATGGAAAAAAAAACACAGAAATGGGTAGATTCAGATTGGATGTTAGGAAGAAGTTCTTCCCCATGAGGGTGGTGAGACAGGTGCCCAGGTTGCCCAGGGAGGTGGTAGAAGCCTCATCCCTGGAGGTTTTTAAGGCCAGTCTGGATGTGGTTCTGAGCAACCTCATGTAGCGTGAGGTGTCCCTGCCCATGGCAGGGGGGTTGGAACTGGCTGATCCTTGAGGACCCTTCCAACCCAAACAATTCTATGATTCTGTGATCTGTGGGGAGATAGCTTTGGTAAGGACAACAGAAACTCGAGCAAAAACTACAACAGGTTTCCATGCTCTTAATTGCAGTTTGTCTCCCTTAGGGTGCAGGTTGAACTGCATAACAAAACTCAGAGAGATTAAGTGTCAAGAGAAACCAAGCCCTAAACTCTCTAGAGCTAATGGGTTAAAACAAAAGCTCAGGGTTCACAGACTGCTAAACTCTCTAGAGAAAATGGGTTAAAACAAAAGCTCAGGGTTCACAGACTGCTACAGCAGCAGTAAATGCATTTACTGATATATCTATCCCTTGGTACCCCCCAGTCAGCAGTACTGGACAGCAGCTCTGCAATGAATTTTGCCAGATTGGTCATATTGAAATGCAATGGGTTTCTCCTGTCAGTTTGTGGGTGGGAGTTAGAGGGGGGACCCTACTAATTAATTTAACAGATGTCCAAATAGCCAAACTGTTCATCATGCTCCTCATCCGCAACAAAGTTCCAAGTCAAATTTCCATCAGTATTTTCTTGCCTTGCAGTTTCCTTCCTCTGCTCATGGATGGTGATGGAAAGTACAACCTGCACAGGGTGGGAGTAGCACGGGTATCATGCTACTTAAACCTGGGAAGGGATCTGAGATGGGAATGAAGGGGAAAAACCACCTGCTCTCTAAAGAAGAGAAGTTCCCCAAGGAGGTGTGGGTATGTGTAACAAAGCCTTCACTATAGAACTGGCGTGGACTTGAGAGCACAGGAAGAACTCTAGAAGCAAGTTAGAAAGCACATGCCTTAAAAGTGAAGGAGGAAGCTTAGTTATCCTCTCCTTGATCAAGAGGAGAGCATACTTTGCTATCCTGACACCACCAGCAATTATTTTGTCTGTAGCATAAAGGATGAACCTGATGGAAACAAATAACAGGAAAAACTATGTAATTTTTAAGCTTTGCTGCTAGGGAAGCTGGGTTTATTTCCATACAGAACTCCAACCACTCCACTCTTTCAGAGCACTAATCCCAACCACTTCTCTCCTGAAGTTCTCCATGGCAGAAACAAGACAAAGCCACACACCAGAACTTAATACATTGGGCTCATTCTATACTATAATGAAATGCTATAGAATCAATAAGGTTGGAAAAGACCTCAAAGATCATCAAGTCCAACCTGTCACTGAAGACCTGGTGACTACTAAACCATGGCACCAAGTGCCACGTCCAATCCCCTCCTGAACACCTCCAGGGACGGAGACTCCACCACCTCCCTAGGCAACCCATTCCAATGGCTAACAACTCTCTCTGTGAAGAACTTTCTCCTCACCTCAAGCCTAAAAGACAATGGAAAGGCAACGTTAACAGGAGGGGAAAACAGCATCTTTCACAATTTTGGAGGAAAAGAACTATACAAAATCCACAGACAGCCTTGCTCTAAACTTCTGGGGGTTTTAAGGGTCATTCTGACACACCTCTTATTTAAATACAAGTAATAGTGGAGAAGGAGAGCACAGAGTGGAAAGTGGACATACCATATCCATACATCTACAAGTGGCAACACTCCCACACCTGCCATGTAGATTTATTGCATCATCTGTGGCTCAGTCAAAATTCATTAGCTCCGTGTGCCTGGATGCAAGTAAGGGAGAGGGTGAGTGTGTGTATTCACACATCTGCTTCCAATCCTCACACTGAGGAAATCCTGCACAGTAGACACATGAAATGTCTTTACAACCTGCACTGAAGTGTGAAAGGCAGAATTTAAGAGGGGTAGAAAGTTTCCTCCCCAAAGAAGGGCTGAGCTGCAAAAATGAGTCACCACATACCAAGATTGTTTCGCACTTCAACTGAAGTGTCAGTAAAAGTTTAGTTTAGGGACTGGAACCAGTAAGTTAGTATGAAATATACAAGAGACAGGTGGTCTTTATAGGAATTACTGACTGGTATCATACCAGCTTCTTGAACTGTTTAAAGTAAGCTCAGTTCTGTTAACACCTAGCAAAAGCTCCAAAGTGCTGTCTGCATTCTCCATTCACTGAGTCTCGTGTCATGTAATGGCCTGATTCATGTGCTAGGTACTGTAAGACCTCCTCCAGTTCACCTGGCAGCACTCTGTGCTCTACACTAAGCTCCAGAGGCACTAAGTCATGATTCAAGGACTCATTAAATCAGACAAGGCCAAGACAGTAAATGTCATCTTTAACACCAGACTGAGAGAGAAAACTATTTGGTAGCAACCAACCTGCAAGTTGGAGACCACCATCTTTTATTTCATCCCAAGCCTGGTGGTGAGAGCACCCTGTCTGCAATTCCCACAAAAGAGTTTGGGTAGATGAAGTGAAAGACACATCCAGATTCATTTATTTCTAAATTCTATACAAATGAGGACTATCAGGCTCTGCATGATGGGATCACACGGTGAGGAGAGGGGCAGAGAGCTCTTTTAGCACTATGCATGCTTAACACACCTCTGCATCTCAGTCCAAGTTCTGATTGTGAAGTAACAGCCTGAAGGAGGGGTCTGAAGGGAGGTTTGAACAATGCACACCAGTGGTATTTGAAAATACTTGTTGAGGGGGGTGGAATTAAAAGACAAATAATGATCTGAAGGGGGCCTACAGGAAGGCTGGGGAAGGACTTCTCAGGATCTCAGGTAGTGACAGAACTAGGGGAAATGGAATGAAGCTGGAGGTGGGGAGATTCAGGCTAGATGTGAGGAGGAGGTTCTTCCCCATGAGAGTGGTGAAACCCTGGAATGTGTTGTCCAGGGAGGTGGTCGAGGCCCCGTCCCTAGGGGTGTTTAAGAGCAGGATGGCTGAGGCTCTGGCCAGCCTCATCTAGTGTGGGGTGTCCCTGCCCATGGCAGGGGGGTTGGAACTAGCTGATCCTTGTGGTCCCTTCCAACCCTGAATGAAACTATGAAACTATGAAACTATAATAGATTCTACAGAACCAGCACCCCAAATCTATGGACATCTATGAACACCTTAGCTAGTTGTTTCTTAAATATTTAAGTGTGGCTTTAGCACAGCCAAATCTTTCTACATTTCTTCATGTGGAGCTTCTAGGCCAGGTGAAAGCCAAGATTGACTTTCATGAAGTCCATAAACTCCTTGGGAGGGAATTTAAAACCAAAACCAAGTAAGAAATAGCAGACAATTTCAAAGCTACTAGAATTCTACAGGCACAAATCACTCATCATACAAACATCTGCTCAGCCATTTGCTCTTGCTTTAAATATTAACATTTTCCTGGCAGAAGAACATTCTCCCTCCCTATGCCTAAGCCACCAACAGAACAAGAGGACACAGTCTCAAGCTGCACCAGGGGAAGTTCAGGCTGGATGTTAGGAGGAAATTCTTCCCAGAAAGAGTGATTGGCCATTGGAATGTGCTGCCCAGGGAGGTGGTGGAGTCACCATCCCTGGAGGTGTTTAGGAAGAGACTGGATGAGGCACTTGGTGCCATGGTTTAGTTGATTAGATGGTGTTGGGTGATAGGTTGGACTCGATGATCTCAAAGGTCTTTTCCAACCTGGTTAATTGGTTAATTCTATTCTATTCTATTCTATTCTATTCTATTCTATTCTATTCTATTCTATTCTATTCTATTCTATTCTATTCTATTCTATTCTATTCTATTCTATTCCAAACAGGGAGCAGGAGCAAAGAATCTATACACTTGAACACAGTTACTGTACTACAGGTTATTTTTAAAGTGTGGGAATATGAGTGACTGTATAGTAAAGAAAAAGAAGTGGCCAATTTTAACCTACCACTTGACAAGTTCCCACAAAACACTCAAATCAGCTCTGCACAGAAGCCATTTCACTTGGTTAGTCTAGGTGGGACATTCTTGTTCAGGTCCTTTGCCACAACATCATTTAACACAACCCAAAAGCTACCTTTCCAATCCCCATGCTTGGCAACCATGGCTGACATCGAGGTCACACCTTTATCAGCAGTGCCATTTTTCCTGTCCACTGTAATTTCCTGTCCCCTAAAAGCCTTGGGACCCTTCCTGCCCATGTGTGCTGTGACCTGCAGGGCTGAGCACAACTAATTACACCAGTGTAAATTTGAAGTGTCCAAGCACGAGGCCTTCAATTTTTCTGTTCCAGAGGATTTAAACCATTGTGTTACATCTGGCCAGAAACACTGGCAAAATACTGATGAGATATGACTTATGGAAAGTCAAAGCTCAGCATCACTCCAGCTGAGAAGAATTGTTTCAATGTACACTCAGAGAGCAAACATAAAACTACTGTTTGCTGTTTGGCTGCCCTTCCCCTAGTTCGAGATGGCACAGTACACTGAAAGAGACTCTTCACGGCAGAACCAGATTCAAACAGGAAGAGCAGCTAAGCCTTTCAAATATTTACTGTAAAGGTGATGAGACACTGGATGAGGTTGCCCAGGGAGGTCATGGATGCCCCCTACCTGGAGGTGTTCAAGGCCAGGCTGCAGGGAGGCTTGAGCAACCTGGTCTAATGGAGGGTGTCCCTGCCCATGGCAGGGGGGTTGGAGCTACATGATCTTTAAGGACACTTCCAACCCAAACCATCCTCTGATTCTATCAACATATAAATGAAATCCAGAAGGATTTATGGGGACCATCTGCAGAACATCCATCCTCAAACCATATCTCCTCTCCACACTTCACAGAGTGCATGTCTCTGAAAAAGAATGGTTTCTTGCCACTGAGTTCCTAAGGTCTCCTTCCCTTGGAGATTAGTGAGCCATCTTTGCTCCAAGTCAAACCTTCCTTTGAGTTAGCACACATCTACTTTTTAAGTGGAACCACCCTCCACATGCTGCTGGCTTACTGCTACATAATACAGACTAGAAGCCTCATCCCTGGATGTTTTTAAGGCCAGGATGGATATGGCTCTGGGCAACATGGTCTTGTGGAAAGTGTCCCTGCCCATGGCAGGGTGGTTGGAACTAGATGATCCTTGAGGTCCCTTCCGACCCTGACTGGGACTGTGTGATTCTGTGAAGTCACTGTGACCAGTATGAAGCAACCAGCAATGCCAGGGACTCAGCACTGCTTATGGGTGCCACGCTGGATGATCTCACCACTGCCAATGCCGTAACACTGGCCTGTACAGCAGGAGTCAACATTAACAGCAAGGTTGCCAGGTTGCATATATTTCATAAATCTAGCAACCAGCAACAAGGCCATCTCAAAGACCACCCAGCCTACATTAATAAAGTAAATGCATTAACATAGTTTGAAAGAAAAACATAATGGTACTATTTGTTTGCTGGGAATAGCCCTTTACTGAGAAGCACTGTAAAGCTGAGTGGGAAAATTGCACTTCTGGAATCAGCCTAAAGTTACCTTCTAAATTACACAGTGACAATTCTTGTGTGACAGCTGACACCTGTATTTCCTGTGGCCCTAAGCAAGAAGTACTCTGCCAATACCTTGCCAGCACTGAACAGCCAGGAAAAAAAAAGAGGGGAAAAATACACAAACCCACAACAACAAAAAACCCAGGGAGATCCCCTTGCTAAAATGAATTCTTTGGGACAAGAAATCTGAACAGGAGCTTTCACTACCCCTTTAAGTTAATGAGGGTTAGAAAGCAGAAGGCTCACAACATCAGCCATGGAGGGAGAAATTGCAGAGCAACGAAAGCTTCCAACATCCCACAAGAAAGCAAGCCAGCATAGTGCAGGAAGGTTTAAGTAACTGCAGTTTCATGGTGGTTTTTCACATCAGGCTCAACACACATGTCCACTTAGAGTGAAACTTTATTCCACAAAAACTGATTTATAAGCAAATTTTCTGTGACTTTGAAGGACTCGACTATTTATTTCTTGGTTGGTTGGTTTGGGGGTTGGGGTTGGGTTGGGGGTTGGTGTTTTTTGCATTCTGCTCTGAATATTTTCTATTTGCATCATTTCAGTACAGCATGTGGATGATTTGTGTTGTTCTTAAGAGCTGGCAGAGTTGTAAACCACTGGGCAGCTCCATAGGAGTGAGGGGGGAGTGAGAAATGGAGAAAAACATTGGGGGGAGGCGGTGGAGTGTGGCATTCCATACATCAAATGGTATCAAATATACATCATTGTACAGACATTTGTTCCCAGCTCTACTGCATGCCACAAGCTACAAGCAACATGATAGCAGAGCCTAAATTTGTCCCAAAGGAAGAAGCCATTTGGACTCGGTGCAAAAGCATAAGGGCAGGGTACAGAACGAAACAATAGTCAGAAGCTCCGGACCTGAGCTATTCTGAAGACCTCCCTGGCAAAAGACAAACAATGCCCTTTGCTACCAGATGAATTCCACAACTTAATTGAGACAGTTCAGCCCAGCAGCTGTAAGCAATGTCACAACAAGAGCACGTCGCTGGACTCGGCACAAGGCAGGACTGCCTCAGCTGCCCTCCCCAGGGCAGTTTAATGCAAGCAGTAGATAATCAAAAGAAATCTGAGATGGTTTTGGTTTACCCATAGAATTTCAGAGACAAGCAGAGCTGTTAGTTTTTCTATTCATTTTATTTCTGCAGTGAGTTTAGGCAGAATGCTGAAAGAAGCCATAACCTATCCCTTTTCCCCCATTCTGGGATGAAAAGGAACCACACACACATCAGCTCCAAATAAGAACACCCAGAAACACTGAGAATTTCATAACTGGCCCTTAAAGGAGGGAAAAGAGGGGGGGGGGGGGAAGAAAAAAAAGCCACATACAAACACAACTTGAAAAAGCCACACACACAGAGCCACAGCTTCTAGAAAGGCATTAAAGAAAATGGGAAAAAGCCCACCCAAACCCAAGAATTCCACATACCCTGCAGAGCATCTACTGAGCCCATTACAGGGGCTCACTTTGTTGCAGTGTTTGATTATCTGCACATGTACCACCTCCAAATGACTGATGTATAGGGGAAAAAAGGGTGGAGCTGTCTTTAGCTTCCCTGAAAGAACTCATTTGCGAAGACAAATGTGACCCTGCTTTCCTTAAAATCTGTGTCTATCAATCATCCTGCAGTCCTTTTATTTCTGGGTTTGGTTTCATCCCCAGCCAGCTAATTTTTTCTCGTCTTTGAACTAGACAAAAATCCATCAGAGCCCACTTCTTGTCCCAGGAGCGGCCAGGAAGTCCTACGGCAAAGCTGAGCACCACAGCTGTGGTCTGAGGTTAACCTCAGGCACCGGGAGGTTGGGGATGAAGCATTGTCTGACAGCATGTCTAAGGGCAGCCACCCTGCTTTTAACCAGAGAGCTACCACAGCACAGCCTTCCCCTCACAGCCCTGAGGACAGCCAGGACATGTCATTTTTCTGGCTTAACTTAAATGCAGTAACACTTAAAAAGATAAAAATACAAGTTCTTACACCCTTTGAGCCCAGTGCCCCTAAGAAAGCTAGAGGCTTGGTCAATAGTCAAGACCAACATATTCCCTCCTGGATGGCAGTGATAACAATCCACTCATACATAGATAGGACAAGGGGCTATGGTTTTGAACTAGAGCAGGGTAGATTTAGACTGGACAACAGGAAGATGTTCTTCATCTTGAAGGTGGTGAGACACTGGAACAGGCTGCCCAGAGAAGTTCTGGATGCCTCATCCCTGGAAGTGTTTAAGGCTTTGAGCAACCTGGTCTGGTAAATATTCCTGCACATTGTTTGGCTTTAGAACAAGATGCTCCTTAAGGTCCCCTTCCAACTCAAGCCATTCTATGATTCTGTTATATCAGCTGCAATGAAATCAGACTTGAAATCCTTGAAATCCACACTCTAGCTTATTTTCATTGATTCTATTTCCAGCTGACAATTTTTCTCTGATAAAGCCCTACCTAAAGGCTGCTGCAGCGCCTCCACAGCATTTGAGTGGGTCAGCCCATCACTAGAAGGTATCTTGGCTGGGCTAGAAAAGTACCTAAGACAGAAAGCAACCTTCACATCATGCTTTCTGCTGGATGATGGAGTAGGGAATCTAAGAGGGAGGGAGGTAAGACTGACAATCAGAATCCTACTTCAGTCTCTGTATGTCATCCTGCTTTGACTCATAAATGCATGTGAACATTTGCAAAAGGAACTTCAACTGAGTATGTCATAACATTGTGCTGAAACTCATTTTCCCCTGAAATAAAGATGGTGATGCTCCTCATGCTGGCAAGCACAAAAATCTCCACAGGAACTAAATTTTCCAGAGTAATCTAAGCTGTAGAGAGCAAGAAGGTCTCCCCTGAGCCTCCTCTTCTCCAAGCTAAGCAACCCCAGCTCCCTCAGCCTCTCCTCATAGGGCTGTACCCCAGACCCCTTTGTTGCCCTTCTCTGGACACGTTCCATCAAGTCAACATCTTTCCTAAACTGAGGGGCCCAGAACTGGACACAGGACTCAAGGTGTGGCCTAACCAGTGCAGTGTACAGGGGCAGAATGACCTCCCTGCTCCTGCTGGCCACACTGTTCCTGATACAACTATCTGAAGGGAGGCTGTAGCCAGGAAGGGGCTGGTCTCTTCTCCCAGGCAACCAGCACCAGAACAAGAGGACACAGTCTCAAGCTGCACCAGGGGGAAGGTTAGGCTCGAGGTGAGGAGAAAGTTCTTCACAGAGAGAGTTGTTAGCAATTAGAATGTGCTGCCCAGGGAGGTGGTGGACTCACCGTCCCTGGAGGTGTTCAAGAGGGGACTGGACGTAGCACTTGGTGCCATGGTTTAGTCATGAGGTCTGTGGTGACAGGTTGGACTTGATCTTTGAGATCTCTTCCAACCTTGGTGATTCTGTGATGGCACTCATAGAATCATAGAATCAACAAGGTTGGAAAAGACCTCAAGGATCATCAAGTCCAACCTCATACATCTGAAGGAACAGGAAAAATAGACAGGCTCCAGATATGACCACCACGGTCTTGCCAGCACGACACAACCAACTTCTTTACTGCATTTGGGGCTTTTTCTAGAGCCTGCACGGGGTGTGTGGCTCAAGCTAGTGCTACAGGCACACTCCAGCCTCAAGAATCCTTTCAGGTAGCTTCAGCCCCTCCACTTACTTCAAAGTCAGCTACCTTTGGGAAAGATTATATTCTCAGTTTTTCAGAAAGCACCTGGACCTACAGGATTTAACATCAAAAGGGAATTTTTTTTTGATGCCTGGTTATCAAGTGTCTGCCACACAACTTTCTGTATTCTCTTTGCCGTCAAGAGAAACCTGCACAAAGCTACCTTGTGCTAAAATCTCAAGTTTCTCCTCTTTTCCACCAGAGACACTAGCTGCAAGCATTTTCCCAGGGTTCCAGCCAAAAGTTTTATTCTGCTTACCTCTGCCCCCACTTGGGAGCCTATCCTCTACTTCTAGCCACTGTCATAGTGCAACTATTGTTCCGAGAGACGATTTCATGCCAGCACACCAAAAAAAGACTTGTATGATGTAGACCCTGTGCTTCAAAGCCAGACAGGTAAGGTTTCCTTTCTGATTAGCTCTTATCTGACAGAAATGATAATAGAAGTCTTATAATGGCATCCTAAAACTTAACTTAAATACATAGTTTTGGTTCTCTGAAGCTTTTTATGTGAGAGGGACCATCTCATGTTCCAGCCACAGAACAAACCAGGTAGAAACCCCAAGCTTCTATCATAACATTGAAAGGGTCACCCCCTGCTCTGGAAATAACCAATTTTATTTCATTTTTTAAACCTCAAGGGTCTCTGAAAAGAATAGAATAGAATAGAATAGAATAGAATAGAATAGAATAGAATAGAATAGACCAGATCAGACCAGACCAGACCAGGTTGGAAGAGACCTTCAAGATCATCACATCCAACCTTTCATCCAACACCACCTAATCAACTAACCCATGCAACCAAGCACCTAAGGCACCAGTGACTCTCAGATGAGGCAGAAATTTCCTTCTACCTGGATGTGATATTATCACTTTGCTTTCCCCAGAGCCTTCTAAGAATTAGCTACAGGAAAACGTGACATCACTTGAAGTTGGTGTGCCTGTGTGCACACAATGTGCATCTTCTCTTCAGGCTTCCCAGTACCACAAAGAATCACCAGCTAGTAGGACCTGAGCTTATCAAGCATTTGCCACCAAAAAAATACTCAGCATATTTTACAACTGAAGGGTTGCATGGGCAGGATCACCACAGGATGTTAGGGGCTAGAAGGGACCCTCAAGAGTTCCTCAAGTCCACCCCCCCTGCCAGAGCAGGACCAGGGAATCTAGAACAGGTCACGCAGGAATGCATCCAGATGGGTCTGGAAAGTCTCCAGAGAAGGAGACTCTACAACCTCTCTGGGTAGCCTGCTGCAGTGCTCTGTGACCCTCACAGTGAAGAAGCTCCTCCTCATGTTGAGGTGGAGCCTCCTGTGCTGTAGTTTATATCCACCACCCCTTGTTCTATCACAGAGTGCAACTGAGCAGAGCCTGTCCCCTCCCTCTTGACATCCAGCCCTCAGGTATTTATAAACACATATTAAATCCCCTCTCAGTCTTCTCTTCTCCAGACTAAAATGCCCCAGGGCTCTCAGCCTTTCCTCAGAGGGCAGTGCTCCAGTCCCTTTAATCATCCTGGTAGCTCTCCACTGGGCTCTCTCGAGTAGATCCCTGTGCCTCTTGAACCCAAACAGTTTTGAGGAGCCCAAAACTGGATGCAATATTCCATTTTGAGAGAGTGCTGTCCCTACAACTGCACTGAATGTTCTGGGTTGTGGTAAGACTCACACATGCCCAAAGAAGGCCTATGGGGACAGAAAAGCCAACTGGGCTTGTTTAGATCATCCCAGGTTTTGCACGACATTCCTTTAAGAATCTTTTATTTTGTCAAATGACCACTACCTGTGAACACTCAGCACACTAAGTTCAAAACATGCTGTATTGTGGGTCACACCAGACATACCACTTGGACCCTAAGTCATCCTACTTCCCTATCACTACATTGATTTGATTACCAAGGTGAAGTAAAACTTGCTATGGCTCCCAGTCAAATTTATTATAGGTCTTTTACTACACAGGAATATCCTTTATTAAGAGAAATTCTTTCATTTCTACAAGTCCCATGAGGAGAGGCTGAGGGAGCTGGGGTTGCTTAGCCTGGAGAAGAGGAGGTTCACGGGAGACCTTCTTGCTGTCTACAACTACCTGAAGGGAGGTTGTAGCCAGGATTGGGTTGGTTTCTTCTCCCAGGCAATCAGCAACAGAACAAGAGGACACAGTCTCAAACTGAGCCAGGGGAAGTTGAGGCTGGAGGTGAGGAGACAGATTTTCACAGAGACAGTTGTTAGCCGTTGGCATGTGCTGCCCAGGGAGGTGATGGAGTCACCATCCCTGGAGGTGTTCAAAAAGGATTGGATTTGGCACTTGGTGTCATGGTTTAGTAGTCATGAGGTCTTGGGTGGCAGGTTGAACTTGATGGTCCTTGAGGTCTTTTCCAATCCTATTGATTCTATGATTCTATGATAATTTCAGCCAAAGAATTCAGACAACCTGAATACCAAGGAACAGGAGACTTCACATAACAGGACAGATGTTGTGCCCAGCCCTCTCTGCTACCACAAGGATGGACTCCTAATGCATCACGACTCTGTATCTCCACAAAATGATCACAAGCATGAAAAATGTTGTATTCCAGTTGAAATGGGTACAGTAAAGCTACAAAATTTGTGCTGGACAAGGTCTTTGACCAGCATTATCTAGAGAGGTGAAGGCAGGTCTGCAATGCTAACCAGAAGAGTACTAATAATTAACAGATGTTTATTATCTATTAGCAAGGCAAGTAAGTCACTAGGACTGTATCCTGGTAGGATGAAAAAGTGTTTCCTGGTAAAAAGGGTATTTCAGCCCTGCTTCTTTCCTGTTTGAACAGGCAAGGGTGGCACATGGTCCCAAACACTGTGATTTAACAGCACTCACACCACTCTCTCTTAGGCTGTTGCCAGTTTTAAAGCACGAAGTCCAGCAAGGAATGAGAGCAATGTAGCTGAGAAGACAAGAGAGGAAAAAAAGAGCCAAAACCAGTAAAGAACAAAGAGCTGGTACTAAAACAAGGGAAAAAAATCATTAGGTCACTCATATCACAGGAGACAGATTGAAAGCCTTAGAGAGAAACAGTTCAGGCAAGGACAATGATATTTCCTTGACGGCATAATCCGTATGTAGGCAGCAGAAGCAGGGAAGCCTTGCAGGGACTTGAGGAGATGATCTTCTATTTCAGTCAGCCACAAGGCAGCTCTGAGATTTGAATGCTCTCCTGGCTTGTGCTGCTGTACTCAGCTGTGCGCTAGTCAAGTCATTTGTACCAGACTTTTGATAGCTGATTACTAGTCACACGTTGCTCATTTGCTATGAGTGCCTGGCAGCCCAGCACACAGAGGAAAGCCATAGCTGTGCCTCTGGAACGCTGCAGAATGCTAAGCACAGGGCAAAGAAGACAAAGCTTTAAGAGTCTCAAATTAGCATACAGTCTTGAATCTATTTCCTCCACACCACAATCCGGGTGGCACAAACTAAGATTCATGGTTTTTGGGGTTTTTTTGGGGGTTGTCTTTTAGTTTGCAAAGATAATTTAGTGATGAGCCCCACAAAAGTCTGAGAAAGTAATTCTGTCCTGGGGAGGGGGGGTGTTGGTTTGAATAGCACATAGCAAACATGGCATAGGGCTGCATGTTGAACAGTAAGGGGAAAGTGAAACACTGAATAAGCTGTTCATTAAGAGCTGGGCTATTCATTCAGGGCACTAAAGAGATACTCAGAAGAAACACAGCAGTGACCACGTATTTAATATGCATGCCCATGAAGGAGAATGGAGCTAGGAGAGACAACACTATTGTATTCTTTTAGCAGGCCTGACCTTGCAAATTTCATCACGTTCCCCAGGACTGAAGACAGAAACACATGTAATTATTCAGATGATTCCTCCCACCCCACCCCCCACCCCCTTCCATTTAGCAGTCTTCAGCAAGATCAGGTTCCAAGATGCTGGGTACTGTATGAGTAAAGTAAAAACCTTGCTGTTTCCCCAGGGAGAACACAGCACACCTCTTGGTAATCTAAGGTTTGTAAAAGTTTGTACATGCAATTCAGTCTAACAAATGCTGCAAGCACAGGCCAGGAGACAGAGTGCTAAAAGAGGGAATGGTCAGACAAAATATACACTCAAATGAAAATTAGTAAGACCCAAAAAAATTAAATAAATCAGAAATCCCAGAGAAGAAGCTTTCTTTTGCTGTCCTGAAGTCAAATCGCTTGGCTGGGCTTTAGTGGAGGCTAAAACTCCAGCACCAGCCCAGAGATATCCTATGAATACAGGACACCATCATTTGCATCAGTAAGCAGTTGTCTCCTCACAAGCACTGCTGCTCACAAGGGCATGAAACTGGATTTTCTGGTACTCAATACATCACAGAATTTCAGGGGCTGAAAGAGACCTTGAAAGATCATTCAGTCCAACCCCCCTGCCAGAGCAGGATCACCTACACCAGATTGCACAGGAACACACCCAGGCGAGTTTCAGGTATCTCCAGAGAGGGAGACTCCACAACCTCCCTGGACAGCCTGTTCCAGTGTTCTGTCACCCTCAGAGTGAAAAAATATTTCCTCATATTTACATGAAACTTCTATGCCTCAACTTCCACCCACTGCCCCTTGTCCTGTCATTGGGCACCACCAAGAAGAGCCCCCAGTATGATGAGGCCAGACAACTGTTATCCATTATCATACATGAAAGTTCTACTAGTGTAAAAAGTCAGGTTTTCTTAACAGACTACACCAACTCTTGCTCAGCTCTCTGCCAACTGACCTCTATGGTATTAGAAGCCATCACCATAGATTAAAAGAAATCTATGTACTCAAAAAAAAAAAAAACACCCCACCACAAATTGCTTCTTTTCCCATTTGGGTTATGGAATTTACTTCTGCTGCCCTAACTTAAAGCCACAACAAAAGAGAGCAAACTGACTAAGGCCAAGTCACTCTTAACATGCTAAATTTCTAAGGCAAAATTGTTAAGTCTCCTGTACAAAAATAAAAATAAAAGCAAATTGAAGTGTAGAATCTTATGGCAACAACAACCACAACACTCCAAGAGTCACTATCTGAACTTACAAAACTTGCCCTGAAATCAGAAGGCTAGAGAACAAACCCAGCAAACATCTGAACTCAATTAGGAAGTGAGATGCCATCCAGTGATGGAAAAGCACAAAATAAGAGTCTTTCAGGGCACACACAACATTTCCCAATCAAGGACTAAATAAAGAGGTCATCTTGAGCTACAATTTTGAATCAAGCCTGGACCACTTTCAAAGGCTGTTAAAGTCCAAGCAATAATTGGCCACTCCCAGGTGGCCAAGAAGGCCAATGGCATCCTGGCCTCTATCAGGAGTAGTGTGGACAGCAGGAGCAGGGAAGTGCCCCTGTACTCAGCACTAGTTAGGCCATGCCTTGAGTACTGTGTCCAGTTCTGGGCCCCTCAATTTAAGAAGGATATTGAGACACTTGAACATGTCCAGAGAAGGGCAATGAGGCTCGGGAGAGGCCTTGAGCACAAGCCCTATGAGGAGAGGCTGAGGGAGCTGGGATTGTTTAGCTTGGAAAAGAAGAGGCTCAGGGGAGACCTTATTGCTCTCTACAACTACCTGAAGGGTGGCTGTAACCAGGTGGGGGTTGGTCTCTTCTCCTGGGCAACCAGCACCAGAACAAGAGGACACAGTCTCAAACTGAGCCAGGGGAACTTTAGGCTCGAGGTGAGGAGAAAGTTCTTCACGGAGAGAGTTGTTAGCTGCTGGAATGTGCTGCTCAGGGAGGTGGTGGAGTCGCCATCCCTGGAGGTGTTCAAGAGGGGATTGGATGTGGCACTTGGTGCCATGATCTAGTCATGAGGTGTTGGGTGACAGGTTGGACTTGATGATCTTTGAGGTCTTTTCCAACCTTATTGATTTTATGATTCTATGATAATTGTAACAGAAATATTCCATCAGAATATCTATAGGCTGCTTTATAAAAATGAACATGGAAGCAAACTGGTTGGCTTTGAGCACCAGTGGGCTTTAGGTATGTAGGGTAGGGCTGGAAGTTTTTACTTTCATTGCAAAAACAAAAATAAACAGCCCACTCCCATTTCCCCCAGGCTTAGCTGGACCATCTGTTTGGTCTGTAGCGTGGCTCTAAACCTTGTCCTTGGGACAGCCAAGGACCAGACAGTATAAACAAAACGCATGGGACTTAAATTCTTTGGTCTTTGAGAGAAAGTAAAACACATCAACTGAGTTTGCTATTAAATAAATAAGCAAAGAAATCTATTTCTTCAGGACTGACCAACTATGTTTTTGCGCTGAGGACCTTTCAGTTAGCGACTCAGTTTTTACAGTCTTCAGTTTCAAGAAGAGAAACATTTTGATTGCAGACATGGTAACCCAGATTTTTTTGTTGTTGTTATCTAGGATTTAACATATCCTGTCCTTCCAGGGACAGAATTCTGTTGTGTCAGATCATACTCACACACCTGCTGTTTCAAATATAAACCGGGATGGAATTAGTGGTGCCTTAAACCTAAGTCAGTTAGGTCTAAAAATAAAACACACATCAGCTGACATAGTATTGGAAATTTATCTCCTGTTGAAGGGTGCATCACTTCTTTTGTCCTTTTATTCATGGCTTCATTCTTTTTAACAATGAAAACCACCTCTGTTTTTCTCCTTTCACACCCATGGTTAGCCCATGAGAGACCTGCTCACCAGAAGCATACCAGATCCATTCAGTGTACTCTGGAGCAGGATAAATCAGAACAAGCTGGTGAGCCTAGAGGAAGGGTATTGGCATGATAAAAGTTCAGGGGTTGTCGAAATTCTTTCTAGAATTATAGACACAATGTGTGAATAGATGTCACTGGAGCTGAAGGGAGATGCAGAGCTGGAGAGACACACACTTACCATTCTCTTTGTCATGCAAGAGATCCAAGACCAGTGAGTAATGGGACTAGAAAAGAAACAGATGTTACAAGGTGCATGCTCTCCGAGTCCTTCTTACCTGCTTATCAGCAGCAAAACCACCTGCATAAGGAAATGAAGCTACTCCATCCAGCCTGGACCAGTGCCAGGACAAATTAAGCTACAGATCCAAAATAGAACTGATTCTTGATTTTAATTACAGGAAGAACACATTAGCCTCAAACTTGTGCTCCCAAACTCTACGATACAAATTACTTCCAGGTGAATGCCAAGCAGCAGGGAAGCAAGCTATGAATTGAAGCACCAAGTGTCCCCAGAACACAAAGTACTCTCCTCTAGCTTCAGTCAGTCCAACTGTGCTGGCAAGAACTGCTGTTCTCCATGAGAGAGGAGGACATTGGGTTGGAGTGACACCATCTGTACCATCAGCACTGGCAGAAGGCACTAGCATCAGTGCCATCATCACTACCATTGCAAGAACTTTCTTCCCAAGACTATGACTGAATTTGGAAACTACTATAATCATCTTCAGGGAGTGAGCAGTACAAACACATGCTGAGAGCGACCTTCTTCTTGCTTATGAACTTCACTAAGTGTTCAAGGAACAGTTGTACAGAGAGCCTCAAGCACACACATGGTGCCTACACTGCCTCAAGAACCAAGCCAAAGCCTGATTCTTAAGGTTCTGGATGGAAAATGCTGTGGGGGAGAGGAAAAGGCAGGAAAATGAGAGGATCTGTGATAAGTCTGTCCTCTTTGCCCACAGGGCAATTAAGCTGGAACTCCAAATATGAAGGATGAAGGGCAAATTAAAAATGTTAAGGGCTGCAGAATTACTGGGTTAATGGGTCTGCCAAATGACAGCACACTCCCAGCAAAGGGTTCTGGCTGCAGAAAGCCCTTAATCCCAGTGAATAACTAACTGGGAATAATGTCAGCAAAACAGCTGTCAGGATGAAATGCTGTTCAAGTTGACTAGAGGAACAACTGCCCAGAGCTGGAAAGCAGCATGTTCAGCCTGACCTCAAAGCAAAGAGCAGGAGCTCACAATGGTTTAACTAAAATCTGCCACACCGCTTTGCACCTTAAAAATGGGACATATGAAGGAGGAGGACAGAAGCAGCAAAGAAGCAACAGTTCTCTTCAGAAACACAGCAGCCTAACTCTGGAATGAATTGAGACTGGGGTCCAAATCACTTCTAAAGAGGAGATTTGGCAAATCAGTAATGTGTCTGTACTCCCTGCTTTTCACTTTCCACCGAGGTGGAAAGGAATACTAAATGCAAGCAACAGGAGAACTGTGGAAGAAACAGCTCCACAGGAAGAGCACAGCAGAGAATGTCTATCAAACCCTGCTAAGCAGCTTACTCTACTCAGAACTGCTATCATGTATTTCCAGTAGAAAGAGCTGCATCTTCCCTGCAACATGATCAGGCCAGAAGCCCTCATCCCAGTCAGGACTTCCTAGAGGGAAAAGAAAGAAAAGATTTTATAGTGGATTAGAAATGCCTGATCTAGCTTATATTCTCTGAAGGGCCTGTTAGAGGGTGCCTTCTCTTTGAAGCTCTTTATCCAGACTCTGATCCTCATCTCTCCCCCATTCTAAGCTATTTTGTTTTTTAACTCTCTGCAAGTTTAGAAGAAACCTTGAAGCTACATGGATTGGGATTCAAAAATACACAGAGGATGGATGACCAACTACAGAAAAATCACTCAAGTGAGCTCACAGTAACCATTTTTAACCTGATATTTAAAACACTTAGGGCACAGAGGATGCAGACAGCTGGCAGCATCCATGTGACAGATGCACCAAGTGAGTGCCTTTTGCCACCTACACTGCTTTGCATTGACAGATGGACTGCTGGGCAGTCGTTTACAGACAACAAAATCCCCCAGCCTTGCCCACACAAAGAGCCCTCAAGTCAAGAGTCAGATTTTAAGTCAGATGAGCTCTTGATGAGCAAAAAAGAGGCATTTCTGCTTTATCAGCAAGAACAAAGTTGTAATTCTTTCACTTGTATTAGTCCAAATAATTTGTCACTGCACTGCACATAGTTGCCACATTACAGAAATTCCCAAGTGCGGTCTTTCCCTCCAACAGCCTCATTAGGCTTCTGGCAGGATGAAATCATAGTGCTGAGGAGCAGAACAAGTGCATAGGCCAACACACTCAGCCTCGAGCTCACTTACAAGACACTTCCATGGTGATCCATAAATTAGCTGTAGAGTTATTGTCAGACAGCAGCTCCTTTCATCTCACACCACAGTCCTAAGGAATTTGCTATGCTGCACTTCTGGACAACAAAGTGCACCAATGGATAGGATAGGATAGGATAGGATAGGATAGGATAGGATAGGATAGGATAGGATAGGATAGGATAGGATAGGATAGGATAGGATAGGATAGGATAGGATAGGATAAGACCAGACCAGGTTGGAAGAGACCTTTGAGATCACTGTGTCCAACCTATCATCCAATACCATATAATCAATTAAACCATGGCACCAAGCACCCCATCAAATCTCCTCCTAAACACCTCCAGTGATGGCGACTCCACCGCCTCCCCAGGCAGCCCATTCCAATGGCCAATCACTCTCTCTATAAAGCATTTCTGACACTTGGGAGTGATCTTCTCTGCTTGACAGAAGCTTTCCACATTGTAGAAGAGCCATTTTTTTCTAACTAGCTCTTTCTTGAGGAAATTAAAGCTTTTATTTTAGTGTGGAGCACCAGAAAGTTCTTGATATGGAGGCATATCAACTGCTTTGACTCTATCACATCTGTTTCACCAACCACTTAAACCTTCCGTGTTGTTGCAGTTCTAAGTCTAAAGCACTCTCCCTCCTAATCAAACAAAACCAGCTCACAGTCTGCTTTTCTCCCTGTTCTTTTCCATGTATGAGATGTCCACCTTTTCTATCTCTGTTTAAAACAAAAATAACCCACCTCCAAACCTGGTTGATGTTGCACTCACTGATACATGTTCACTGCCCATAGCTAGCACTGGCAGCCCTCTTCTCCACCAGCACCTTTTTCCTGTGTGTGCTGGTGCCCACTTGAAAGCACAGGAACTGCCACTTTGATGCTTCAGCTTGGAGCTCCCCATCCTGTACAAAAGCTGCCAGCATTGCTACTTCTCAAAGTCAGCTCTGTCTAGTCCGAACTGTAAATATCGTCTTGGATTGGATGGACAGTATGAACAGCCAATGAAATTGTTTAGAAGGGGTGGACTGTGACCGTTTGAGGCTGTCCCCTTAAGAAAGGGAATATTGTAGTCGGATGTTTGTAAACGAAAAGACGGATCTAAACTAATTTCATTGGTAGATTGGGAGGAAGCACCTTCTGAACTGGGAGTGCAGCAGGGTATCCCGGGAATTCCTGCACTTTTCTGGTCAGTCTGTCTTCCCCTCCTTGGGTGGTTTGCAGCTCACAGCGTTCTGGGCTTTCGGCCCAGGCTTGACCTTGAAACTGATAAACTGCAAGGCCTGTATTAAATGCTTTCCAATTAACACATAATTGCTTCTAATTTTTTTCTCTTTTCTCTCTTTCTAACTCTCTCTGGGGAAAGGGGGAGAGCAGGGGGAGCAGAGGTGGGGAACCCCCTCAGCAGAGGGGGGAACTCTAATTTCTGTGCTGCTTTGTTGTATATTTCTGTATATATTGTAAATATTGTAAATTCTGTGTATTCCCCTGCATATCCTATATTGCTTTGTAAATATACAGCACCCACTGCTTTGCTAATTCAGCTGTGAGGTTTTTTTTTCCTTTCCCTTCAATTTTCTTCCCTCTACTCACAGTGGGGGGGGAAGGGCCCGGACTTCCCCCTAACCCTACAACACTCTGCAGCCCAAGCATACAGTGACAGGATGTCCCTTTCCCTACAGGGAGATCCCTAACATTCTTTCTTCTCTTGGGAGATACCAAGAGACAGGAAAAAGGCAGAAAACAAAAAGCTGTCAACACAGCTTGAGATTGCACCACTTCCAAGAAGCCTCCTCTGGCTTTGATCTATTGATTTCAAGAGCCTCAATGTGGGAAGCTGAAATGCAAGTTTTCTCCTCAGATTTATAAAATGACAAAGCAAATCCAGGATAGCACTGGAGAATTAAGTGCTGCACTGAAAAACTAACAAATATCAAGGGGAGGGCAGAAAACCCACAAGCATGAGATCTGCCCATAACCAGAATATGCACTCAGGAGTCTCAGTTGGAAATCCAAAATTCAAAAGTAAAGAAGTAAGGCTATTACTCAGCAGTGCTACATAAGAGACACTAGCAGGCTGCAATGAATGGGAATGGCTGGATAAAAGCAGCAGCAGCAGACAAGTTTTCTATTAAATCTTGCTGGAGTGTCACCTCAGAGCCACCCCTGTGAATTTTTATTACAGTTATCCCACAGTTATCTGCAACAGCTTTCCTGACTTCCTCCCCTGAAGCTACTAACAAGAAGTGAAATGAGGGAAAGGAACGAAGTAGCAAAGCAATTTCATAGTAGTATTTCATAGTATCAGTCAGGGTTGGAAGGGACCACAAGGATCATCTAGTTCCAACCACACTGCCATGGGCAGGGACACCCCACACTAGATCAGGCTGGACAGAGCCTCAGCCAGCCTGGGCTTAAACACCTCCAGGGACAGGGGCTCAACCACCTCCCTGGACAACCCATTCCAGGGCTTCACCACTCTCATGGTGAAGAACCTCCTCGTCACATCCAGCCTGAATCTCCCCACCTCCAGATGCATTTTTTTGAATCAAAATAGGAATTATTAGTATTAGTATTAGTATTATTTGTCTAGGATACCCTGAGAAGCCTCTACCACCAACTGCAGTGCATCCTTCACACATGGAGATGGACTAAATCCAGTTTGATGTTTGTCTTAGAAGAGCACCAATCATCAAGTGAACGTCTGGAAATCTGAGGACTGCTTCCTGGGAGGAAATAATCATTGAAAGATAAGTGAGGTGAAACGACTTTGCAGCTTCACCAGCTTTATTTTTAACACCTCACTTCATGCTCACCTCCTCACAGGGAAGATCTAACTCCTCAGCTGTGCTATATGCCAATCTAAGAGGCTTTGGATGCCACAAACTGCAACGCAACAGCCACCTACACTGGAACCACCACGCAACAGCTTTCATAAGTGGCCATGTGCCTGGACCATCCCCAGAGGACAATGGGACACTGCCTTCAGTCCAGACCTCCAGCAGGCAAAAGAGTGGAGTGGAGTGGAGTGGAGTGGAGTGGAGTGGAATGGAATGGAATGGAATGGAATGGAATGGAATGGAATGGAATGGAATGGAATGGAATGGAATAGAATAGAATAGAATAGAATAGAATAGAATAGAATAGAATAGAATAGAATAGAATAGAATAGAATAGGACAGGACCAGGTTGGAAGAGACCTTTGAGATCATCATGTCCAACCTATCACCCAACACTATCTAATCAACTAAACCATGGCACCAAGCACCTCATCAAGGCTCTTTCTAAACACCTCCAGTGATGGTGACTCCACCAGCTCCCCAGGCAGCACATTCCAATGGCAAATCTCTCTTTCTGGGAAGAGCTTCTTCCTAACATCCAGCCTAAATCTCCCCTGGCACAGCTTGAAACTTCATCCTCTTGTTCTGGTGCTGGTTGCCTGGGAGAAGAGACCAACCCCCACCTGACTACAACCTCCCTTCAGGTAGCTGTAGACAGCAAGAAGGTCTCCCCTGATCCTCCTCTTCTCCAGGCTAAGCAGCCCCAGAAGAACCCAACTTGACAGAGATCACCCATTAGCTAAGCACCCTCAGCAGAGAAGCAGCATGGGCAGAGCAGCACTGATCAGAGGGAAAGAGAAAATAAAGCTCCAGCGAGACTGAAGATCTGCATGTTCATAATTAAAAGGTTTGGAGGGTGCTTTTGCTTCTCCTTAGAAGAGGCAAGCTGTTTCCAATAAAGGATCATTTGAATCACTTGAACTCTGTTGATTTACGAGTTATTTCATGTTATTCCAAAACTGAAGGCCCCCCTTGTCGAAACAAAAACTGGGTTTGGGAGGGACAGAATGTCAGGCTAAGCTTTTATGTCATTTCTTTCAACTCAGGCAAGAGTCACCTTTATGACTCACTGGTTCCAACACCTCCTTTTTCTTGCCAGCAGAGGGTTGTTTTTGTTGTTTTGGTTTGGGGTTCTTTTTATGGAAAACAGTTTATTTTCCTGGCAATCTCTCATGGTCCCAAACACAGGCAGAAGCGAGGCACTGCACATGCATGCTCCCAAATCACAGCTTTCCTTTTTCCAAACCACAAGTTTAAAAGAAAACAACAAAAATAAACAGGGGAAAAAAAAAAACCCAACCCTCACTTCTGTAGTTGCTGCCATTTTCCTTCTGTTGAGATTCCATCTTTACAGTTATGTTTCCAGACTGAAAGATTTCCGGAGTTGTTTCTGTTGTAACAGCCTAATGGGAGTTAGCCCACTGAAAGCAATCACAACTGCACAGAAACCAAGCCAAGAGATTCAGTGCTGAATGCCCTGGCACACTGGGCACCCCTCCCCACACTCGTCTGATAGAGGTGGTCACTTCTGCCTCTCCACAATCATACAGTGGCTAAGGTTGGAAGGAACCTCAGAGATATCTAATCCAACAGTATCACAGTATAACTTAGGTTGGAAAGGACCTCGAGGATCATCAAGTCCAACCTATCAACATAGACCCCATGACTAGACCATGGCACCAAGTGCCACGTCCAATCTCCTCTTGAACGCCTCCAGGGATGGTGACTCAGCCTCTCTGCCATGGGCAGGGACACCTCTCAACTAGACTTAGCTGCTCAAGGCCTCATCCAGCCTGGCCCCTTGAACATCCCCAGGAAGGAGGCATCCACAACCTCCCTGGGCAACCTATTCCAGAGTCTCACCACCTTCATGCTGAAGAACTTCTTCCTAAGATTAAGTCTAAACCTACTGTCCCTCTGCTTCACACCATTCCCTCTTGTCCTATCGCTAGATAGGAGACTTGACAGGGTGCTTGGTGCCATGGGTTAGCTGTTTGGGTGGGTTGGATTGGTTGATGGGTTGGACATGATGATCTTGAAGGTCTCTTCCAACCTGGTTTGGTTTATTCTAATAAAGTTTATTCTAATATAGATACCCTCATGAAAAGTCCCTCTGCAGCCTTCCTGTGGGATCCCTTTAGGTATTGGAAGGCAGCTTTAAGGTCCCCACCAGAGTCTTCTCTTCTCCAGGCTGAACAAACCCAGCTCCCTCAGTCTATCCTCACAGCAGAGGTTCCCCAGCCCTTGGATCATCTTTGTGACTCTCCTCTGGACTTACTCCAACAGGACTATGTCTTTCTTATACAGGGGGGACCAGAACTGGATGAAGTATTCGAGGTGCGATCTCATAAGAGCAGAGTAAAGGGGCAGAATCACCTCTCCTGACCTGCTGGTCATAGAATTGACTAGTTTGGAAGAGACTTCCAAGATCATCAAGTCCAACTGATCACCCAACCCTAACTAATCAACTAGACCATGGCACCAAGTGTCTCATCCAGTCCTTTCTTAAACACTTCTGGGGATGACAACCCCACCACCTCCCTGGGCAGCCCATTCCAATGGCCACACTCTTTTTCTGTGAAGAACTTCCTTCTAAGATCAAGCCTAAACTTTCCCCTGTGCAGCTTCAGACTGTGTCCTCTCATTCTGTTGCTGGTCACCTGGGAGAAGGGACCAACCCCCACCTGGCTACAGCCAGCCTTCAGGTAATTGTAGACAGCAGTAAAGTCTCCCCTGAGCCTCCTTTTCTCCAGGCTAAACAACCCCAAGCTCCCTCAGCTGCTCCTTATAGGCTTGTGCTCCAGACCCCTCACCAGCTTGGTTGGCTGCCCATCTCTGGACATATTCAAGCAACTCAACATCTTTCCTGAATTGAGGGGTCCAAAATTGGACACAGTGCTTTACTCATTTTCCTATCGATGCAGCCCAGGATACAATTTGCCTTCTGGGCTGCATGGGGGCACAGCCTCCCCTTCCCCAACCCCTGGCAGAAAATGCTCACTGCTCCAGAACAGACTTCAGCTAGCACACTATGGCTCCTTTCTAAGCAAAAAAGGAAAAATGATAATAACTGGGAAACAAGAGAAATTGTTAAGCAAAAGGCAAGCAGGTAATGACACTTAAACCAAAAAAATTAACTACAAAAGGAGGCAGGGGGGAGGAAGAGTTTGTGCATTTCCTCAGACACTGAAGCTTCCTTCCCCTGACAGACTGTGGAAAAATCCCTTAAGAATGTTCCAGATGAATAGAGTAGATGTTTGGATGAAGAACTTTCAGAGTTTGTTTGGGGGGGAGTTAGAAGGGAGTGTCCAACTTCTTTTGCCAAGAATCCCATCCTCTGTAAAGGCCTTCACATAACGCAGTGCTCTGAGGAATTACCGATGCTGTATGTTACAGCCCTCGACCTGCACTTCTGCTGAACACATCAGATGTAAAACAAATGTCAGGAACTCTTCTCTGTCCATCCTTTCACAACTCTCAGCTCCTCACTGTTGGGAAGAACAACCTGAATCACAGCAGCCTGCAATCTGAGGAACAGAAGGCAGGTAACAGCCCAATTTATCTTCTAAATGGCAATGTTCAGCCAGCAAGAGACTTGATTGCTGATTGCAGTACTACAGTGGGATCTACCAGTGCCTACAGGAAAAGGAACAACAGGCCTTCCAGTATCTGAAGGGGGCCTACAGGAAGGCTGGGGAAGGACTTCTCAGGATCTCAGGTAGTGATAGGACTAGGGGGAATGGAATGAAGCTGGAGGTGGGGAGATTCAGGCTGGATGTGAGGAGGAAGTTCTTCCCCATGAGAGTGGTGAAGCCCTGGAATGGGTTGACCAGGGAGGTGGTTGAGGTCCCGTCCCTGGAGGTGTTTAAGCCCAAGCTGGATGAGGCTCTGGCCAGCCTGATCTAGTGTGGGGTGTCCCTGCCCATGGCAGGGGGGTTGGAACTAGATGATCCTTGTGGTCCCTTCCAACCCTGACTGATTCTATGATACTATGAAATATGCTTGCAGTATCAGGAGAAGAACTCTTGGCTTTCTGCACTAGGTAGAGTATTTTCAGCCAATTTCCCTATAGCATGTACATATCCAGAGGGCTTGGGACTCTTCTGAAGCTCACAGAAAGCTCAGGGAGGTAGGGAGGTGCAGGAGGCTAGAACTGCATAGGGGAAAGACATCACAGACTTTTGCCCTTTGTGCTGTTCCTGAAACTCACTGTGGGATCACACAGTGCAAAAATCTGTCTTCCAGTAGAAACCAAGATGATGGGAAAAAAATGAAGGAGAGATTAATGAAGAGCATTTCCCTCTTACCTTGCTCATTCAGCCACACAAAGCAGAATTAAACAATTGCTTCCCCTGCTTCCATCATGCTGCTCCTTAGCCTGTGAAGTGCTCTGTGAATCACTGACAATGATGCCAAAGCCAAGAAGCCACAGCAGGATTATTTTTCAGAATCTTAGCCTGTCAAAGTTGATTTCACAATCAAGCTGTCTTTGAAACTGGGCATGAGACCTCAAAACAGCAGAAACCAACAATACTGGGTTTCAAACGAGCAAATTAAGCAGATTTTCTCCTTTTTCTTACCAACCAAGGAGTCACTAGATTATTTTGAAGTCTATTTTAACATCAATGCAAGTTCTATTATTAACTCTATTGTTAAGCTAGACAGTCTGCTAGGGTAAGGATTACTAGCAATAAACTTTATACAGAGAGAGAGAGAGATGATGGAGGGGAGGGAGGGAGACAGAGATGATAGAGACAGAGATGATAGAGCTATATACAATAAAATCCCTAGTTAAAAGTAGCAAGTTACACTAGAACTGAGCAGAGTGATTATAAAGGTAGAGGATTCTTACAACCAACTAATATCACAAACAAACAAATCCTGGAAGATTTAGTAGCCAAAGTCTCAACAATTCAGCCTGCACATCATCTCCTCAAGACCTGAAAAGCATAGGAAATAACTTCCATTCCTTATTGGTCAGTTAGAGTACTGCACAATGAATTAAATAGAGGGGGAGTGGGGAATTAAATCACAGAAAAATAATCTCATCAAGCCAAGGAAATGAATTGTATTTGTGGTCTTCTGAAATAAAATGAGTTTAGCAAAAAGCTGGGTTGGAAGCCAGACATTTCACACTGCCTTGAGGAGTTCCTGCAAAGGAAACTCAGTAGCACACCTGAAAATGCCTGCCACAAACCATAGGAGGTCTGCTTTTCTACAGGGAAGGATCTTGTCCATGTAAAGAGGATTTTAAGCACTGCAGTAATACAGTATCACAGTATCACAGTATAACTTAGGTTGGAAAGGACCTCAACCAACAAACAGTGTAGCAAAACATATAACATCAAGTGAGGTTTACTCGCTCACTGTCAAGAACTCCTAGATGCACCAAAGAATTCAGGTTAGTAGGGACCTTGGAGAGCCTTTACCTCAACCTCTTGCTCCTGACAAGGGCAGCTCTCAGGTTTGACCAGGCTGTTTTCTACTTCATTCAATCAGACATGAAACCTTCCAGGGATGATCATAGCTCAGCCTCACTGGGCAACCTGCATCAATGCTCATCTGGCCTCAGGGCGAAGAGGCTTTTCCTTATGCCATTCATAAGCTTCCCTATTTTAGCTTACAACAGGCATCTCACCCTCCTGTCACATACTCCTGAAGTGCCTGGTCCTGTCTTGTCAAAAACCTGCCCACAGCTACTGGGGAGCTGCTGCCATGCCCCCATAAAGCCACCTCTCCTGAAAGAAGCCCAACTCCATCACCCTCTCTCTCAGGGCACGTCTTCCAGCCCAAATCTGCCTGTGGGCTCTCTGCTCATTTGCCTCCAGCCTACCAATGCCCTTCCTGCACTCTGGGCCCCAAAACTGCCTGCAGTATTTCATGTTTGGCTTAGCAAGTGCCAAGCAGTAGCAAAAGAAACCACTGCCATAAATCTACCAGCTCCAGAATAGCCACAAAGGGCTAATCTCTCCTGCTGCCAGGACACAGGCAGTGCCAAGCCTGTTGTCCCACAGGTCCTCCCAGCTTCTTTCCAGCAGAGCTGCTGCCCCAGGAGTCACTCCCCACCCTGCCCCAGGTACAAGGAGTACATGTTTATAAAATAAAGGCAGTAATAGGCAGAGGGTTTTATTTTCATCTTAAGCTGGGGTGGGTTATAGTTCCTCACATTCTCACGGGGCTGTCTCAAGGATAGATAGATGCCTGTAGCCCTTTCACAACTAACCTAGCTGGGAGAAGTTTCAGCTATTAATTTTGATCTTATTAGTGTCACAGCAGCTGTTGTAATTATTGTGATGATCTAAGGGACTGAGTGGGGCAAGGAAAGACAGTACTTTCTTCTTTAAATGATGTATTGGAAGGAGAAGGAGGGAAAGCTTAGATCTCTAGGATCTGCACACCAAAACATTCAAACCTTCCCCTGATGCAGCTGCCCTTTAAAGTTATGCTTTCACCCCTAAGACTCTTGCTTTTTCTGTAACATCAATTAGACTAATCAATTATAGAATAAACCAGGTTGGAAGAGACCTTCAAGATCATCGTGTCCAACCTATCATCCAACACCACCTAATCAACTAACCCATGGCACCAAGCACCCTGTCAAGTCTCCTCCTGAACACCTCCAGTGATGGTGACTCCACCACCTCCCCGGGAAGTCCATTCCAGTGGGCAATCACTCTCTCTGTGTAAACTTCCTCCTGACCTCCAGCCTGAAATTCCCCTGGCGCAGCCTGAGACTGTGTCCTCTTGTTCTGGTGCTGGTTGCCTGGGAGAAGAGACCAACCTCTGCCTGTCTACAACCTCCCTTCAGGTAGTTGTAGACAGCAATAAGGTCACCCCTGAGTCTCCTCCTCTCCAGGCTAAGCAGCCCCAGCTCCCTCAGTCTCTCCTCATAGGGCTTGTGTTCCAAGCCCCTCACCAACTTCGTTGCCCTTCTCTGGACTCGTTCCAGCAAGTCAACCTCCTTCCTAAACTGAGGGGCCCAGAACTGGACACAGGACTCAAGGTGTGGCCTAACCAGTGCAGTGTACAGGGGCAGAATGACCTCCCTGCTCCTGCTGGCCACACTGTTCCTCATGCAGGCCAGGATGCCATTGGCCCTCTTAGCTGCCTGGGCACACTGCAGGCTCATGTTCATCCTACCATCAACCAGCACCCCCAGGTCCCTCTCTGCCTGGCTGCTCTCCAGCCACTCTGACCCCAGCCTGTAGCACTGCATGGGGTTGTTGTGGCCAATGTGCAGAACCTGGCACTTGGATGTGTTCAATCTCATGCCCTTGGACTCTGCCCATCTGTCCAGCCTGTCGACGTCTCTCTGCAGAGCCTCTCTACCCTCTACATTGTTCCAAAACTGTTCTTGTCAGGAGGGTGGCACAGACCCAATGCACAGAGGTATTCATCCATGAAGGGAAACCTTCTAGACTGGTAGATTTTTCCAAACAAAAGATAATGTAGTTTTTATAACCCATCATGGGCTAACACTTGCCAGATGAGCCAACACATTTGAGAAGTTAGAAAACAATTCTGCTGTATTGGCCTGTTACTCATCCTCTAGACTGTGAAAATACTTCATCTTCCTTTCTAGAGGTCCAATACTTGCCTTAAAAAAAACCCACCCCAAATTTAACAGAACAAGTGCAATAAGGCTACACAGCTGCATTAACTGAGCTTCACCACCAGTTGCACAATGGCATTCCAGACTCTGGTGCAGGGGTAGATCCTTTACCCATTTCAAAATGTTAGTACTTAAAGGAGAAATTAATGCAGTTTTGAGACAACCAGCAGCTGAGTCCTGCATTTCCTGGCATTATCCCTTTATCAATAGTATTGTTGTTCTGATTATTCTTACCCCCGTGCCAAGCGCTACTTGTAACATGGCTTAGACTGATCTCATGACAAGGGAATTGGGTGCACGTGTACAAGACAAGGGGTCAGCTGCCAGGCAGCTGGGAGAGGGGAAAAAAAATCTAGAAGGTGGTAGTTTGACAGGGTCAGAGAGTTTGGGTGAGCTCTGCCACCCCCTTTAAATCAATGTAATTTTCATTCCACTGAATGACTAACTCAGCCAGAACGAAGAGCATCCCATCTGCCCTATCTGCACTCCCTCAAAGCTGCCCAAGAGGAGATGCAGAGATAGTAGGGAAGAACTCCTCTCCAAGTCCAGTCACTGCAACCACAGTGAAGTTACTCTATATTCACATTCAGCTAGGCCCAGAACACACCCTTCATGGTTGCCTTGGGAAGAATTCATTTGGTTTAACTATTGCTTGCTCAGAAATCAGGTAGCTTGTTCTAATTCATCTGCACGGCTTCCTTCTAGTCTGAGAAGACACTTTTGCTCACTTTAATAAATCAATTCCCAATACATGATGTAAGACACATAGGTAAGAGACTCTTCCAGCAGAACAAAAAGAAAGAAAGGTTAAACACTGAGAGAAGTTAACTGCAGGCACTGCTTGGAGGCTCTTTCAACAACTTTCCTACAATAACTGATGGCGAAACCCAAGTAATCTTCAAGCTTAGTGCATCATCCTGCACTTAAATAGTTGTATCCAAATACACTCATAGGGTGGATGGACTGACTTCATAGTTTCATAGTATCATAGTTTCATTCAGGGTTGGAAGGGACCACAAGGATCATCTAGTTCCAACCCCCCTGCCATGGGCAGGGACACCCCACACTAGATCAGGCTGGCCAGAGCTTCATCCAGCCTGCTCTTAAACACCTCCAGGGACGGGGCCTCGACCACCTCCCTGGACAACCCATTCCAGGGTCTCACCACTCTCATGGGGAAGAACCTCCTCCTCACATCTAGCCTGAATCTCCCCACCTCCAGCTTCATTCCATTCCCCATAGTCCTATCACTACCTGAGATCCTGAGCAGTCCCTCCCCAGCCTTCCTGTAGGCCCCCTTCAGATACTGGAAGGCCACAATTAGGTCACCTCGGAGCCTTCTCTTCTGCAGACTGAACAGCCCCAACTCCTTCAGTCTGTCCTCATAGGAGAGGTGCTCCAGCCCTCTGATCATCCTTGTGGCCCTTGTGGCCCTTCTTCTCTGGAAGCACCTGCTGGAGCAAGCATTTGCTGAATTTGATCCATTGCTATACAAGTAACAGCAAGGCTGCAGAGACAGCCAAAGGTCCCAGTCTGGCTAGAGGCACCACCATTCTAGGAACTGCATCAATATTCAGGGGAACCATTCAAGGAGTTTAAAATCAGCTGCACAGCAAAGGAAGAGGAACGTTTGGAATCAGAAACAGAGCTGAAGGACACAGGTTACTCATACACTCAGTGAATCAGTCAGCTTACCCAATACCTTTCATCAGAAGGTCTTCATCTCGGATGTCATACTACATTTTGAAGGTCATACAAACAAAACTTGTGTGCAACTCAAGTTCCAGGCCCCTACAACAGATCAATCCCAATCAAGCAGAAAACATTTTGTCAACCTTCCATCTCCTTATGCTTTTGCAGTGGCAGCTACAAGCCTCAGCTGTCTGACACTTCATCGACACCAAAGACATCCTCCAGAAACTTTGTTCCCAGACTCCTGGCACAAGATCTGAAGTATATTTGTCCAACTTATTTTGCTGGGTTTATGTCTCCTGTGCTCCTCCACAGTGATGGCAGTACTGTAGTGGCGTGCCTGTACTGCTGAGTGATGTGACACCCACAAGCCCTACTACTGGCCCCACCATTTCTCCCAGAAGTGGCACCCCTGTTACCAACACAAAATGGAAAACCAACATGGATAAGCATTTTGCCAGAAAGAAAACAATGAAACAAAATACAAACACTCAAAAACAAAGGGAAAAACAACAACAACAACCTTAAAACAACCTCTGGCTGGCAAATTTCTCCATAACAAAAGAATTCTCAAGGGGAAAAAATAACATATACAGATGGGCAGAGTCCAAGGGCATGAGATTTAACACATCTAAGTGCAGGGCTCTACACATTGGCCACAACAACCCCATGCAGTGCACCAGGCTGGGGTCAGAGTAGCTGGAGAGCAGCAAGGCAGAAAGTGACCTGGGGGTACTGGTTGATAGTAGGCTGAACATGAGCCTACAGTGTGCCCAGGCAGCCAAGAGGGCCAATGGCATCCTGGCCTGTATCAGGAAGAGTGTGGCCAGCAGGAGCAGGGAGGTCATTCTGCCCCTGTACTCAGCACTGGTTAGGCCACACCTTGAGTCCTGTGTCCAGTTCTGGGCTCCTCAGTTTAGGAAAGATGTTGAGTTGCTGGAACGTGTTCAGAGAAGGGCAACAAAGCTGGGGAGGGGTTTGGAGCACAGCCCTGTGAGGAGAGGCTGAGGGAGCTGGGGTTGCCTAGCCTGGAGGAGGCTCAGGGGTGACCTTATTGCTCTCTACAGCTACCTGAAGGCAGGTTGTAGTCAGCTGGGGGTTGGTCTCTTCTCCCAGGCAACCAGCACCAGAACAAGAGGACACAGCCTCCAGCTGCACCAGGGGAGGCTTAGGCTGGATGTGAGGAAGAAGTTCTTCACAGAAAGAGAGATTTGCCATTGGAATGTGCTGCTGAGGGAGGTGGTGGAGTCACCATCACTGGAGGTGTTTAGGAAGAGCCTTGATGGGGTGCTTGGTGCCATGGTTTAGTTGTTTAGATAGTGTTGGATGATAGGTTGGACTCAATGATCTGAAGGGTCTCTTCCAACCTAGTTAATTCTATTCTATTCTATCTCATATATATATATATTTCATATATATATGAAAAGTATCAGACTTATGAGAAGGTGATGGCTTTTAGCCTACACAAATCCAGAGGGAAAGTCAAGCGCTGAGCACAAGGGACAGAAAAACATGACTTGTTTGTTACCATACAAGTATGAAGGAAGTGTTCTTATCAGCTGGCAAAGTTTCCAAGGAATATAAGTCTGTGGAAAAGCCATCCCTAATTGCACCAAGTCTCAACAATGAGCAGAGAGCATATTAATGAGGCAAGGCGAGGAGGTGCGATGAGGAGATAACAATACCCTCAGGAGTCGCACTGGTATTAAATGGGACTTTATTACTGTGTTGCTCCGAAGAATCTTTGCCACCAGAATAACTGTTTATACAGATGTTCTTTCAGCCATCAGTTATTCTAGTTTAAACACACATACAGGGAACCTTGACATTTTAAAATTACAGGCCATTAGCTCAAATTAGGTTTGTTATTTCGCTGCAGGAACCCTCCAGGCTTTAGGAGGCTCATCTATTCTTTCGGTGAAACTGAGATGCATTAATTGAAAGGAGATACCGCACCTTTAATAATGCAGATTGATGTGGCTCTCACAGGGTTTTTCATTTGATGCCTCTATTTTAATTCCTCTGAGCAGTACTAATATGGTTCATTTTATCCTTAAGAAGGCATTCTTCACTTAAGTAGCACATGCCAAGCTAAGCTAAAATAATAGCCCTGGTTTACTGTTACACAGAGGGATGCACAGTTGATGTTTATGCAGAATTAAGCAGGGCTGAACTCCGTTTTCCTACCCCAAGTGACTCATCATCAAAGCTAAAAGTTCAGAGACTTCCCAAATCCCACCTTTTGCAGCACATAATGACAGCAAATCTATTCACCATTTGAAATATTTGGACAAAACACAAACTGTTAAACACACAAGCAGTTTTGGCAGGAAGAGTCAGAGCTCTGGCCCTTTTCCCTGCTCAGGTGAACACCTCAGTGCCACTGGCTCAGAGCTCCAGGGAAAGACAAGAGGATTATTATGAGGATCCACCCAAACTTTCGTGCAACTTAGACACCCCTACCATTCAAATCCAAGTAATGCTGGCAGAGAAATAAAAAAGACTTCTGGCACCCAGAAGTCCTGCTCTGGTGAAAGGTCACAAGTCCAATGTGTAAAGACAAGACTACTAGAGCCTTTGGATTGGAGGAAGGGAAGTCTCAAACTGCACCAGGGGAAGTTTAGGCTCGAGGTGAGGAGAAAGGTCTCCACAGAGAGAGTTGTTAGCTGTTGGAATGGGCTGCCCAGGGAGGTGGTGGAGTCACTGTCCTTGAAGGTGGTCAAAAAGAGATTGGACGTGGCACTTGGAGCCATGGTTTAGTAGTCATGAGGTCTTGGGTGTCAGGTTGGACTTGATGATGTTTGAGATCATTTCCAACCTTATTGATTCTGTGATTCTAAGTACCTCAATCCTAGCAGATCTAGACATTGATCAGATTATGTCTTCCCTCACCCATCTGCAAGAAGGGGACAGCCTCCCTTTCCAGTCCCACCAGAGGAGAAATGCACTGCAGACCACAGGGTGGATTCCTGTCAGTGCTACACGATGGTGACAGTGCTCAGCAAGGATTTAAATCAGACGAGAATCCAACAAGCAAGTCACACAACTTAATGATTAGGAATGAAAATGCAAGGCAAGCTCAAGAGTTTTCAGTCTGAGCATTTCTGCTTTAATCTCCTTGCATGGCACTATTTCACAGCCTAAGGCAGGTTTTAAGCTGTCTCTCACTGCTAACATCCATGCTAGCCTGTTTTCTCCATACTAGGGAAGTCCACCAACCCTGTTTGCAACCACAGTGGTTTATTTTATTGCTGTTTGAGGAAGATGTCATTTTAAATGGGCAGAAGCAAGCCGGAAGACACCACACTGGACATGTGCTCACATCTCTAGGCCAAAGAATAAACAGGTGAGAGACAATTTCAGAGCTAGCTGAAGCAGATGGGTCTAGCAGCCAGACACAGCATGCCCCCCATTTCTGCTTTTCACCCAAATCAACAGGTTTTGGCAAACTGAATGGTGATCCCTCTAACATTCCTTAGTTTTTTTCTTTTATTTCCTTTATTTTGCTTTTCAGCATTTTGGATTCATATGTCAAGGTCTGCATAATTCACCCCTAAATAATCCAGACTTAAAACAGTGAATGCTGGCTAGAATTTTTGGAAGAGTTAATAACCCTCACATTCCAGAGCTCAAACCAAACTGGGGTTAAAAGGAAATACAATGTGTAGGCGAATTGAGCCACGTCTGCTTCACTGGCAGCTTCTTCCTCCTTCCTCTTAGTAGGAGCACCAACTCTGGGCATTGCTGGAAAGGCAGATGCTTCGCTCTCACACCACAGCCATGGCAGTGCTCCAGGTTCCTGACACAGTCCCTCAAGCAGGACGACAGCAGCAGCAGAGATAGCACATTGCAGCTTTGTCATTTACACATTGAGCAGATGAAAAGAAGTGGAGGAAGCACAAGAAGTTATGGACAGCTTCCTTTATACCCATGGACCCCATGGGCCTGCATGGAAGACGTAAGGAGCTAAGAGCCTTCCTGCTCTGCTCATGAGGCCCTGGGTCACACAAGAAATGGCCCATCATGGTCAGTTGCAGGATAACATTGCCCAAGAAGGAAGTTTCCACCTGACTCACAAGTTTCTGCTCTTCAGGAAGACTTAACAGTCCTTTAACTATCATCATGCCTGGAGTGATTGCTGGCAGATTCATCACCCACAGAGAACTGCTTCACCACCACCACTGAGTTCTTGGCTTCATCAGCAGTCAGCAGAAGTCATGGTCATCAGGTATTTTATGTAGCATGGGTATGGTGGAGTCATGTGCCTCAAGTCTTGGTCCTCTCTTATAAAGAAGGCTATATAGAAATCACTATTCATCTTCCCAAGACAACCAGTGTTGAGATGCACCTTTGGTTTTCCTCTTCCAGCCTGCACGCTCACCTCTCCTTGGCACAAAATCCCTTCTTTTCACGTTCCTCATTGCTCCTCTGCCTCTGGTCCTACACCAGCCAGCTTACCACGCCAGTGCCAATTCCCTGAAGCCTGACAAAGCATTACCTTCCTGGCTGGTGCTGGGTGAACCATTACCGCTCAGAAATTCCCAGGGCTTCAGGGAATCTTAACAGCCGCAACAATTCTAGCAACAATTTGCTGGAAAACAGAATGCACTGAGGCTTACTACAAAGCTGCAGATTAAAGTCAAGGCCTGCAGCAGAAGGGAGCTGTTACCCTGGTCTCTGGGTTCATACCACCTTCACAAATGTTCTGTATGGGCGACCAGAGGAAGAGCTATTTAAAGTGTCTCTATTGTTACATGCCAAAATATTTAACTATTAAATTTCACCAGCCACCTGCCTGTCTTTGCGTTGTACGGCAGGAGGAAGCAGCAAACCTGATCTCTTTCTGCCCTGCCTGAAGAGCCTGAGTCAATGTCTCTCCTTGGCTGGGCTGAGTGATGGCAGAGGGATGTAGAAGGATACTCCCCCGGAGGACAAGCTGCCCCATGCCCCCCACAGCAGCTTTGACAGCGCCACCCGTCGCCCCGGGCCCGATTTCCGCGCACTGCGAGGCGTAACTTGCGCGGTCGTAGCCACAGCCCCCAGGGAGAGGAGCTGGAAGGGCGCAGGGACAGAGATCTCCCCGGCCGCCCCCCGGGACGCGGCTCCGCGCACCTGCGCGGCTCCTGTTTACAGCCGCTCCGCTCATCCCAGCGCCGGGGGCGGGGAGGGGAAATGCGATTAAGCGATTAAGTTTGGAAGAGATGCGCAGGGAGGAGGAAGAAGGGGGGTACAGGGGCCCACCCAAAGCCGCGCAGGCTGCGCCGCGGCTCGGCCGGCCCTGGCTGCTTTGCCCGCAGCGACTAAAAGCGGGGAAGGGCCGGGACGGAGCTCGGCGGGGAATAAAACGCGTTCGGTCCCAGCGATGGGAGGGGGAAGGACACAGGGTCGTCCCGCGGGGTGCGCGCCCGCAACCCTGCCAGCCCGCAGTCTTACCTCGATCCACTTCTGAGCCTCGGTGAAGGCCAGCTCAGGCTGGGGGGGTTCGGGAGGAGGCTGAACCTCTCCCAGCTCCAGCCCGGGACTGGCCATCTGCAGGGCCCCGGCTGGCCGCGGCTGCGGGTGAGGAGCAGCTAGGCACCGAGCCGCCAAGCCCGAAGTGAGCCGCGGCTGCAGCGAGCGGCTGGGGGGCACACGCTGAAGGCCGTTGCCAGCCTCTCGCTGCTTCTCCCGGGGCGAGGGCCGGGGGTGGCGGCGGCGCTCTGGAGCCCGGCTCGCTGCAGCTCGCCTGCGGTAACCTCACCCCGCCGGTATCCCGTCCGTCCGCCCGCGCTGCCGGCTCGGTCCTCCCTCGGCTGCCGCCCCGCCCGCCCCGCCGGCGGAGGGGAGCTGCGCTGCTCTGAGCTGCCAGCTAAAAATAAAACAGACGGGCGAAGCCGCTTTGCCTTCAGCCCATGCAAATGCCCGCGCCGCCGCCTCCCTGCCGCCAGCATCGCATCGCAGGCGGCGCTGCGACCGTGGCGGGGGTGGGCAGCGGGGCCGGGCACCTCTTGGGGGGGGAGGGGAGGGGGGACACAACGGTGGCGGGGCACCCTCGGCTTTGGGCTGCAGCCACCGACAATGGCAGGTGCCTCCGGTCATAGAATCATTAAGGATGGAAAAGACCTCTAAGATCAAGTCCAACTACCAACCCAATACCACCACGACCACTAAGCAATGCCCCCAAGTGCCATGTCTATGTGTTCTTTAAACATCTCCAGGGATGGTGACTCCTCCACTGCCCTGGTACAATGCCTGACCTCTCTTTCAGCAAAGAAATATTTTCCTAATATCCAATCTAAGCCTTCCCTGGTACAATTTCAGGTCATTTCCTCTTGTCCTATTGCTAGTTACTTGGGAGAAGAGACAAACCTGCACCTGGCTTCAACCTCAGGTAGTTGTAGACAGCAAAAAGGTCTCCCCTTAGCCTCCTTTTCTCCAGACTAGAATCATAGAATGGCCTGAAAAGGTCATCCAGACCAATCCCCTCTGCAGTAACCAGGGACATCCTCAACTAGATCAGGTTGCCCAGAGCCCTGTTGAGCATCACGTTGAGTATCTCCAGGGATGGGGTCCCAACCACCTCCCTAGGCAACCTGTTCCAGTGTTCCACTACGGTCATGGTAAAGAACTTGTTCCTAACATCCAATCTAAATCTGCTCTTCTCTAGTTTGGAGCTATTGCCCCTTGTCCTGTCACTCTAGGCTTTGTAAACTGTCTCTCTCCATCCCTCTTGCAGGCCCCCTTCAGGTACTGGAAGGCCATTATTAGGTCTCCCCAGAGCCATCTCTTCTGACAACAACCCCATCTCCCTCTTCCTGTCTTCACAGCAGAGATGTTTCTACCTCCTGATCATTTTGGTGAGGGGTTTGGAACACAAGCCCTATGAGGAGAGGCTGAGGGAGCTGGGGTTGCTTAGCCTGGAGAAGAGGAGGCTCAGGGGAGACCTTCTTGCTCTCCACAGCTTCCTGTAGCCAGGTCTCTTCTCCCAGGCAACCAGTGGCAGAACAAGAGGACACAGTCTCAAGCTGCACCAGGGGAGGTTTAGGCTGGATGTTAGGAAGAAATTCTTCCCAGAAAGAGAGATTGGACATTGGAATGTGCTGCCGGTGGGGGATGGAGTCACCATTACTGGAGGTGTTTAGGAAGAGACTGGATGGGGTGCTTGGTGCCATGGTTTAGTTGATTAGATGGTGTTGGGTGATAGGTTGGACTTGATGATCTCTGAGGTCTTTTCCAACCTGGTTAATTCTATTCTATTCTATTCTATTCTATTCTATTCTATTCTATTCTATTCTATTCTATTCTATTCTATTCTATTCTATTTTCATGGCCTTCCTCTGGCCCTGCTCTATCAGGTCCATGTCCTCCCTGTATTGAGGGCTCCATACCTGGATGTAGCACTCCAGGTGAGGTCTCACCTAGAGCATCCCCAGTTCCCTCAGCTACTCTTCATAAGACTTGCTCTCCAGACCCTTTTTCCAGCTTGGTTGCCCTTCTCTTGACCCACTCCAGCACCTCAATGTCCTTCTTGCAGTGAGGGCCCCAAAACTGATGTCTGTGCAGACATCTACTCCTGAGGCTGAGGGGCAAGAGCAGCCTTGGAAAATGCTGTGAGGGTCAGCACAGTGCCTGAAGGCATTAACATGTGCTAAAAAAATAGTGGGTGAACACTTTTTCTTTACTCTTTATGCAGAGGAGAAAACTAACTAGATGACCTTTAACAGTTCCTTCCAACCCAAAACATTCTGTGATCCTGTGAAGAGAACAAACTTGGTTCTGCACAGACTTGTGTGGTGTGAGTACTTCTACCTCAAACGCTCTTTCACCTAATGCTTACCACAGGAGTTTCTAGAAACAAGGTAGAAACAATTTTCACATGGCCTTTTAAAAGCCAAAACCTAGAAATTTCCACTCATAAGTGTTGGAAAGATGCTTCCATAAAGATAACTAAATAACTTTGGCTCACAGAAAGGTGTCTGCGTGCTGAGGACACAGGTACACGAACACCAAGCCCTCCTAATAAGGGGTTAATTTGAGAGGGGTCTTAACTGGCCACATTTTGAGGTTGTGAGAGTTGCCAACAAGTCTTGAGAGGAAGCACACTGCAGGATCTACCTTTCAACATTCCCTTGTTGTAGGCCTGGATACTCCTTGCTTCCAAAGCTGGGATAGAATAGAATAGAATAGAATAGAATAGAATAGAATAGAATAGAATAGAATAGACCAGACCAGACCAGACCAGACCAGCTTGGAAGAGACCTTCAAGATCATCGCATCCAACCCATCAACCAATCCAACCCACCTAAACAACTAACCCATGGCACCAAGCACCCCATCAAGTCTCCTCCTGAACACCTCCAATGACGGCGACTCCACCACCTCCCTGGGCAGCCCATTCCAATGGGCAATCACTCTTTCTGTATAGAACTTCTTCCTAACATCCAACCTAAACCTACCCTGGAGCAGCCTGAGATTTTGTCCTCTTGTTCTGGTACTGGCTGCCTGGGAGAAGAGACCAACATCCACCTGTCTACCACCTCCCTTCAGGTAGTTGTAGAGAGTGATAAGGTCACCCCTGAGCCTCCTGTTCTCCAGGCTAAGCAATCCCAGCTCCCTCAGCCTCTCCTCACAGGGCTGTGTTCCAAACCCCTCACCAACTTCGTTGCCCTTCTCTGGACTCGTTCCAGCAACTCAACCTCCTTCCTAAACTGAGGGGCCCAGAACTGGACACAGGACTCAAGGTGTGGCCTAACCAGTGCAGTGTACAGGGGCAGAATGACCTCCCTGCTCCTGCTGGCCACACTGTTCCTGATGCAGGCCAGGATGCCATTGGCCCTCCTGGCCACCTGGGCACACTGCAGGCTCATGTTCAGCCTACCATCAACCAGCACCCCCAGGTCCCTCTCTGCCTGGCTGCTCTCCAGCTACTCTGACCCCAGCCTGTAGCACTGCATGGGGTTGTTGTGGCCAGTGTGCACATTGTGGCCCATGTGCACATCTCAAAGCTTGTTTATTATTATTATAAATTGGTCAAAGAGAAGGAAAAACAGAAAGCCAACTCTCCAAATATAAATATACCATGAAAATAGCTATCTTTAACTCTATTTTCATCCTCGGATTTTGTCTTTATTGTCCTCTACCTTTTGTTCTGACCTTTGTTTATTGTTTCGAGTTTGCTGGAGTAACAAAAGGCCCCAAAACAGGAGGTAGGGATTTGACTGAGACAATAAATAGATGAATGGTCATTTAATCTCAGACATTTAAAGAGAAGCAAGAAGTGTATTTTGGAATGCTTATGCTAACACAAACTGTTCTCTGGCTCTTGTAATATTTCAATAACAACGATGTATATCAGACTTCAATTAGATTTATCCTCCCAGGGCAGTGGAAGACTAACAATTTAAAATAATTAACCTGCCTCTTCTCTCCCTCTTTTGTTTTTTTTATTACTAAGCAACATGTTTGTGCTGTCTGGTGATCTCAACATCACCTTTCAGAGAGCTAGAAGAGCTGGAGTGGGCTGGGGGAAGCATTACACATCCATTCAAGACAAAGACCACCACCACCAAAGTGTGGGAGGAAATGGAGTTAAATCTGGTTGGCAGCCAGGGCTCAGTACAGGGGGCCAGTACTGGGGCTCAGTTCTCTTTGATAGCTTTATCAAGGATCTGGACATGGGTGTTGTTGCATACTCAGTAAGTTAGTGGATAGCACTGATTTGGGAGGGATAGGATAGGATAGGATAGGGTAGGGTAGGGTAGGGTAGGATAGGATAGGATAGGATAGGATAGGATAGGATAGGATAGGATAGGATAGGATAGGATAGGATAGAATAGAATAGAATAGAATAGAATAGAATAGAATAGAATAGAATAGAATAGACCAGACCAGGTTGGAAGAGACCCTCGAGATCATCAAGTCCAACCTATCATCCAACACTATCTAATCAACTAAACCAAGCACCCCATCAAGTCTCCTCCTGAACACCTCCAATGATGGTGACTCCACCACCTCCATGGGCAGCCCATTCCAATGGCCAATCACTCTATCTATGAGGAATTTCCTAACATCCAGTCTAAACCTCCCCTGGTGCAGCCTGAGACTGTGTCGTCTTGTTCTGTCACTGGTTGCTGGGGGAAGAGACCAGCCCCCACCTGTCTGCAACCTCCCTTCAGGTAGTTGTAGAGAGTGATAAGGTCTCCCCTGAGCCTCGTGTTCTCCAGGCTGAGCAACCCCAACTCCCTCAGCCTCTCCTCACAGGGCTTGTGTTCCAAACCCCTCACCAACTTTTTTGCCCTTCTCTGGACACATTCCAGCAACTCAACATCCTTCCTAAACTGAGGAGCCCAGAACTGGACACAGGACTCGAGGTGTGGCCTAACCAGTGCAGTGTACAGGGGCAGAATGACCTCCCTGCTCCTGCTGGCCACACTGTTCTTAATGCAGGCCAGGATGCCATTGGCCCTCCTGGCCACCTGGGCACACTGCAGGCTCATGTTCAGCCTATCATCAACCAGCACCCCCAGGTCCCTCTCTGCCTGGCTGCTCTCCAGCCATTCTGACCCCAGCCTGTAGCTCTGCATGGGGTTGCTGTGGCCAATGTGTAGAACCCAGCATTTGGATGTGTTGAATCTCATGCCATTGGATTCTGCCCATCTGTCCAGCCTGTTGAGGTTGATAAGCATCCATCCATTCAAGACAAAGACCACCACCACCGAAGTGTGGGAGCAAATGGAGTTAAATCTGGTTGGCAGCCAGGGCTCAGTACTGGGGCTCAGTTCTCTTTGATATCTTTATCATGGATCTAGACATGGGTGTTGTTCCATACTTGGTAAGTTTGTGGATGACACTGATTTGGGAGGGAGTGTTGATCTGCTTGAGAGTTGGAAGGCACTACAGAGGCACCTGGACAGGTTGTTCAATGGACTGAGGCCAATTGTATGAGATTTTGCAAGGCCTGGGTCCTGAACTTGGGTCACAACAAGTCCATGCAAGTCTACAGGCTTGGGGTAGAGTGGCTGGAAAGCTGCCCAGCAGTGAGAGACCTGGGGATGCTGCTTGACAGCTGAATGAACATGAGCCAGTTGTGTGCCCAGGTGGCCAAGGCAGCCAACAGCATCCTGGCCTGGATCAGGAATAGTGTGGCCAGCAGGACAAGGGAAGTGATTGTCCTCTGGTCTCAGCACTGATGAGACCACACCTTGAATAGTGGGTTCAGTTTTGGGGCCCTCACTACAAGAAAGACATTGAGGTGCTGGAATGAGTCCAAGGATGGAGGAGGAGTCCAGCATAGCTGGCAAGGGGTCTGGAGAACAGGTGTTATGAGGAGCACCTGAGGGAACTGGAGTTGTTTAGTCTGGAGAAGAGCAGGCTCAGGGAAGATCTCTCTCTCTACAGCTACCTGAAAGGAGGTTGTAGGGAGGTGGGTGTTGGTGACCTCCTAGTAACAAGTGATAGGACAAGAGGAAATAGCCTCAAGTTGCACCAGGGGAGGTTTAGGTTGGATATAAGAAGAAAATTCTTCACTGGAATAGGCTCCCCAGGGAGGCAGTCGAATCCCCATCTCTCAGTGTTTAAAAGATGCCTAGATGTGGTGCTAAGGGCCATGGTTTAGCACCAGACTTGGTCGAGTTAGATAATGGTTGGACTCAATGATCTTAAAGGTCTTTTCCAACTAAAATAATTCTATGATTCTATACCTTGTCCTAAACTGAGAAGTTGACATTCCTTTCTCATTTTTGCCATCAGTTTCCAGGGGTCACTAAAGACCATGTGCTCTTACACTCCTGTTCACACACTTAGGTTCAACTACACACAGCTTTTAAAACTGATGAAATCCACACACGTGGATATAGAACCAGTGCAGTCTTTAAAGAGCCCTGTTACATATTTAGGAGTGTAAAAGGCACCCAGAATGGCAGCAGGAATCTGGCCACTTCCTTCCTAATCCTAATCCTAAACCTAATCCTGGACCTGCTTCACATTTGGTCAAGTACAAGGCAGCATCCCTACCTCCCTGTTCCCATGGAAACACACTTCTAGCATCAGCCCAGCTTGCCTTTTTTTTTGTGTGTGTTTTAAACCACTATCTGCCTGTGGAGTTGCAGGGATTGCTCTAAGCCCCTTCAATACCAGTCACAGTTTTTTCAGTGGTTTTCTTTTCCCTATTACAGCTGCCCTGGCAACTGGTATAGGAGGTAGAATATGAAAGAGAGCACTTCAGAAACTCCAGGAAGGTTTTCCTGAGGTCACTCTGCTGCTCCTGACAGGAAACACAGTAATGGAATTTGTAGCAGCAACAAAACAGAATTTATCTTCCAGGTCTTTGCAAAACTCACTTGTTTTAAAATAAGTGCTTGTATTTATCTTCTCTGCATTTTTCTTTCCAGTAAAACTCAAGCTAACCTCTCATCAGTCCTTATCACCTGCAGAAAAACTTCCATCTCCACTGATTAGAATGAGGAAAACCTATGGAGGGGCAGATATCAGTGCCAAGCTACGTATCTTTGTCCAGGTGCAGTAACCCTCCCCAGAACCAGGCTGTGCTTGTGCTTAAATAAAGTAATTGTGGAGAAATGTGTAATATGGCCATCCCAGGAGAAAATTAGAAGCAGAGAAAGAGGCTGCTCTGGTTATCAGGGATCTCTCTGCTATTCTGCACAGAAGATAAAACAGAGGCTTTCAGGAAGATACAGTTTCAGGCTGAGGAGGGGTTCAGCTTCTGTTAACTGGTTTGGGCTTCTACCCAGTTTTAGAATAGAACAGAACAGAACAGAACAGAACAGAACAGAACAGAACAGAACAGAATAGAATAGAATAGAATAGAATAGAATAGAATAGAATAGAATAGAATAGAATAGAATAGAATAGAATAGAATAGAATAGAATAGACCAGGTTAGAAAAGACCTTTGAGATCGTCAAGTCCAACCTATCACCCAACACCATCTAATCAACTAAACCATGGCACCAAGTGCCTCATCTAGGCTCTTCCTAAACACCTCCAGGGATGGGGACTCCACCACCTCCCTGGGCAGCACATTCCAATGGCCAATCTCTTCCTGTGAAGAATTTCTTCCTAACATCCAGCCAAAACTTCCCCTGGCACAGTTTGAGACTGTCTTCTTGTTCTGGTACTGGCTGCCTGGGAGAAGAGACCAACCCCCACCTGGCTACAATCTCCCTTCAGGTAGTTGTAGAGAGCAAGAAGGTCTCCCCTGAGCCTCCTCTTCTCCAGGCTCAGCAACGCCAGCTCCCTCATCCTCTCCTCATAGGGCTGTGCTCCAAACCCCTCCCCAGCTTTGTTGCCCTTCTCTGGACACGTTCCATCAAGTCAACATCTTTCCTAAACTGAGGGGCCTTTTCACCCCTGGGAAGAATTCTCCTGCTGGTTTTCAGCTTAAACATAACATCTCCAATCTTTAAGCCTCTCTAACAGCAAAAGCAGGGGTTTAGTAAGGCCTGACTGGTGTCATGGCAGGCCTGGCCTTACCACACAGCAACAATGAACAGCTTGCATTCTGTGTCCTGGACACCTGTTGCTGCTATGTGTCTCCTTGAAGGAACAAGCCTGGTGTTCAAGACCAAGTTCTAAGCAGAATTACTCCTAGATGGCATCTTCATGCTCTTGCTCCTTTTTCCCATTTTATTAGGCTGTCAATAGACCTTTTACTTCAAAGCCTGCCCGATACAAGGTGCTTCTAGTAACAGAGGTGCCTTGAAGTCAGAAAAAATTCCACCACCACCCCCCCCCAAAAAAATCTTGCATAAAGAGCAAATGGGTTCCTTCATTTCTATTCTATTTTACCTGGCTTATTCATCTTGTCTTTGTGATCTATTATAAATGGGCTTTAAACCAGCAAGCCCCCATGGCTGGTTAAGAAGGGACGTTATCCTGCTGGCACCAGGGCTTTTCTGCCTCCTTATGGCCTCCACAATCTGTCAGTCCTGCTGATACTCTCTGAGCAGAGCTTCTTTTCCCCCTAGAATGTAATGATCATTGTTGCACAACCCTGGGCCAAATTTTGGAGGAATCTGAGCTGAGCCATAAGGGGGGACTGCTCTGGTTAAATATCTCCTCTGTTGTTTGCTCAAGGACTTTCATGCATTTTTCTGTGGTTTACTTGGTCCTTTTATTCCCTTTGAGAAACCACTGAATGTCACACAGAGGACTTGAAGCCGTGTGGTATTTATTGCAGAAATTGTGCTTGGAATTCCTTTACTCCCTGGAGTATAGCACAGGGATAGGCACATCCAGCACAGCTCTCTATAACCTCCAGATTACTTCAGAGCTGCTCAGCTGCAGCCTCCGAGCCCTCAGGGGACTCACCGTTGCAATGTGGCTGCCTGCTGGTGGTGCAGGAGTTGGACAGCTCTGGCATAAAGCATCTTGGTACTGATACCTCTGAACAGGTATTAACCTTGCTGGAGAGAACTTGGAGATTTTTCACTATAGAAGGCAGGCTGTGCAATTTCACAGCTTGTCATGTGTGAAAGGCTGAAATGAGAGGTGAGCTGAGTGAGCAGAGGAGAGGAGCCTTTACAGCAGCATCTCTCAAGGCAGAGGAAAGTGGTGGAGAGATCTTTATCAGAAGTTTAGCAATTTCTTCTACGATAAAACTAGGTTCAACTAGATCCATGTCATGCAGCCTGCCTTTGAGAGCAGTCTGCCAAAGATCTCTACTGAGAAGCAAGAGACAGAAAAACCCTGGTTTTGAAAGCTGACCCAAGGGAAGATTCTTCCCATTTGTTACAGTTTGAAGGGGGAACTTTAGCCTAGTCCCTGATTGCAAAGGCTGGAAGTAAAATAAATTACCACTGAATGCAGAACAGAAATAATAAGGTCTGTATAATTCATTGGATTACTAATGGGATATAGAGTAGAGGCATAAACAGATTTTGCTCTCTTTTCTTCTTCTGTCCCTTCTGCTTGCAACTTTCTCTCTCTTGTCATGGCCTTGCCAGGATATCTCTTCTTTAGCTGCTGTGTGAGGTAATGGGAAGGAGGGAGGGAGTGGGGGGAGGAGGTGAACAGGAGCCACCATGGGGGGGAGGTTGGGTCTGAGGACTTTCTGTGTTGTATATAAATAGTAATATATATATATAGATATAGATATATAGATATAGATATATAGATATAGATATAGATATAGATAGATATAGATATAGATATAGATAGATATGTAAATATATATAATATATATAAATATATTACATAGATTGTATATTTTGTACATATTCATTGCATTTCATATTTCTAGATTGTAGTTTGCTTGTAAATAGAACTTCACTTGCTTGTAAATGGCATCCTGGCCTGTATCAGAAATAGTGTGGCCAGCAAGAGCAGGGAGGTCATTCTGCTCTGTACTCAGCACTGCTTAGGTCACACCTGAAATCCTGTGTCCAGTTCTGGGCCCCTCAGTTTAGGAAAGATGTTGAGTTGCTGGAAGGTGTCCAGAGAAGGGCAACAAAGCTGGGGAGGGGTTTGGAGCACAGCCCTGGGAGGAGAGGCTGAGGGAGCTGGGGTTGCTTAGCCTGGAGAAGAGGAGGCTCAGGGGAGACCTTCTTGCTCTCTACAACTACCTGAAGGGAGGTTGTAGCCAGGTGGGGGTTGGTCTCTTCTCCCAGGCAACCAGTGGCAGAACAAGATGACACAGTCTCAAGCTGCACCAGGGGAGGTTTAGGCTGGATGATAGGAAGAAGTTCTTCCCAGAAAGAGAGATTGGCCATTGGAATGTGCTGCTGAGGGAGGTGGTGGAGTCCCCATCCCTGGAGGTGTTTAGGAAGAGCCTTGATTGGGTGCTTGGTGGCATGGTTTAGTTGATTAGATGGTGTTGGGTGATAAGTTGGACTCGATGATCTCAAAGATCTTTTCCAACCTGGTTAATTCTATTCTATTGTAAATGAAACTTCGTTTGCTTGTAAATAGAACTACATTTGCTTGTAAATAGAACTTCATTTGCTTGTAAATAGAACTCCATTTGCTTCCATCCCAAAGTGAGCTGTGGCAATTATATTTTGGGGGTAGTTCTCCAAATTCTTTGTGGGGTCATTTTGACTCACCACACCATTCAAGAGGGTTTTTTAATTAATTTATGCTCTTTAACTTCCAAGCTAAGAGAAAAGTACCACCAGAGCTTCAGTTCTTTTCAGTTCTCAGGGAAAATCCATGACTCTGTGACTGTGAGAGCACGGTGGGGCTTTTTTTTATCATCACTCAAAATCCTGTTGTGGCTTCACATTTTATTTAATCAGGGCATCTGCTGTGGTACATTTGCAGCGTTCAGCAGTTGGCTGACAGCACCTGTTTGTTTATCCCAGCCATGCTGTCTTCTATCACAGCCACTTTCTCTCTGCTAGCACTCACTCAGTAACATATTGTCAGCTTTGGCATCGATGTTCTGTGTCACTCTGAGAATTACAAGAGTGAATGGATCATCCAACCATGCTTTTCCCTTGGAGAAAAGCAGCATTTCCCCTTCTTGACCTGTCCTGGGAGAGTGTGAAGCCCCTTTGTGAAGCACTTTTATTCTGTTTTGGAATTTAATATTGATTTTTTGACAGCTGGTGTGTCCAGTTGTCACTGAGCTGAGCACCATTTGATATTTTCCTCTTTGACTGTCTTTGCCTTTAATTACATTGTTGTTTTCTTTCAAAAGCTGTTGACTAATCAGGACCTGATGCACCACTAGGCATGTTGCTATTTAATTAGTTATAAGCCTACTGAGTCAGAGTGTAGGCAATGCAAAAGGAGACATCATGTGTACATAAATGCCCATAAATATTCAGCCTCATATACAAAGCATAATGTGAGGGGGAGGTCTTCACCATCCTCTCTGTTCCTTGGGTAGCAAAACCCTGATCAGTGTCTCTGTGTTGTGAGTGCTGCTATGCTTTTAGGTGTAGGTTTTCACCCTGCCCAGCCCACTTTCTGGCTTTGACACTTGGTTCTGCCTCTCTTGGAGATCTCCAGATGCCAAGCTGATAGCTCTGGTGACTATGCAGAGCCTGGCTTAGCTTCTCCTTTCATCCACAGCCACAGTCAGTTCTCCCACTCACCCAAACAACCACTTCCTTCCTTATATATATTGTTCTCATTAAGACATGCCTTTCCTCTGCTGTAGGAAATTCCTGTATCTAGCCTCCTCTTTAATAAGCTTCTTTTTTTTCTCTTTCCTCTTTTTCCTCTGCTTTACTGTGTCCCAGCCTGCCATAGTCAGGAGTCTTTCTATCTCATTCTCTCTTTTAAGTCTGGGGTGCTTCTCCCTTCCTCTTCTCAGCATGTAGTAGGACAACAGAACAAATATAAACCATGAAAACCACTAGGAAAGAAAAGCAGAAAGAAGGCCAGTGAAAGGAGAAATATCACAAGCAAATTACACAAGGTTAAACAGACACTAATTGGGTTGACCAAAGAGCAAATACAGAAAAAAGAATTGGAAGAGTGGTAAAGGAAAGAATTAACTTGGACACAAAACCCATGAGCTTGTCAGGCCAGGAAGTATCCTTCCATTCTGTGAGCTTTCTAGGTCCTCCCATAAAATACATACCATGTTACAAAAGGAAAATGACCACACACACAAAGCAGCAGGGGAAAGAGGCCTCTGAAGGCCAGCACGGCTCTCCCACCCCACTGCTCTGCTCCCAGAGCTGCATAATTCTGCTCTCTCAACAGATCAAGTCAGGAAAAGGATGTAGCAGGACAATAAGCCTTTCACCAGCTGTTATACAGGATCTTTTTAACCCATTGAAACAAAAGCACTTTGGTGGGGAGCTGATGCTGGTAGGTTTGTGTACCTGCCCATGGGATGGTTTTGTTACTGCAAAACCAACAAACATCCTTTGCTTCTCTGCTGAGCTAGAAGGGGGGCACAGATCTGCAAAACAGGATTTCCCTTCCAGTTTTCTTCTGAGTTTGACTGCTTTATGGCTACTGTCTTACAACCTATTGCACTGGAAGAGGAGTGTTCTTCCAATCACAGTTCCAATCTCCCCTTCCAGTATGTATCTGCAACAATTTTCCAGGTGATTTTGCACTCTGTTTATTTAAATGCAGCCTCTTCCCCTGCTGCCACCCACCCAGGGTACATCCATGGTTTAGTAGTCATGAGGTGTTGGGTGGCAGGTTGGACTTGATGATCTTTGAGGTCTTTTCCAACCTTATTGATTCTATGATTCTGTGATCTTATCATGTCTCCATTCTGAATCAATTTTTGAGCACACAGAGTAACTCACAATTTTGCCAGTGAGGAGCATGGTCGAGGAGTTATAGTACCCTCAGGATGGTGTTCCTCAACACCTCTTTCATAGTGCCATCCCCTTGGAAGGGGATCTTTTAGGTCAGCTAACACAATCAGAGAGCCCATGCCAGCTGCAAGTTCAGAAAGTGCAGGTGAATCTGTCTAGGCTTGGAACATGAAAAGATAAGTAACTTGAGCAGGTTGCTCCTCAGTCTGCAGACCTTTGTAGTAATCCATAGCTTCAAATGAGAGCTACAGGGTTGTGGCATGTAGGGGAGGTGAGAGGGGCTGTCATGTAGGAGACAGCAGGCAATGAGTGCAGTCAGAAACTTTTGCCAAACTGGTGCTGAATGGGATGAAAATCAGAAACTGTATGTACAAAGAACAGTGATTTGGAAAGCAGGTTGTAGCTTCCAAGTTGGATTCCTGGGGCTTTCTATTCATTTTCTTGGGTTCTGATATTTGTTTTCATGGGCTCTGATACTCCTTTTCACTACACATTTTGGGTGGTGGTGTCATAACCATGTCATTCCCCAAACCACATTGGTTTTCTTGACCATACAAAAGGAATAGCAAACAAAAAACCCCCACCAAACCCAAACCCCAACCCTCTCACTGGTGTGAGAGCAGCTATTTGTTATGTAGCTGCTTTGTGAACGTTTGAGAAATCAGGGGAAGGCCACATCACATTCAGCCTTTGATGGTAACAGTCACTTGCATCAGCCAGAATGAAGTGGTGAACAATTATCTTCCCTTTTCTTTTCTTAGTAGCTATCCCTGTGGAGCAGATCAAAAGGGAAAACCCGTATCTGGAGTTAATGCTGGGCTCTATCCAAATTAATTTGGGGTAATAGCTGGTTCACAGTGAATTAGTTTACTCAACACAATATTTGTTTACTCAACATAAAGAAATAGGCAGCCAAAAGTGGAAAATGGAAAGGAACAAGAGAGGCAGGGGCAGAAAAGAAGAAGAGGAGGCTCAGGGGAGACCTTATTGCTCTCTACAACTACCTGAAGGGAGGTTGTAGCCAGCTGGGGGTTGGTCTCTTCTCCCAGGCAACCAGCACTAGAACAAGAGGACACAGTCTCAAGCTGCACCAGGGGAACTTTAGGCTCGAGGTGAGGAGAAAGTTCTTCACAGAGAGAGAGATTGGCCATTGGAATGTGCTGCCCAGGAAGGTGGTGGAGTCACCATCACTGGAAGTGTTTAAGAAGAGGCTGGATGAGGCACTTGGTTGCAGGGTTTAGTTGATTAGATGGTGTTGGATGGTAGGTTGGACTCGATGACCTCGGGGGTCTTTTCCAACCTGGCTAATTCTATTCTGAACTTCATTTGCTTGTAAATAGAACTTCATTTGCTTCCATCCCAAAGTGAGCTGCTGTGGCAATTTTGTTTTGGGAGTAGTTCTCCACATTTGTTGAGGGGTCATTTCGACCCATCACACCATTCAAGAGGGTCTTTTCCAACCTGGTGAATTCTGTAATTGTATAAAAATGAAGCAAAATGTGACTTCATGTGGTAGGAGAACAACATCTCTGATCTAGTAGCATTAACATTTGCTTCCATGACACAGGAATGTTACATGTTGGGGTTTTTTTTCTCCTATGTATTGAATTTCTCCAGGACAATTTTTGGCAGAGGATTGTCTTCAACAGTGTATAGTAGGGAGGTTCTTCTTCCCCTCTGTTCTGCCCTACTAAGACCACACCTGCAATGCTGTGTCCAGTTTTGTGCTCCCCAATTCAAGAGAGACAGAGACCTGCTGGAGAGAGTCCAATGGAGAGCCACGAGGATTCAGGGACTTGAGCATCTCCCCTATGAAGAGAGACTGAGAGCCCTGGGGCTGTTTAGTCTTGAGAAGAGAAGACTGAGAGGGGATCTGATCAATGTCTACAAATATCTGAGGGGTGGGTGTCAAGTGGAGGGAGCCAAGCTCTTTTCAGTGGTGTACAACAATAAGACAAGGAACCACAGGTTGATACTTGAGCATAGAAGATTTCAGCTCAACATGAGGAGAAACTTCTTTACAGTGAGGGTGACAGAGCACTGGAGCAAGCTGCCCAGAGAGATTGTAGAGTCTCATTCTCTGGAGACTTTCAAAACTCATCTGGATGCATTCCTGTGTGGAGTACCCTAAGTGATCCTGCTTTGGCAGGGGGGGTTGGACTTGATGATCTCTAGAGGTCCCTTCCAACCTGTAATGTACTGTGATGCTGTGATCTCAGGGACCAGTAGAGTAATTCAGCATTTGGCTTTTCAAAGGGACAAGTGGTCTCCAGTTAACTCTAGACAGTTTGCAGGCTGATGTTTCTCTGAAAACTAGTATTTCAATCAGTGTTCAGTGCTGAATTAGAACATGCCAGATTTGTGTCTGTACACTACTCCCAGGCTTTCCAGTCAAGCTTCATTGCAAATCCTTCTCTTTATAGACCACTTTGCAACCAGAATCTAGCAAAGGCTGTCATGCAGGAAAGGGTGATCAGTCTCTGGAGCACCTTGTGAGACTGGTCAGCATCTTACATGCCTGAGTGAAACTGGGAATCCCTGAGCTCATCAAAAATAAAGACACTCAAACCTTGCTGGCAGTTGAGACCTCTGGGATCTTCATTCCAGTGAGTGAGTAAAACAATGCAAATGGTTCTAGAGAGTGGAAGATTTTCCAGTAGGGCCAGTGCAGAGTGACTGGGCTATCAGCTGTGGGAGCTCACGTAACATGAAACTCTCTCCTTTGTACTTCGAGGTAGCTAATATCATTACAGCACTCAAGTGTTCATGAACTAAACCTAGAGGAGGGGGGCCCTTCAGCAAGGAAAATGGAGGCTCATGTGAACAGAATGGCATCTAGAGAAACAATGGTTCTTCAAGACATGTGGTGTGGCAATCTATGGGTATTTCACTTCATCACCAGGTTGCTACAGGCTTCTCTCCTGCTTTCTAAGGCAGTTAATCTCCTAAGCTGCTGAAATACTGTGGGACAGCTGAGTACAGAGCACTGAAAGTGCCAGAAGGTGGCCACAGCATAGGAGAACCCATCTGGAAACCCTTGTGGTGCACATGCTGGGGATGCTGTGCTGTGGAGGAGTGTAAGGGCTGTACATATGTTCCATTAAACCTGCCAATTCTTAGGGTAGCTTTACTGGAAAGGCTGCAAGGCTCTGGTTTGCTGAGGGCTTGAAAGTGCTGGGGGGCTCCAGGAGCAATGCAGGGGCTGGAGTAAGATGTCAGGAAACTTCAGCCCTTGGGCAGGTGAGAGGGAGCTGTGAGGGAAGGAGAGTCTGCTTTTCAATCCATAGGATATGGGCCTTGGTTGAGTCTGTTGCTATTTCTGCTGCATACCCCTTGTGAACTTGGCAGGGGCACGCTGACTTTCTCAATGCATTTGTGTTTTTCAAAGCTGAGGACTGTGAAACCCAGAGAGGAGAGACAGATGAGGGTTCTGCAGCCCATCCCAGGGAGGAGGCTATAGAGTGGGGAGAGACCGTCCCAGCTTTGAGATCCACTTCTTATCTCCCCCTTAAACTTCTGGCCCTCGACACCTGAATTGAAATGACATTGTAGGACCACTCTGCATTTGAAAGCTTGTGATAATAAAACAGCCATCCTCTGACTGATTTCTTCCCAGCTAAGCTGTTAGCATGTGGCTTGGACAGCAGTACTCTGTGCAGGGTTAGGAACTGGCTGCAGGGCCGAGCCCAGAGAGTGGTAGTGAATGGTGCCACATCCAGCTGGCGGCCAGTCACCAGTGGTGTACCACAGGGATCAGTGCTGGGCCCTATCCTGTTCAATATCTTTATTGATGACCTGGATGAGGGCATTGAGTCCATCATCATTAAGTTTGCAGATGACACCAAGCTGGGGGCAGCTGTTGATCTGTTAGAGGATAGGAGAGCTCTGTAGAGGGACCTTGACAGGCTGGACAGATGGGCAGAGTCCAAGAGAATGAGATTCAACACATCTAAGTGCCAGGTTCCACACATTGGCCACAACAACCCCATGCAGTGCTATAAGCTGGGGTCAGAGTGGCTGGAGAGCAGCCAGGCAGAGAGGGACCTGGGGGCACTGGTTGATAGTAGGCTGAACATGAGCCAGCAGTGTGCCCAGGTGGCCAAGAAGGCCAATGGCATCCTGGCCTGTATCAGAAATAGTGTGGCCAGCAGGAGCAGGGAAGTCATTCTGTCCTGTACTCAGCACTGCCTAGGTCACACCTTGAGTACTGAAAGATGTTGAGTTGCTGGAATGTGTCCAGAGAAGGACAATAAAGCTGGGGAGGGGTTTGGAGCGCAGCCCTGTGAGGAGAGGCTGAGGGAGCTGGGGTTGCTTAGCCTGGAGAAGAGGAGGCTCAGGGGAGACCTTATTGCTGTCTACAGCTACTTGAAGGGAGATTGTAGCCAGGTGGGGGTTGGTCTCTTCTCCCAGGCAACCAGCACCAGAACAAGAGGACACAGTCTCAAGCTGCACCAGGGGAGGCTTAGGCTGGATGTTATGAAGAAGCTCTTCCCAGAAAGAGAGATTGGCCATTGGAATGTGCTGCCCAGGGAGGTGGTGGAGTCACCATCACTGGAGGTGTTTAGGAAGAGACTGGATGGGGTGCTTGGTGCCATGGTTTAGTTGCTTAGATGGTGCTGGATGATAGGTTGGACTTGATGATCTCAGGGGTCTTTTCCAACCTGGTTAATTCTATTCTATTCTATTCTATTCTATTCTATTCTATTCTATTCTATTCTATTCTATTCTATTCTATTCTATTCTATTCTATTCTATTCTATTCCTTCTTAGGGATACAGAATTATGGAGGGAGACATTTCCACCAACAGATACTCTCAGTTGATAACACAGTCAGCGACTGCAAAACTGAGGACTGACTTTCCAAACCTGTTTATGTTCTCGAGTGATCACAACACAGTTAACACATCCTTTGCAGAAAACATGCCCCCAAAAAGTAAGGAAATGAATGCTCAAACACCTAATAAATCTTACACTCACCACAGAATAAATACACTGTGCTTATCAGGTATAAACCACGGCCTAGTTCTTCCTAATTGTAATCATGGATCTAGCTCAGTTATTGTGTGCATTCTCCTAGCTGTGTGTTTACTTTTGAATAGTACAGCTGTGAATTTCCAAAAGATAAAGGGATTCATTTATTTTTTTTTCATAAAGACTTACACACAGTCTAGTTCTGTGGCATAATTGCAGGAGTACTGCAGTTAGTAGTAGTGTGTCAGAAAGGAGGGTAAACGAAGACAATTTGCCTTAAGATTACATACACAACTAAGGTTGCACCTGGGATTGGGGGAAGAATATTGACATTGCTTTTAAAGCTTTTATTATGTATTTCTTGATTGATTGAGATAGAGAATTAGATAGAGAGGTAAATGGATAGATAGAAGATAGATAGATAGAAGAATGTTTATATTGCTCTTAAAGCCTTTATTATTTATTGATTGATTGAGATAGAGAAATAGAGATAGAGAGATAAGAGAGAGAGAGATAGAGAAAGAGAGATGGATAGATAGATAGATGGATGGATAGATAGATAGATAGACAGATAGATAGATATTGAGGTTATTGAAGAAAGGATGTAGAATTGGGAGGGTGACATGACTGAACTATAGAATGGCTTAGGTTGGAAGGAGCCTCAGAGGTCATCTACTCAAACCTCCCTGCCATGGGCAGGGACGCCTCTCAACTAGACTTGGTCATTCAAGGCCTCATCCAACCTGGCCTTGAACACCCCCAGGAAGGAGGCATCTACAACCTCCCTGTGCAGCCTACTCCAGAGTCTCACCACCCTTGTAGTAGATCTAGTCTAAGCCTACTGGCCCTCAGGTTAAAACCATTCCCCCTTTTCCTATGACTAAATATCCTTATGAGAAGTCCCTCTCCTGCCTTCCTGTGAAGTTCCCTTCAGGTATGGGAAGGCAGCACCAAGGAAACAACTGTGTAATATAGAGCACAGAAACATTCAGGTTGGAAAAGACCCTCAGGATCACTAAGTCTAACCCATAACCCTACCCTACAAGGTTCACCCCTAAACCATATCCCCAAGCACCACATCCAAACAACGTTTAAGCACATCCAGGGTTGGTGACTCAACCACCCCCCTGGTCAGTACGTTCCAATGCCTGACCACTCTTTCTTTTTGCTACAGTTTAAAAAGGAGTGGTGTGATTTTCTCCCTGTGTTGGATGGGTAGGATCCAGGACACATTTGTGACCTAGCACTTGTTACTTGGCTTTCAGGGATACACTGGCTACTGGTGCTGTGGTAGCTGTCCAGCTGTGGTACTTGCAAAGCCCACTTTGCTGCAAGGTGAGCTCTACATCCAGAGGAGAAGCCAGGCTGTCCCAGTGGATTTCACAAAGGGTTTTGCCTCTGAATCAAGGTATTTTGTTGACACTCCTGTAAAATTCATGATTCACAGAATGGTAGGGGTTGGAAGGGACCTCAAGAGATCATCTAATCCAATATCCCTGCCAGAGCAGGATCACCTATACCAAATCACACAGGAACTCATCCAGGCAGGTCTTGAACATCTCCAGAGAGGGAGACTCACTACTCCTCTGGGAGAGGCTGAGGGAGCTGGGATTGTTTAGCCTGGAGAAGAGGCGGCTCAGGGGTGACCTCATTGCCCTATACAACTACCTGAAAGGTGGTTGTAGCCAGGAAGGTCTTGGCCTCTTCTCCCAAGCAACCAGCACCAGAACAAGGGGACACAGTCTCAAGCTGCGCCAGGGGAGGTTTAGACTCGAGGTGAGGAGGAAGTTCTTCACCGAGCGAGTCATTCGTCATTGGAACGGGCTGCCCAGGGAGGTGGTTGAGTCATCGACCCTGGAGGCGTTCAAGAGGAGATTGGACGTGGCACTTGGTGCCATGGTCTAGTCATGGGGTCTGTGTTGATGGGTTGGACTCGATGATCCTCGAGGTCCTTTCCAACCTAAGTGATACTGTGAAAACTCCCTCTCTGGAAGCAGACTCCACGAGACTAACAAGTCTTTTTATGGAGGGTGTTTTCATTCAGTGGTATTTTTAGGATTGCTCTGTGGTAACAGAATTTAGTGATGGATTTCTGACAGATTTTCCCTGGTGTTATCAAGAACCACAGAATATTTTAGGCTGGAAAGAACCTTTAAAGGTCATCTTGTCCACCCCCCCAACACACACACACTCACCCCCTGTCGTGAGCAGGGACATCTTCAACTAGTTGATCACAGAAATAATATTTGCTGAACAGCAGTAGGGATGCTGACAGTGCCAGAGAAGGGTCCTTATCATGAAGAAGTTATGTGCAAAGAGAAAGATAGCAGAGGAAGCCATATATGACTTGTCATGTGCAAACAGTTGGTTTTAGTTAGCTCCTGCTCGTAATGATAATCATTTGCACATTAATTGCTTCAAATGTCTTACAATGCACTTAGATTTATGTTCCATCGGGGGGGGGCGAAGAAAAGGCAGAAGTTGTATTTCAGCCAGGCCCATCTGGTTTGCTATGGAGGCTTAAAGTTTATATGGATGCAAAAGGAAGTGAAGAAATTCACTGGAGAAAAAAAATCTGTCAGTGGGGTGCTGAATGTGAAGATACCACATCTGCAGCTGCTGGCATGGCCTCCCTCCAGTTCCTTCTAAGTTAGCACAGCAGGTAAGGGCACACCACTATGGGGTTAGTCTCTTCATGTTCTACACAAGGTCAAGTTGTTGGCCACTCACAGAGGCTGGATACTGAAGCTGGAGGGGGCAGTGGGGTGTCAGAGAGTGGCCGGGAGGGATGGAGTCCAGAGTGCAACTCTCATCCCAGCCCTGCTGACTGCACTCAGCACCAGGCGGGGCTGGGACTGGGGTGGTTTGGAGCACAGCCCTGTGAGGAGAGGCTGAGGGAGCTGGGGTTGCTTAGTCTGGAGAAGAGGAGGCTCAGGGCAGACCTTATTGCTCTTTACAACTACCTGAAGGGAGGTTGTAGCCAGGTGGGGGTTGGTCTCCTTCTCCCAGGCAACCAGCATCAGAACAAGAGGACACAGTCTCAAGCTGTGCCGGGGGAGGTTCAGGCTGGATGTTAGGAAGAAATTCTTCCCAGAAAGAGAGATTGTCCATTGGAATGTGCTGCCCAGGGAGGTGGTGGAGTCACCATCACTGGAGGTGTTTAGGAAGAGCCTGGATGAGGCACTTGGTGCCATGGTTTAGTTGATCAGATGGTGTTGGGTGATAGGTTGGACTTGATGATCTCAAAGGTCTCTTCCAACCTGGTTAATTCTATTCTATCCTAACTAGGGTGCTTTTAGATCAGACCTCATCCAATGCTGAAATGCTCTTGAGACCAGAAATCACACTTGTGATTTGAGGTGCATCTCTCTGTTACCGATGGTTTGGAGATTTTTTAACCTTCACCATGCTGTATTGAGCTGGCATAATGCTGATAGCAACAGGAAAAAATATGGGCAGGGAAGCAAAGCATTTGGTAAGTTACAGTGCCATCTACAGAAGGAAAACAGCACCAGCCTGCAAACAGGTCTCTGCTTTCAGAAACCTGATTTTGTACCTCTAACAACTGGGGTTTAACCATACCCTGAAACTAAATGCTACAGAAAACTCCACCAAATATGAGGCACTATTGAAATCCTCAGAAAACTTGTTCACCTTTCCTCTCTAGTTCCCTCAGACCATATTTTTCTGCCAGTCTTGTCCCCCATTTGTTTGGGCTTTTTTGAGTGGGTCTCTGTCTCCTGGTAACAGGAGGTGGTCTCAGTTAAGGGCAGAGGACTCTTGAGCTCGTCCTTCCCCTTGCAAGGAGGTAGGCTAGTAAAGGTACTTCTTAGGTGAGGATTCACGTGAGACAGAATGGAGAAAAGTCTTGCAATTCATGGTGTGCACATAGAATCATAGAATTGTTAGGGTTGGGAGGGACCTCAAGGATCATCCAGATCCAACCCCGCTGCCACGGGCAGGGACACCTCACACTAGATCAGGTGATCCAGAGCCACATCCAGCCTGGCCTTAAAAACCTCCAGGGATGAGTCCTCTGCTACCTCCCCCTGGCAACCTGTTCCAGTGTCTCACCACCCTCATGGGTGGTGTCATGTTAACAGCAGACTGTCACAGTGAGTTGTACAGCTCTCTGAATCATGGTTTGTGTGAAGGAATCAGATACACATTAAAGCAAGGAGAGATGTTGACTTCATGAGAAGTTAGAAACTGTTGTGGAAGAGTCAGATTCAAGGCCCTATTCCAGTGACTATTTTGTTGTGTACAAAGTGGTAGACCATTGCAGAAAGAATGAGACCCATTCACTATGAAGTACCAAATAGCTTAGCAGTTAAACTTGGTTAAACATAGAGGGCTTCAGCATGTGCTTTGGCAACAGAGCAGGAGACAAAGCTCAGCCAGAAAAGTGACATAACCCGGGTGGGGTGTCTGTCATGTCTCTTTTTTTTCTCTCATTCAAAAGGCACCTAACATTGAGAGGGCATTCACAGGGAGACTATTAAGCAGAGATAAACACCTCCCTCTTGCCATCACAATGGGTGTAACTCCTTTTGGAGTAAACCTGTGCCTAGACTCAGTATTTCCCGCCAGCTGGTTTAAGCAATGCCCCACTCTTGGGACTTGTTGATTTCTGTGCTACCCACCGATAAGCCCTTCATTCCTCCCATTGGTTTTGTAGGGGATCATGCAGCTTAACTGAAGGCTGAGGTCTCCCTGAGTTACAGACTGAGTGGGAGTAGGGTTTTGCCCCTTGGAGTTTGCTAGAGAAAGCTGGTGGCAGAGCAGGGCATTTAACACAGGGCTCTGGTCACCTGGGCTGACCACCCAGCCCTCCTGCTTTTTTCTATCAGCACTATGGCTTATCACTGGGCATCTGATTACTGTGGGCAGTGATGACTTTGGTTTGGGAATTCTCTCCCTGCCCTTTATAAGTGTGCAGATTTTGGTTAGGTGAGTAAAAGAAGACTCAGGATCTAATGTAGTACCACGTACCATCACTGGGCATTTCCATAGAATCATAGAATTGTTAGGGTCAGAAGGGACCTCAAGGATCAGCCAGTTCCAACCATTCTGCCAGGGGCAGGGACACCTCACACTACATCAGATTGCTCACAGCCACATCCACCCTAGCCTTAAAAACCTCCAGGGATGAGGCTTCCACCACCTCCCTGGGCAACCTGTTCCAGTGTCTCACCACCCTCATGGGGAAGAACTTCTTCCTAACATCCAATCTGAATCTACCTGTTTTTACTTCTGTTCCATTCCCCCTAGTCCTATCATTACCTGACACCCTAAAAAGTCCCTCACCAACTTCAGCTGGCTTGGGAGTTGGTTTTATGACCCTGAAGAAACTGGATGAACTGTTCACTAGAGAAATGAAAGGAATTATTAACTCCAGTTACTTTTATACCATCTTCTTGCCTGAACTTGCTTCATTCAGGTGTTGATTCTGGAGGACATAAGATCAAAACCAAACAAAACCCCAGCTTTGTTGTGCAGCTGAATTTCTTGTGCCTACCTACATCAATGTGCTTCTATTTATTCTACACTGGCAAAACAACTCTGGGAGTATGAAAACAAAAGGAGTAAGAGTTAAAAAGAAACAGTTTGAAGTCTACTGAAAACTTATTTCTGTGTTTATTTCATATTCATGGAAAAATCACAGAATCAAAGAAGGGTTTGAGTTGGAAGAGACCTTAAAGATCATCAAGTTCCAACCCCCCTGCTGTGGGCAGGGACACCTCCTGCTAGAGCAGGTAGCTCAATGCCTCATGCAGCCTGCTCTTAAATGCTTCTAGGGATGAGGTGTCCACAACTCCTCTGGGCAATACTATGTAATGTTTTCAAAAGCCTTACAAATAGGTGTAGGAAACATTTTGAATGAGCAGGGAGAATTAGAATTTGTCTTCCAGCAAGACTAACACTTGTGATCTTAGATCCAGAGGGGTAACAAAATTACTGCTAAATCACAGGAGTCTGACTAGCTGAGATGAGAGTCTGGATGCTGCCATTCCAGAAATACAGTCCTGTAGTTCTTTCATCACAGACACTTTCCTTTGCCTGTCATCTAAGGGAATGCTTCCTTTTGTAAATGCTCTCCAGCTTGTAGAACGTAGCACAGAGTAAGAAATCTCACAGAAATAAGGACATGACAGTAAGAGTCATTAGCCCTTGTTGAGATGAGAGCTCCACAGAGTCTCTTGGGCTATGTGGAGTGTTCTTTGCAGGATGGAGGGAAGCTGTCACCCTTTGAGATATGGTGGGAACAGAGAGGATATCTTAGGACAAAGGCCATTCTGGAAAACAATCCCCACACCCCTGCATGCCAGTTAAACTCCAGCACAACTCATGCTGTGTGGCTGCTGTGAAGGAATGCAGCTGTGGGTTGCTTCTGTCCGTCTGTTGTGTCTCTTCTCAAAGGCTTCCCAGACTTGGGGATGTACTCAGACAAGCACATCTGGGTCATGAGACATCAGTGAAACTCATTACCAAGTACAAAATCTGTGTGTCAGAATGCAGTACATTTCTGTGTGACCAGACCACTCCAGACCATGAGCACCCCTTTTCAGATGACTTTTAGTTTTAAATGAATCATGAAGTGAGAGGCCTGTCCTGTACTGTGGGCAGCAGTTTTGTCTCTGAGTACCATAGGCATACGCTGGCTGTCATTCAGGAAGCCTTTTCATAGACTCATAGAATCAACAAGGTTGGAAAAGACCTCAACAATCATAAAGCCCAACCTGTCACCACAGACCTCATGACTACTAGACCATGGCACCAAGTGCCACATCCAATCCCATGTTGAACACCTCCAGGGATGGTGACTCCACCACCTCCCTGGGCAGCACATTCCAATGGCTAACAACTCTCTCTGTGAAAAACTTTCTCCTCACCTCAAGCCTAAACTTCCCCTGGCTCAGTTTGAGATTGTGTCCTCTTGTTCTGGTGCTGATTGCCTGGGAGAAGAGACCAACCCTCACCTGGCTACAACCCCCCTTCAGGTAGTTGTAGAGAGCAAGAAGATCCCTCCTGAGCCTCTTTTTCTCCAGGCTAAACAATCCCAGCTCCCTCAGCCTCTCCTCACAGGGCTGTGCTCAAAGCCTCTCTCCAGCCTCGTTGCCCTTCTCTGGACATATTCAAGTATCTCAATGTCCTTCTTAAACTGAGGGGCCCATTCCAATTCAGCAGTCCATTCCAATATTTGCTGGTGCCCTTTCCTTTGTCAACATCAAAAGGTCAGCATCAATTTCCTACAAGAAGAGACATGAGTTTCAGTGCACTTTCCTGCATTAGAGGTGGTTTCTTTCTTTTCACAGCTCACAAAGCACATGCATGTTAGATTTTGCAGAGCTTTCCTCCATCTTATATACCCTGCCAGATTTGCCCACTGTGCACCCTTTTGTTTTGTCGTGGATTCCACCCTTCAGGCTTTATTTGCAAACAAAATAGACACCAGCATCTATTTTGCCCCGGATAAGAGCGAATGTAAATAAACAAACAAGAAAGAGAGTGTTGAAAGCCCTTTCTAGTCTCTGCATCTGTGTTTCCCTCCTGAAACAGAAGGCATTCTGAAAGCTTCACTGAAAGCTTGCTTTGAAAATGAGCATTTTTTGCAGACTGCTGACTGTGCTGCTACCTTTGCTAAAGAGATGCAGGCACACAATGGTTTGCTTCTGTATTATGTAGGTCGCAGGCCAGAACTCTCCTGGGTGTGAACATTTGCAATTAAGCTGAGTTTGTCGGTGCACAGTGAAGCTATTTTCCTTTTTAAAGCTGGTCCTAAATGGGAATGCTGAGTGTCATGCCTGGTTTAACTGCTTTTGGTTCTATGTAGAGTCAGGGGGTGAAGTCCTTGCCCTGAGGGGCTGGTCACTCGCTCTGCCCTGGCCAAGCATTAACTCAGTGTTGAAGTTCCCTAATTTTTGCTCCCCACCTCACAGATTTATTTTATTAAGTGACTTTGGTAGTGTTGTAGGGGGATAGCTGGAGAAGTTGTGTGCAACCATCTATAAAGGTCAACAAAATATAGTCAGGGCTCAGTTGGTAGTGCATAAGACCCTTAATGGGAAGGTTGTGAGTTCAATCCTGCAGTGGGCAGTAGTGTCCTCCCTACTCTAGTCATGAGGTCTGTGGTGATGGGTTGGACTTGATGATCTTTGACATCTCTTCCAACCTTAGTGATACTGAATACTATGCACCAAGTTTAGGTGCTAAGAGCCTAACCCTAGAGAGAGTGATTGCCCATTGGAATGTGCTGCCCAGGGAGGTGGTAGAGTTGCCACCGCTGGAGGTGTTCAGGAGGAGACTTGACAGGGTGCTTGGTGCCATGGGTTAGTTGATTGGGTGGTGTTGGATGATAGGTTGGATGTGATGATCATGAAAGTCTCTTCCAACCTGGTTTATTCTATTCTATTCCTAGAGCAGCAAAACTTAGAATTCAAAACCTAGCTTATTCCAGGGGTCAGTGTATGATAAACTTCCCCTAAATTCAGAGCAGTAAGAGATCTTCCTCTAGTTCCTAATCCTTTTCCTCTCACATGTGGGTATGCTTATGAGCAGCAGCTCCATCTCAAGCAAGTACCACAAAGGATCATAAGGTCTGTGGTGACAGGTTGGATTTGATGATCTTTGAGGTCTCTTCCAACCTTGGTGATACTGTGTATTGACTTCATTGGGAGTTTATGAGTTCTTATTTAACCTTTCAGGGTCTGAACTAATTTGATACACTCTGATCTATTTTGTGTGTTGCATGTTTGCACAGCATGAATAAGGCATCAAATCTGGCCAAGAAGGCCAATGGCATCCTGGCCTGCCTGTATCAGGAATAGTGTGGCCAGCAGGAGCAGGAAAGTCATTGTGCACCTGTCCTGTGTCAAGTTCTGGGCCCTTCAATTTAGGAAGGATGTTGAGCTGATGGAACATGTCCAGAGAAGGGCAACAAAGCTGGGGAGGAGTTTGAAGCACAGCCTTGGGAGGAGAGGCTGAGGGAGCTGGGGTTGCTTAGCCTGCAGAAGAGGAGGCTCAGAGGAGACCATGTTGCTCTCTACAACTACCTGAAGGGAGGTTGTAGCCAGGTGGGGGTTGGTCTCTTCTCCCAGGTAACCAGCACCAGAACAAGAGGGCACAGTCTCAAACTGTGCCAGGGGAGATTTAGGCTGGATGTTAGGAAGAAATTCTTCCCAGAGACTGGCCATTGTCATGTGCTGCCCAGGGAGGTGGTGGAGTCACCATCACTGAAAGTGTTGAAAAAGTGACTGGATGAGGCACTTAGTGCCATGGTTTAGTTGATTAGATGGTGTTGGGTGATAGCTTGAACTTGATGATTTCAAATGTCTTTTCCAGCCTGGTTAATTCTGTATTTCTGTATGAGGGATGGGGATTCACTTGTCACAGTGTCCCTTTCCCACTGATTCTTTCTGTAGAGAAATGTGACTGGATTTCCAAGCCACCTTGAACTTTTTTCCCTCTGCATTTACCACCATGAAACATAACCACAATGGAGAAGATGCAGTCCTCTCCTCTCTGCTCTTTATCACATTTGTCTTGTGATTCCTAAGAAGGGATTCTCACTTTCCACCCTGCCCCTCTTCCTGAAGGCTTCCTCTTCAGACTTGATTGATCAGTGAATGCATTTTCCAGAGATGCTTTGTTGCTTTTTCCCCTCCTTTCCTTCCTTATTTCTGAAAAGAAGAGTGAGGGGGAAGCAATGGTCTGCAAATGAGGCACAACAGCAGAGATTTATTGCATGATGAGAGTTGACTCAAGGGGCCTCCAGGTAAAACTAGAGTAATTAGCCTAATATCATATGGCTAAACAGCTCCTGCTCCACCAGCACCATTATTGCAGCCATCCCAGAGATGGGGGCAAGACCCTCACCAGCCAAGATACCACACAGAGGAGCTCAGCCCCAGTGAGGAGGCCCAGCCAGCACCCGTGGATGATACTGGAGTAGTTGTCAATCCTGGTCCTAACAGCCGGGGGGCCACCAGGCCCCCCGGCCTTTGTAGTCACCACCACCATCACCCAGTGTGCACCATGGGCACTCACCAGTGATGAGAGGAGGATCCTCAGCCCAAATGGGCCCAGCTTAGGGCTGCTGCCCTTCCTAGGGGGGATTAAATAGGGGAGTGGGTGGGGAGGGCCAAGTGGCCACACCTGGGGTGGGAGGAGACCCCAGTATAGCCCAGGTGCTCTGGGTTGTGAGAGGAAAAAGGGCTGGGTGAGGGACCATTAGGGTGTCAGGTAATGACAGGACTAGGGGGAATGGAAAAAGAGAGATAGAAAGGTGTAGATTCAGATTGGATGTTAGGAAGAAGTTCTTCCCCATGAGGGTGGTGAGACACTGGCACAGGTTGCCCAGGGAGGTGGTGGCAGCCTCATCCCTGGGAGTTTTTAAGGCCAGGCTGGATGTGGCTGTGAGCAATCTGATGTAGTGTGAGGTGTCCCTGCCCCTGGCAGAATGGTTGGAACTGGATGATCCCTGAGGTGCTCTCCAACCCCAACCATTCTATGATTTGAAAACAAGTTTGCAGTTTAGGCTGGATGTTAGGAAGAAATTCTTCCCAGAAAGAGACATTGTCCATTGGAATGTGCTGCCCAGGGAGGTGGTGGAGTCACCATCACTGGAGCTGTTTAGGAAGAGACTGGATGGGGTGCTTGATGCCATGGTTTAGTTGATTAGATGGTGTTGGGTGATAGGTTGGACTTGATGATCTCAAAGGTCTTTTGCAGCCTGGTTAACTGTGATTCTGTAGTCCTGTGATTCTGAAGGCAGAGACAGCACACAGAGGTCTGTGAGCTTCTTATACACACAAACCTTATCTATTCCCCTGCAGTGTGCAAGTATGCTAAAAATGCATCCTTTATTTATACAAACTCACATTACTGCCCTGCTGAAAAACCTTTGGGGCAGCAGTTGAACTTGTGAACGCTCTCGCTCCAGACTATAGCTCCATTGTTGAGATTCGCATTTTCTGCCTGCTCCTAAGCTATAAACATTGGACTTACTCAGGGAAAAGCCTTCCTACAGCTTAACTGCAATTTCCTGCAGCAAATGGGGGCTGATGAGTGAGGATATGAAAGGTTGGAAAAGTGTGGTCATTCCCAGGGAGGCTGTCCCTGCTTGCTGCAGTAATTTCACAAGAAGGATTGGCAGTTGGCTAATTCCCTGTCCGATCCAGACTGAAAAATACCAAGTGAGGGGCTTCCGCTTGAAAGCAAATGGATTTTTGCCCTCCTAATATGATGGGATCAGGCTCTGAGGCTCAGCAGATGTGGAAATACCATCAAGTCTCTGACTAAGGAAATCACATCAGCCTGTGCATAACTTGAACCATGTGCTTGAGCCTAACAGAAGGCTTGATTTCAGCTGAAAACCTGGACCTCTGCTGTGAGGATAGGCTGAGGGAGCTGGGGTTGTTCGACCTGGAGGAGAGTCTGGGGCAGCCTTATAGCTGCCTTCCAATGCCTGAAGGGATCCTACAGAAAGGCTGGAAAGAGACTTTTCCTGAGGGTGTCTAGCAGTAGAATAAGGAGGAATGGTTTCAAGTTGAGGGACAGTAGGTTTAGACTGGATCTTAGTAAGAAGTTCTTCAGTATGGTGAGACTCTGGAATGGGCTGCCCAGGGAGGTTGTTCAAATCCAGGTTGGATGAAGCTTTGAGCAACCAAGTCTAGATGAGAGGTGTGCCTGCACATGGCAGGGATGTTGGAATACATGATCTCTAAGGTCCCTTCCAATCTAATCCAGTCTATGCTTCTGGGGAGACCTTATAGCTACATTTAAGTATCTGAATTGGACCTACAGGAAAGTATCTGAATTGGACCTACAGGAAGACTAGAGAAGAGCTGCTTAGAAGGGCTTGTAGTGATAGGAAGAGGGGCAATGGTTTGAAACTGGAGCGAGGCACATTTAGGTTGGACATCAGGAGGAAGTTCTTGACAATGAGAGTGGTAAAATACTGGAACAGGTTTCCCAGGGATGTGGTTGAGGTCCCACCCCTGGAGACATTCAAGATCAGACTTGATCTTGAATTGGGCAGCCTGCTCTAGTTGGGAGATGTCCCTGCAGAAGGATTGGCCAAGATGATCTTTGAAAGTCCCTTCCAGCTCAATGCAATCTGTGAACCTGTAAAGCTGATTTCTTCCCATGTTTTTTTCAGTCTGTCACTGCATGCTTCTCAGCTTGCAACACAGCAAGAGTACTGCTTGAAGGAATACAGGCAGCAACTCACAGGTTCTCCTGGGCTCCTCTCCTATTACAAGCCTCAGGAGTGGCAACCATGAGCTAAACACATGCCCACTGCAGCTAAGCAAAGCATTCAAGTCCCACATCTGCCTGACGTGTGTCCCTGCAGCAGCTGCGGCATGTGGGACGGTAGAAATTAAGCAACTTTTGTAGATGTTGTTCAAGATCCCTGGCTGCTTTAACCAGCAGATTCTCATTGCCCTGGAAGACTGCACTTTCCCAAAGAGAAAATTTCCCTAAACCCTCATAGCATGATCTATGAATGTGCATCAGTCAGATTCAAACCTAACACAGGATCGAGCACAAGCCCTGTGAGGAGAGGCTGAGGGAGCTGGGGTTGCTTAGCCTGGAGGAGAGGAGGCTCAGGGGAGACCTTATTGCTGTCTACAACTACCTGAAGGGAGGCTGTAGCCAGGTGGGGGTTGGTCTCTTCTCCCAGGCAACCAGCACCAGAACAAGAGGACACAGTCTCAAGCTGTGCCAGGGGAAGTTTCGTCTGGAGCTGAGGAGAAAGTTCTTCACTGAGAGAGTTGTTAGCCATCGGAATGTGCTGCCCAGGGAAGTGGTCAAGTCACTGGGCCTGGAGGTGTTCAAAAAGGGATTGAACATGGCACTTGAAGCCATGGTTTAGTTAGTCATGTGGTGTTGGGTGATAGGTTGGACTTGATCTCTGAGGTCTTTTCCAACCTGGTTGATTCTGTGATGTTGCAACCTTTTATAAAAGGTTTGCATGCCTTTCTTTACAGGGAAATGTGTTGTCACTGCTGCCTGTGCCCATCATTTCTCACAACACAGCAGGGGTTACTTAATTATGTTGTCAGAGGGCATGAAAAATGAAGTCCCAGACTGTGTCTTGTACTTAAGGGAGATCCACCCCCACTTCTGTCTGTAGCACTGGGCTGCATCAGAATCATAGTATCATAGTATCAGTCGGGGCTGGAAGGGACCACAAGGATCATCTAGTTCCAAACCCCCTGCCATGGGCAGGGACACCCCACACTAGATCAGGCTGGACAGAGCCTCATCCAGCCTGGGCTTAAACACCCCCAGGGACGGGGCCCCAACCACCTCCCTGGACAACCCATTCCAGGGCTTCACCACTCTCATGGTGAAGAACCTCCTCCTCACATCCAGCCTGAATCTCCCCACCTCCAGCTTCATTCCATTCCCCCTAGTCCTATCACTCCCTGAGATCCTGATAATAATAATAATAATAATAATCCTCTAATAGCTGCTTTCTGAACTAGGGAAAAATTAGCCACCCAGTATCTAACCCCTTCCCTCACTTTGTTCAGTAAGCATTGATCCTGTGTGACTTACTTTAGGTGATCCTGCCCTGGCAGGGAGGTTGGACTAGCTCATCTTTCAAGGCCTCTTCCAACCCCTCATGTTCTGTGATTCTGTGATCCTGACAAACATGTTGTTTATTGATATGACTTGACCTTTAGGTTCAGTGAAAGGAGAAAGGATGGTTGGTAAAGTTAGAGAGTGTGTTTTCTGGATGACTTTGTTCCCTCACCTATACTTGTTCAAACCATTCCACAAAACCACCAGGAACGGGGCCACGACTTTGCCATCTGATTCTTCTGTACATCAGGAAGCCTGAATACTCTGAAGGTATAGAATAGAATAGAATAAACCAGGTTGGAAGAGACCTTCAAGATCATCGCGTCCAACCCATCAACCAACACCACCTAATCAACTAACCCATGCAACCAAGCACCCTGTCAAGTCTCCTCCTGAACACCTCCGGTGACGGCGACTCCACCACCTCCCCAGGCAGCACATTCCAATGGGCAATCACTCTCTCTGTGTAAAACTTCCTCCTGACCTCCAGCCTGAACTTCCCCTGGCACAGCCTGAGACTGTGTCCTCTTGTTCTGGTGCTGGCTGTCTGGGAGAAGAGACCAACCTCTGCCTGTTTACAACCCCCCTTCTGGTAGTTGTAGAGAGCAATAAGGTCACCGCTGAGTCTCCTCTTCTCCAGGCTAAGCAGCCCCAGCTCCCTCAGTCTCTCCTCATAGGGCTGTGTTCCAAGCCCCTCACCAACTTCGTGGCCCTTCTCTGGACTCGTTCCAGCAAGTCAACCTCCTTCCTAAACTGAGGGGCCCAGAACTGGACACAGGACTCGAGGTGTGGCCTAACCAGTGCAGTGTACAGGGGCAGAATGACCTCCCTGCTCCTGCTGGCCACACTGTTCTTGATGCAGGCCAGGATGCCATTGGCCCTCCTGGCCGCCTGGGCACACTGCAGACTCACGTTCAGCCTACGCCCAGGTCCCTCTCTGCCTGGCTGCTCTCCAGCCACTCTGACCCCAGCCTGTAGCACTGCATGGGGTTGTTGTGGCCAATGTGCAGAACCCGGCACTTGGATGTGTTCAATCTCATGCCCTTGGACTCTGCCCATCTGTCCAGCCTGTCGAGGTCTCTCTGCAAAGCCTCTCTACCTTCTAGCAGATCAACTCCTGTCCCCAGCTTGGTGTCATCAGCAAATTTACTGATGATAGACTCAAAGCCCTCATCCAGATCATCAATGAAGATGTTAAAGAGGATGGGGCCCAGCACTGATCCCTGGGGGACTCCACTACTGACTGGCCGCCAGCTGGATGTGGCACCATTCACCACCACTCTCTGGGTTCGGCCATCCAGCCAGTTCCTAACCCAGCTCAGAGTGCTGCTGTCCAAACCATGGGCTAACAGCTTGGCCAGGAGTTTGCTATGGGGGACTGCGACCCCTCCTGTTTTTTTTCCCCTGTAACTATCTCCAATTTGATTTATGCATGCTCCTCAGCTTCCCAGTGCCGCTGAACACTTTTGTGGGGAGGGAAAAAGGAGGGAGAAAGTAGTATTTCTGGAATGGCAACGCTACATAAGTCTACTGGAAAAACATCTCCAGGCATTAGAAGGGGACTCAGGGGACTCTGTGTCAATACAGACCCTTTTTTTTGCAGACAGACATGAGTTCACCTGACTGTTCTCCAAGTCAGTCAAGTTGAGGTTAGCCTAATACTGAGCTTTAGTTAATAAGCCGTGCGAAGAGGCAGGGCACAGTAACTGAGGCCCAAAGCCAAAGCAGAGTAAATATGAAACTCTGCCTGCAAAAATCCCTGACAACATGTAGTTATAAAGTCAGTTTTAATTCCAGCTCTGACATCAGTTTCAGGCATCACCTCAGGCAAACCACTGAATCTTAGGTGCTCAAGAGGGGACTGGATGTGGCACTTGGTGCCATGGTTTAGTAGTCATGAGGTCTTGGGTGACAGGTTGGACTTGATGATCTCTGAGGTCTTTTCCAACCTTATTGATTCTATCATTCTATGATCTGTGTCTTGCTTCCTTGCTTGCAAAGTGACGACAGTAAAACTCCATTGCTCTCACTCTCCATACATTAAGAGTGGAAGCTGTTCTGGTGAGCTGTTAACATGCACGTGTATCAAGACTTGAAAAGAAAATGCCATTCAGTCTGGCTAAGGCGCTGTGAGTAATAATACCTCTCAGCACGGTACTGAACATTCTTAAGCAAGGGAATGGACTGCCTTTATATTGTATGTCATTCTGCATGAAATGCTAAAGCCACTGAACTACCTTTGCCTGGTCTTGTTCCTGCAATGCCATGCAGATCTCCTTGCTGCTTCTATCTTGCTGCAGGCCTTGCAATATCAGCTAACCACATCTGAAACTCATCTAAGCAAAAAGTAAGAAAGACATTTTCAGATCAGTCCTGTGCAGCTTGTTACTTGTGCATTGGGCTTCACCTACACATTCACAGATTGCATTGAACTGGAAAGGACCCTAAAGATCATCTTGGCCAACCTTCCTGCAGTCAGCAGGGACATCTCCAACTAGATCAGGCTACCCAGGGCCACATCAAGTCTGATCTTGAATGTCTCCAGGAACAGGACCTCAACCACATCCCTGGGCAACCTGTTCCAGTATTTTACCACTCTCATTGTCAAGAACTTCCTTCTGATGTCCAGCCTAAATCTCCCCTGCTCCAGTTTCAAACCACTGCCCCTATTCCTATCTGTACAAGCCCTTCTAAACAGTCCTTCCCCAGCCTTCCTGTATGTCCCATTCAGATAGTGAAATATAGCTATAAGGCCTTTTCTCCTCCAGGCTGAAGAGCCCCAATTCTTTCAGTCTGTCTTCACAGGAGAGGTGCTCCAGCCCTCTGATCATCAGAACTGCATTTCTGATGCACAGAAATTCATTCAGGGGTTGGGAGACTTCATTAGGCTGTCTTATGTTACTCATGGTACTGCTGGAAAGACGAATGAGAAATGGGCAGGAATGTTCTCCTTTTCCCATTTTCCTTCTCATTCTCTGCTCTTTTTCCTGTAGCATGTTCCCAGCAGGGTGCCCAGTCACCCTTTGGGATGTTACACATACCTCAGGAAGGACTGTCCATACTTCTCTTTCTGATTTGCTGACCACGGAAGAGCCTCCTCAGATCTTCCCCTACCTTTTGCATCCCCCAGAATTTTGTGAAGAGACAGCCCTCCCATCTGTGACAAAACCTTCTCCCAGACACAGCAGCTGCTGTTCCTGGTGCCATTATTGTTCTTCCACCCCAGCCACAGCAGAAGAGCAGCAGTCAGCAGCACCAGCCTCCAGCTCTTCCTGCAGGGAAGCTCACCCACACAAGGCAAAGAGATGAGACTCAGGATTAGCTGCTCATCAAATGGAGCACAGTTCCCATGGCTGGAGCAACACAGCTCCTTGGTCCCATTTTTCATACCATAATGGGTAACCTGGGGCAGTTCAACAGAAGCTGGTTGTTAAACCCTGATTCCTCACAAACTTTCAAGGATGGAGAAGCCTCCAATTCTCTGCTGCCTTGTTCCAGTACTGTACTACCTTCCCTGTATTCCTCTAGTCTCTGAATGTCCCAAACTGAACCTTCCAAGCTTCAGTTTGTGGTCACTGCCCTTTGATATATATCATATATATCATCTCCTACTACCAAGAAAAGTATTTGCTTTGTCATCTTTGTAACTGCCCTTGAAGTAGTTACAAGCTACAATTATACCCTCCCTTAGTCTCCTCTGTGCCAGACTATACACACCCTTCTTCACCATCTTCTCTGTGCTGCTGTGTGCTGCTTGCCTCAGTAGCCTTTTGCTGGACCCTCTTCAGATTCCTCTACAACCTTCTTGGAGTTTGGGGGGGAACCATAAGTGAAGGTCCAGGTCCAGGTGCAGCCTCATCAGTGCCAAGTAGAGATGGATAATTTCCTTCCATCTGCTGGCCTTGCTCCTCCCAGAATAACTCCCATCATAGTGTATGCAGTTGGCTTTACTCTCAAGGAGAGCACACAACACATGGGCTTAGAGTCAGTCTGGCACCTGCTGAAACCCCCCAAGGTCTGTCAAGCAGGGCAGCAACTCAGGGAGCAACTCATCACCCCCCAGCCTCTGCAGCCGTGGTGGCTCCAGCCAGGTGCCAAGCCACCTCGCTGTGTTGAGCTCTGTGAGGTTCCTTCTAGCCCCATCCTCTCATCTATTGACATCTCTTGGGTGTGGAGCATTTAGCATATCAGCCACTCCCTGCAACTTAATATCACCCTCTGCAAGAATTTAGAAATGACAAAATGCAAGTGATGTTTTAATCCTTTGGTCATAGAGGAATTTTAATGTTGTTGCTCAGCTTCTGGCTGCATTTCCCCCCTCCTCCCCCCCAACCCCCCTGTTCTTGTTTGCTCCCCTTTGGTTCAGTCTCACTGAGCTGAGCCCTGTCATCAGCCTCTTCTTGGCTGTCAGCAGCACCAGGAGAGGGATGCTGTGACTATGAGGTTTATTGCCAGTCTCTTGTTTTCTCCCAGCACACAGGCTGGTGGGACTGGCCTCCAGAACTCCTTTGCATCAAAGGCAGAGGACATTAGTATGTCCAGCTCCCCTTTTCAGGTAACTATTGCTCCATCATAAATATTTACAGTGATAAACTGGTGTATGCAACAAAAGCTTGCTGCTGCTGGAATTATTACCACTCCTTATTTCCCCCCCAGGAAGAATCCTATTTAGCTTGGAAATAGGCAGTGCAAATGTTGTACAGTGGCAGACACGGGACAAAGAGGTGGTGTGGTGCTGTATCAGCTGCAAATAAGCTATGGATCTAAAGCAAAGGCTATTGAAATGTGCAAGAGGCTTTGGACCTTACATCATGCCCTAGTTTAACTTTTGACTGAGGCCTTGCTGCTGAAAGTTTCCCAATGCTGCCATCTACAGAAATAGGTCAACTACAGCTCTCAACACAGCAGAGAGGAAAGCTGTTAAGGAAACGGTAAGATGGTGAACAGTCAGCCCTGGATAGATCACCCTAAAGACAGATAACTCCTACAAAGACAGGCTGAGGCAGCTGGGGCTGTTCAGCCTGGAGAAGAGAAGGGCTCTGGGGAGACCTAATAGCAGCCTTTGAGTAGTGGAAGGGGACCTACAAGCAGGATGGAGAGGGACTGTTTACAAAGGCCTGGAGTGACAGGACAAGGGGCAAGGGTTTCAAATCAGAGGAGATTTAGATTGGATGTTAGGGACAAGATCTTTACCATGAGGGTGGTGGAACACTGGAACAGGATGCCCAGGGAGGTGGTTGGGCCCCCATCCCTGGAGATATTCAAGGTGAGGCTCAACAGGGCTCTGGGCAACCTGATCTAGTTGAGGATGCTCCTGCTTACTGCAGAGGGCATTGGACTGGATGACCTTTGGAGACCCCTTCCAACCCAAACCATTCTATAATTCTATGATTAGTAATGTGTAGGTGTAAAACTAAACCTGAAATCCCACCTTAAATATTTCCAGGGCTAGTTCTATATATTAACTGGTAAGTGTTCACCTCTGGAAGGCTGCACAAAAAATGGTAGGCAGCTATTATTGCTAAGCAATAATTTGCTTAGCAGACTCTTCACACATCAGGAAGAGCAGAGGTGGCAGCAGCCAGTCCCAGGTTTCTTTCAGAGCAGATGTAAAACACAAAACAGGCTCCATGAACTCCTGCTCTTCTCACTAACTGGCACAGGGAGGATTCAGGGGTGAATTCAGGAAAACCACAGAGGGGTTTAGGTGAGAAACAGAGAGGGTCAAAAGAGCTAATTTAATTAAGAAGGAAATCAAAGAAAGGGAAGAGTTGCTTGTGGAACTGTACTGGGCACAGAAGGCAAAAACACAGTTAAGAAAGGTCTGTCACAACTCTTCCTGCTTTTCCATGAGGCCACAAGTATTTGAATGCTGTCATTAGTGGATTCATAACCCAAAGCTTGGGCAAAAGTGCTATGGAGTTTAAGTTTTGGAAACACTAACATTTCAATAGCACTAAGAATTTTTATTGCTAAATTGGGGGAAGAAGGGGAAGTAAAAAGAAACAAACCCAGAAGCATTTGACTGCTGCAATCAGCATTAAAAAAATACAACAGTGTCTCAGCAGCACTTTCAGGTTGCTTCAGCATTAGCTGATCAATTAGAGCAGGTACCCTTGCCAAGGGCATTAGAGGAAGAAACAGGGTCCCCTGCACAATTAAAGGATGCTCCCTCAGGCATGGCACACAGATGACTGGGTTCAGCTCTCACTTGTGCTGCCTTCTCCCCCCAGATCTGATTTGTATTGCTCTTCCCATCCTCCTGTGCTCACACCACATGCACTTCCTCTCTTGGAGGGTTTGTTGCTAAGCAGCCTAGGCTGCAGGCATGGCTCCGAGCCTGCGCCAGAGCAGGAGGCTGCAGTGGAGATGCCCCAGGAGGTCTCTCTCCACCCTCTGACAACATTCACTAACAGGCAGAGCAAGATGCTCTTGTGACAGATGTAGCTTTCACCACCCTGCTACCAGAAAGCAAGAGACTGATGCTCAGAACTGACCTACTCTGAGCTTTAGCTAATACTCAGATTCTGAATTAAAGATGTGCTACAATCCCCTGCTAGCCTCAGCCCTCAGGTAATTGAGCAGTAACAAACCTCAGGACCAAACACCTTCAGACCAGGCATGGCTTTAATTAAAGCTTGCATTTTGAATTACTCTTCAGAAAAAGCCTGGAAGCCTGCTTGCAGCACACAGCCATCACCTAAGATACCTGGCACCACACAACATGGCTGGCAAGCAGAGTGAGACAATGACCAAGGAAAAAAAATTTGAGGCTGTTTAGTTCCTTCTCACAGCTACCTCTGATGTGGCAGCAAGGAGCTGCAGGTAAACAGGAGCTAGACTCAGGCAAGAAGAGTTTCCACAGGTAACAGCTGAGGCTAAAGAATATGTATTAAGTAGCTTTCTTTCCCTTGAACCTCAAAAATGTATCCTGCTATTAAAAAATGCAGGTAGTGCAGGTATCTCCTCTTTTACATAATTTCAGGAGAGCCTTGCAGGGGCCTCTTTCAGGACCTTCCTAACACAATCATAAACCAATAGAGGCACAGCGACTAATCAAAGACCACATTCACGATTACCCAGCAGATTTGTTTTAGCTAGGCAGAGGAAGAAGCCTGCTCTCATCCCCTCTCCTCTAAGGAGACACCAGAAACCAGTTGAGATAGGTATCCTGTTGCTTGGAGTATGAACACAAAGTTCTCTGCTCTTAAGCAGAGGCTAGAAGTTGACATGTGAGTATAGCCTTCTACCCAAGTGTGTGCAGGGTGGCAAATTGCAGCCGACAGTTTCAGACTGGGCATGAGGAAAAGCTTTACCAGAAGGGCAGTGCAGCACTGGACCAAGTTGTGCAGGCAGGGGTATAGGTCTCCATCCTTGGAGGCCCTCAGAAGAGTAGAGAGTCCTGCTAACTTGAGGCTGACCTTGTTAACTTTGTGCAGGGAGCTTTGAGGGTCCTTTGACAACAGGCTCTAGAAGATGCCCCACAACTCATTTTGGAGAAAGGTACAGTGATCACTTGAGTCCATTTAGTCTTCCAGCAGAAGTTTATTCTCATTAAGGACAAGGAAATATCAACCAACAGCTCAATTAACATGACAGATTAAAGAAGCCCTGTTAAGTATTTCCTACTTAACATGTGAAAAAAAGTCTAAAGACCTCTGATGTGTCCAAACTGTTCACATTAAAACTTGAGCTCATCGTTTAGCACAAGCTCAGCTGATGTTGCTCCTGTGTACAGCAAAAGGTGGAAACAATTTAAGTTACCAGAACAGCTGTGTTTAACAAAGTACTGAAGCACTGGAGTTTAAACTGCATTTACTGGTGTGCTATTAGACTGCTTTCCTTGCATCAATTCAGAGTGTCTCAGGCAGACTTGCAAAAAGCCACAGCAGAAAAACGAACTTCTCCTTTCTCACGTTCTGTAAATTGTCTGCAGATCTTAGCAGAATCCTTGAAAGAAATCAAACAAACTCTTTAGACCATCAGGACAAACTTGCTGTAGAGACCAAGTCTTTGCAACTTCTCTCTGGGGCCCACCAACAATGAGAGCAGGTCTGGTAACACCCACAGCTAAATACACTGAATAGGTATCCAGCTCTGTGGCTATCTTGTTACCGTGGTAAGCACCAACTTGACCAGCAGGTAGAACAGCCACCACACACTGAGTGCACCCTTTTCTAAACCCTGGTTTTGGGGCAACCAGCAGCAATGGAGAGGTCTTACCTTCAATAGCAAGTCATCAGAGCTTGTGCCATGGTTTACTGGAAAAGGCATACGCCCATCTGTGGAAGAAAGTCCCATCACTCAGCATGGGCCCAAGAAACAGCTACACACATGAAGATACTTGGGAGGTCAGGGGCTAAGTACAGTCCTCCTCATTCAAGCTATGTATGGACACAGTATTCTCAGCCTTCAGGAGATGACATGCTTTACAAGAGGGCCTAGGCCTCCAGTGCAACCCACCTTCAGTTAGAGTCTTCCAAAGGTACACATTAGGCTACTGGCCTCAGCAATCAGCTTAACCAGCACCAAGTATCTAACCTAAGCCCCCAGTGCTGCTGGGCACAGGCCCAGTGCAACTGCAGAGTTCTCAGGACCTTACCCAATTCATACAGATGTCCATCCACATTGACAAACAGGATGAAGTGGAAGTTCACACTGTTGTCATCAACCTTAGGAGAGAACATTAGATAGAGCTGTTAGATTTTTGAAATCCTACTTGTGACTATAGGACAGATGTCAACAAAGCCACACAGGACTGACAAACTTAAGTTCAGCTGAAGAGGTCTCCTCAAGACCTCTACAAGCTCAACCACCAGAAATCCTGATGTAGAATCACATTTTCAAACTGGATCCAAACTGATGTTGGAGGAATGAACCCTGCAGAAGCATTCACCTATGAGTCATCCATTTCTCTTCCCTCATGAGCTATAGCAGCCATCTGCCAGACAAGACTACATCACTCTATACTTCCATTAACCTCTACTCCCAAGATGTCACAGAATGGTTTGGGTTGGAAGGGCCCTGCAAAGGTCATGTGTCACACATTTGTGTCTTACCCGACATTGTCCTTCCTGTGCAACCGAATTGTGGACATCTTGTATAGCCTTAAAGGGAAAGCAGACAGAGGTTACTACAGCCCTAAGTGCCAATGGCTCTCAGCAGTTTGTGTAGCTCATGTACCTTGTTATTTGCAAAATGCTTAGCCCTCTCTTCAGGAGACAGGTCAGCTGTTTCATCAAGAAACTTCTTCAGGGCAGACCCCTCATCTGCACAAGATGATCAAAGATTCTTATTCAGTACAGGTGAAGCATTAGTCACAGTTCAGATGCAGCCCCACAGTAACCAATGCTTGTTGCACTAACTAGACATCACTGCATTCAGCCTGGAACCATCTCAAGCATGAATTTATTGCTACTATCACTTGAAGTAAGCTGTTTATCCAGAAGCTATTAATCTACACAAACAGCCTGAGTTCAAATGCTTCAGGGTACTCTGGATGCTTGGCACTCACATTCAAATGAGGTTTGCTTTTCTGATTCCCCCCTTGCAGATTTGGCAAGTCCTGTTCTGAAGAAATTCAATAGTGTCCTTACAGCTGCCACCTTAAGTACCAGCTAACAGAACAGGGGCAGATGAAATCCAGCTGTCTCACTGCCTTCACATGAACTCACTTGCTCACCACAGGCTTCCTTTGGTTTTCCAGAACATAAATTAGTAGTGCAAAGCTGGGCTGAGTTCTAGTCTCTATGATGTGCTGTGCTCATTTCACTCATTGAGTGTGCTGCTTCAGAGAATCCTTTCCAAAGCAAAGCTGCTCTCTCTTATATGCTCTTCTGTGTATGTTTTCCTTTGGTTGGTGTGGGATTCTTCCTTCTACAAAGGGTTCAAGTTATCTTGAAACAATGAAACTAAGTTATATTTTGCAGATCTCCAGTCCTTGGATAACAAAGTGTCTTTCATGCCCAACAACACCCTTTAACAAAAGCTTTATGCCTATTTCCTAGGAGTTTCTAGCCATCAGTTCCCTCAGCCAGTTTTATACCCTTTTCTACAGGAAAAGGGCCATCAAAACTACTGCCTCTACAGGCAAAGTCTGCTTACAGGCACTTGCCATCCTGTGCTATTTTCTGAGCAAAACCAAAACATCTTTTAGGCTGATTTACAGGCTACCCTGAGCAAGTCTGTTTATAGTGGATAGGTGGCATGAAGAATTTTCTCTCTTCAGCTCACATCAACATCAGTGTCCATAGCTACTGCTGAATGTACTACTTAGACCTTGGCCCCTCCTACTATGTGCCCTCTTCCTCTTGTATTGCTCAGCAAGATAGCTCTGCAGCTACCAGACCAGAATCAAAATACATTGTTTCTGTGATTGAGGCAGTAGGTAAGACCTGCTCCTTGGCCTTTGCCAAGAGCTGAAAGGCCCACTTACCAACTGAGGCAGTACATCATGCCTTATTTTGGCTTGCATGAAAGCCCCTGGTGCCTCCAAGAGCCCATACCCACTCAAATCTTCCTGCCAAAAAAAATTGACATTTAGACACTTCAGAACATTCATACTCACCAAGCTTCAGTTTGTCTTTGTTATTAGCAACAGCATGTATCAGACCAATAGTCCCACAGGAGTTACTGACTGTCTGCTTCAGGAAATACACCTTGGAACTGATCTCTTGGTCCTTTATTTTCTCAGTCTGTTGTTTCCTGAAGTTCTCATGCTGTGAACATGTTAACTGTTTTAAGCATTTCATCACAGTGATATCTTTATTGAGCAAACTATTAGACAAAAGGAGTTGTGCAGGAGGATCAACACCAAGACTGGACAAAAATTCACCCAGAAACTCATCCTTCTGGCACAGGCCCAATAAAGCATTGCATGTCTACACTGGATGCAGGCCAAGTCTTAATGCACTACCTGCATGACTCAGTTATATCCAAAGGCATCATTCTTAGCCTCTATCTGTTCCATACACTGGAAATAGCTTGGGGTGGGAAATCATATAATGGAGAGCCTCTTTTGTACTCTCCCTCAATTGTTTCGGTCCATTTAACGACACTACTCAGCACCTCTCCACAATAGGTTTCCTTTGTACCTTTAGGTTACTCCATAAAACCCCTCCTCATCAGAACAATGTACAGACAAGTGTAAACCCACCCCTATTGAAAGGCTATAATCCTTCCTTTAAAGAACCTGTTAAATAGACTGTTTCAAAGTCTATCTCCTCATCTACTTCCTCAGCATCAATGGGACTAAATGCATTACGTATTTAGGCCTTTACAGACAATGATTCAGCATGGCAACAGAACTGCTGCTCTGCACACTCCAGACTGCTGATGCGTTTTCCTCAGCCTAATATAAAGCAAAGTGCAAGAGGAGAATTGGAATTGCTGCCTTGTTTCATTGCTGCTTTCGTTTTAGTTTAGACTATTTGGAGGCTTAAAGCCAAAGAAGCAGCATGTGCTGCCTACGGGCCACTTACCCACCAGTGCAAGCAAAGCCCTCTCCCAACCAACTGATGCTTGGAGAGATGCCACAGGCACACTCCTGGCAGCAGCCAGCCCTACCTGCTGCCAGCCAGCGAGTACAGGCGTTGCTGCTGACAACAGCCTGCTATTTTTCACTCCAGGGGCACTTGGGCCAGCCACAGCCTCGCCCAGGCAACAGCAGAGCCCCACACAGGGAGAGCTGGTACCCATAGCACTGGGGCTGCTACAGGCTCACTGCCTCTGCCCTCTGTTGCCTCCAAGGGGCACAACAGCCGTCCCCTGCGCGCACCCATCCCTACACCTACCTGCTCCGTGAGAGGGAAGAGCAGGAGCAGTGCGCAGGCCGGGGTGGGGACGGCACTGAGCGCATCCTCCTCGAAGCCCAGCACATCCACGAAGCGCCAGCCGGGACCCACGCCCAGGCGGGACAGCACCTGTACAGGGCACAGCGAGCGGGTGGCGGGGCCGCCCTATCCCTATCCCTATCCCCCTCCCCGTCCTCGTCCCCTCGCCGCCCCTGACGGCGGCGCCCGGCCGCGGTCCCCGCCGCACCCCAGTGACACAGCACAACGCACGGCACCGCGGCGCCATCTCCCGGCCGCCACCGCCGTCGCCGCCGGCCCGAGGGGACGCCCCGGGGGAGGGCGCGGCCTCCACGGCGCTCCGCAGGTGCGGCCGCGCCCCGCACAGCGGTACCGCTCCGCTCCTCTCCATCCGGCGCTGCCCCGGAGGGGCCGGGATGCTGCGAGGGATGGGGCGAGAACGGGCGGCGCCCACCCGCCCGCGGCGGTCCTGCGGCAGAGACTCACTTTATTCAGCATCTGGAAAACAAAGCGGGGAAAGAGGGGTGAGTGTGCCGGGTAGAGACGGTGCCCCACCACTCGGTCCCAGCCCCATCCCGCGGCCCCCAGCCCCATCTCTGCGGCCCCTCACGCACCTCAGGGTTGATCTCCATAGGCTGCCAGGCCATGGCTGCAGGACGGTGGGGAGTCGAGAAGGCGGCAAGCTGTGCCCCAGGCACGACGATGTCCCTCGCAAGCTGCACTAGGTGCACGACCCCCACTGCCGTCGACGCTGCAGCGCGGAGCCGCCCACCTGGCTTTTATATAGGGGCGGGCTGGCCCACTCCGCGCCGCGACGGGGGGAGAGGGAGGAGCAGGGCACGACCAAAGCGCGGGGGCCGCGCCGGTGCCAGCGGCGGGCGGGCGGCTGGTTGGGTGGTTGCGCGGCGGAGCGAAAGGCCCGCGGAGGCGGGAGGGTGGTCGGTGCTGGGGAGTCACGGTCTTGAGGGAGAGCTAAGCTGGAGCTGTGAGGGGGCCGGGAGCACTGCCTGGCCCCCCGAGTCGCCTCTCTTCCGGGGAAGCGGGGCGCGAATGGCGCCAGGAGAACCCCCAGCCAACTTTACGTCGATGTGGAGAAAATGCTAGAAGTGGCGGGGCCGAGGTGGTGGCCGCGGCCTCCTGCCCTGCCCTTCCTGGTCCTGCTCTGCCCTGCTTTGCCCTAGGGGCTGTGCCCAGACCTCCTGTGCTTTGCTCGCTCCTGCCGTGCCCTGGTGTGCCTGGGCACCGTTGCCAGCGGGGCAAGTGACAGACATCACCGAAGGCAACACGTTCACGTTTCTCCAGTGCCATCAGCCCTGCCCCTGAGCTGCGTTTATCCGGACAGCTTGTGTCTGCATTTACGTGCCGGAGCGCTCCCGGAGCGCTGGAGGCTGCTGCGTGTGCGCTGCAGAAAGCAGACGATGGGGTCGATGAGGTGCTAGGTGCTTGTGTTTGAAATCTCGGCATGATTTTAAAAGCATCACCAAAGTCACCTGCCTGCTGATGGCATCTCTGCAGTCTGAACCCATTCCTGAAGCGGTCCAGTGAAGCTGGTTATAAAATATTGGGCTTTTTATCTTTTATTCATGACCTGACAGTTTCTCCATTCAATGTTTTTGGAACATCTAGACTAGAACATCTCTGAACAAGGAAACAAAACCAACCTACCTGAAATACTAGAAATCATGTGGATTCCAAACAGCCTTTCAGATTTTACTGGTAAACAACCAGTTTAGTGTCCTGAAGTACCCTGTGATCCTGTGATTCTGTTCATCACAGTAAAGGGAAGAGCAGTATGCACTGCTCAGAGATTTGGGGGAGGAGGGGGAAGAGGTAAATGACAATGTAATTTATTTCTGTTATATCTTATCTGTAAACAGTCACTGATTCCTACAAGCAAGCTAGAAATGGCCCAAAGTATTTAACCCATAGATAGCATCTTTGGCTGTCTTTCCTTTGTGACCAACTCTTTGTGCACTGCCAGATCCAAGCACAGCAAAGCAACCTGAATGAACAAGTATGATGCTAATGGTCCCTGATAGATGCATAAGGAGAGGCTCCATGCAGCTCCTCTAAGATGGCAGGGCACAGATCTTTCAGCCTACAGAAGAGAAGGCTAAATATGGCAAGAACAATCCTGCTCTTGAATTGCTCAGTGGTAAATGGGGGTTAGGAAAACAATTTTCCCAGCAAGAGTGCTCAGGCATTGGAATGTGCTGCCCTGGGAGGTGGTTGAGTCACCAGCCTGGATGTGTTTAAAGGTTGTTTGGATGTGGTGCTTGGGGATATGGTTTAGGGGTGAACCTTGTAGAGTAGAGTTATAGGTTGGACTTGGTGATCCTGAGGGTCTTTTCCAACCTGAATTATTTAGTGATAACTTCAGCCTGTCTCACAGCAGTGACAGTGCTCAGATCCCTAGTCTACAGAGTCATCCCTGGGATGGCTGCTGCGTCTGGGCTGTCCGAGGAGACTGCAAACAGCAGTTTCAGTCTCTGCCTGTCATGAGCAGCGCACAGAGGCCAGAGCAGGAGTCATCAATTTTAAGCGAGACTCTGCCCTATCTATCAATGCATTCATTTTAAATAAACAGTAAGTATGACAACAGAAAGCTGCTAAAAATCTGCCAGAGTTGCATAAAGTTGCCTGCCTCTGGAAAGTCATGTCAAAAGGCAGTGTTGTGTCATACCCAGTCCCCATCTACCTCCTTGCAAAGAGGAAGTCTCCCCTTGTCATAGTATCATAGTATCAGTCAGGGTTGGAAGGGACCACAAGGATCATCTAGTTCCAAGCCCCCTGCCATGGGCAGGGACACCCCACACTAGATCAGGCTGGCCAGAGCCTCATCCAGCCTGGGCTTAAACACCCCTCCAGGGACAGGGCCCCAACCACCTGCCTGGACAACCCATTCCAGGGCTTCACCACTCTCATGGGGAAGAACTTCCTCCTCACATCCAGCCTGAATCTCCCCACCTCCAGCTTCATCAATGCAGGTAGATGTACCAGATGACCTAGCACATTTAACCTGATACATTCCCATTACTGCAATAAAATCAACTCACATGGAAGAGCGACTGGAAGTACTTCTGAACTTTTGGCACTGTCCAGATGTGGTAATACTGCTTGTCAGCACTGTCTGTGAATATAGCTTTTGCTCAAGATGTCTGACCTAGAAAGGGTGTACCCAAGAATCTTTGCTACATGTATGAGCTTTTGGCATGGTTCTTTCTCTTAAATATAGGACTCAGCAGTAGTATTTTCTTCCCCCCCCCCCATGTTTCAGTTAGAGATTTACATAAGGCAGAACTAGACCTGCAACAGAGGGCTGTTGCTGAGTTCAGAAGATCTCTTAACAGAAGTACCCATGACAAGCAGGGTGCTGAAGGAAACAAAGCTAGCTTTGCACAATCCTGAAATGAAAGCTGAGGTAGAAATTTTTTCCTTAGAAAATGATTGTCCTTTTCTCCTGACAAAATCTAAGCCCTGAGGCAGTCCAAGTCCCCATCTTCATCTGTTGCACCTGCCTAGTAAACACCTCAGGCCTGTGCCTTTCTTCATTTTCTTATTAAATGATTCAGTTCCCAAAAGAAGGATCCCAAACCTATCCTTGGAAATCTTCATTCCCTACTCTCTACCTGCAAAACAAATAATCAGTGTCTATAGCTGGCTGGTGGTGCCCAGGGCAGTGGGATGCAGGTGCATGGTGGTGCAGGCACTGGAGCCAAAGGAGCCCAATGCTGCCTGTCACCATTCTTCTGATAACTGCCTGATTGCACTTACCCTACAGTGAGCTGAAGGTATTGGAGATTGTTGTGATGCCTTACTGTAAATATGTCTGCTGATGTGGTAAATCTTGCCTGAGGGCAGTTATGACAGCTCAGTTATACCACAGCAGTGTGCCTGAGAGAGCTTGACATACACAGAGCTGCAGCATCCTTGCAAGGTTTCAGACTACTTGTGCCTAAGGCCACTCTTGACAAGTCCTAGTGTGACTAAGGTAGTAGCCATGCATCTATGGTAGAGAATCTAGGGTGCCTTCATAACCAGCAGCAAGAAGACATTTGAGAGCATCGCTCATTGGACCAAACAGAGATGTTAGCCTTGGGCTGAGGGAAATTGTGCTCTAGAAACATCAGTTTCTCTTCCTTGGCTATAAAGGGAGACTGAACTGTGAGACCCAGTTCAATTAGAGAGGTCTGCAGCACGGAGTGCAGCTTCAGGATGGATGAATTCAACTGTAACTGCCTGGGGATAAGAGAAGAATGCATATTTTTACCTTGCAGCTCCCGATAACTACTGTTACAATCGTGGGTGCTTGAGTAGACACGATGGCATATAGCAAGGGCAGGCTTTATGTCTGGTTTGGAAATTCCCACTAGTCAGCAGGACAGCCACCAGCCTGCTGAAGTGAGCCACAGTCCACAAGGACCACACAGGGCTAACTTTACAGAAGCATGACAGGCTTTTAGCCTGGTAGATATGGGGCTGTGAGGCCAGACAGTTTCCCATCATTTAGCAGCTAGCATGCATTAGGTAGCTGGAAAGCTTAGTAAAACATTGTCTTCATTTCCCACCGCTAACATTTTCCATGTCAGTGTATCTACTCACATCTCTCTCTGCAGTGTTGCAAGGGACAGACGTAAGGGAATTGCCCCCAACTATTTGCATATGGGGTCCACCAAGTCAATGGATTGTATTCTCTCTGTGACTGCTATACCCCTTCCCCTGCTATCCAGCTACACCACCTAATCTAGACAGCTTTTCCAAAGTAAAACATTGCTGTTAGCTGAAGCAAGTTGCCTTTATCTCAGATTAGATGCTGCAGAAAGTCTTACATGCTGCAGCTTTACCCAAAGTAGGCTGCCAAGCTTCACTCAGCTGTTTGTTCACCACCACCCCACCACCCAGCAGGATGGGGGAGAAAATCTGAAGGGCAAGAGTGAGAAAACCTGTGGGTTGAGCTAAATGCAGATTAATAAGCAAAGGGAGGAGAAGTAAGGAAAAAACAACAAACAAGTGTTGCAAAACCAAATCACTCACCATCAGCCAACATGCCCAGCCAGGCCCTGAGCTACAGTCCCCTGGGAAACTGACCCCCCTGGCATTTACTGCTGAACACAATGCCATATAGTTGGGGATATCTCATGGGTCACTTGGGGGTCAGCTGTCCTGGCTGTATCTCTCCCCACTTCTTGTGCACCTTCAGCCTACTGCTGCAGGGACAGCGTGAGAACAGAAATGGCCTTCATGCTGTGCAAGCACTGCTCAGCGATAGCTAAAACCTCCCTGTGTTATCAGGACTGTTCTGGTCACAGATCCACAACACAGCACCACACCAGAAAGTTAACTCCATCCCAGCCAGAATCAATACACTGTGTCACGAGGTGCCAAACATAAAGCATGACAAACATATGTGAGGCCACCGCGGGGACAGCGGGCGTCAGGGATCTGTGTAAGGCAGTTACATCCCCCTTCTGGTAAACTGTCTGGAGCACAGCAGTAATTCCTGTATGTGAGTGCCCCAGCCTTTAATGAGAAGATCAGAGGGCCCCAAAGGGCAAGCACAAATGATTGCTTTTATTGAGGGCCTGGGTCCATGAAAGCCTTGAGCAGGAAGAGAGGCTATGTGCTGCTTTCTGACTCGCAGCCAGGTTAGTTTACATACTTCTGTGAGGAGCCTGGGTGACTGCAGCCCAGTGCTGTGAAGCAACAAAAGAACAGCCAATGCTAGGCACCTGTTCTCCAGGTCCATGGGCCAAGAGCTCTGAGCTAGAATGCCTCAAATGTCAAGCAGAAGGAAGACTGAGAAGTGAAGAAAAATTCAGAGCAGCTCAGAGCTGAGTTGGGAATGTGACAAAAACCTTAAATCTTTCTTTGCTTAGAGTAAAAGTTGGAAAAGTTATGTTCTCCTAACACCTTCTCCACAAGCAAGGGGCGCTGTGGCAAGAAGATGTAATGACTAAGGACTGCTGAGGTGGAGACACACTGAAGGATGTGAAGTCTGACCAGTGGTGAAGCTCAGGTGGAGAGGGGTGACAGTGAAATGCAGATACCAGGGTGAGGATGATGAGAGGAGTTGCTCCTCCAAGGACTGCCTTTGTCTGTATTGCCTGTCAGTAATGACTGCAAGTGCTCTGAACGACAGCAAAGTCCTCCAGCAAATGGCAAACTCTACAGAATGCAAGGGCTCTTCTGGAAATCTGTAGGTGGACCTGTTGAAGGCTTGCCTCCACAGTCTCAGTTCTGAAGAGCATGGCCATGGCTTTCTTAAACCCAGATCTGCCTGGCAGTGTGGTTAAGGTTGTTCACCTCTGCAAAATCATACCTACCATATGGTGGTGGTGACCATCATGGCCTCAGCAATACTGTGCTTTGTTTCATGGTAGAAGGAGGACAAACAGAGAGTGTCTTCCTTCTCTTTCCCCAAAGAAGGGCACAGGGACATCACTGCTGTCAAGGATGTCTTAGTTTCCAGTGAAATTACGTACTGTCTGCTTTCCCTTGATATGAAAGCTTGCAAGGCTTGTCTTGATGGATAAGAGGGGTTGGACAGGAGGACCTTTGAGGGTCCATTCCAACCTGTAAGGATTCTGTCAGGAAGACTCTGTTGGCAGCTGGGAAATCAGCATGTCTCCATTCCCTCAAACGCTTTCTTTGGTGATGTTAGCAAGCCACTCTTTTTCCTCTATGGGCAGGAACAATCCATCTTTCTAGTCTAGTCTAGTAGAGGAGAATCATAGAATCATGTAGGTTGGAAAAAAGTTCTGCCAGATACATCAGTGGCCTCTATCCTCAAGATTGAAACCTTTTCAGGGAAAGGGCAGAATATATGCCTAAGGGAGGTGCTGAGGAGGGACCTAACTTCTGGACCAAGTCTGTTGTCACCTGTGGTCTCTTTACATGCTAGTGTGGCTTTGTTGTTTCTCAAGGGAATGCTAGAAACTGGCTTGCCTGCTGTTGGATGAAGAAGTGAGAGGCAAGGCTCTGCCAGAAGGGAATAACAAGAGCTCTTGTATCTGTTGCAAAGAAAAGGTGCTCTTCCTGCTTGCCTGACAACAAAGGCACCTATGGACAAGGACTGCCATGTGAAAGGGGCTCATTGTCAAATGTTGTCACTCCTCCAGTTCAGCAGCACAAGCCATCTTACTTTATGTTCTGGAGGTCAGTTTGTCTTCTTTGGTGGAGAAGGGAGAGGGGATGGATAGCAATCAGCATTAATGGGGATGCAATAGATATTCCTTCATCCTATATTTTTTATGCAAATGGAGACTTTTAACAGAATTTAAAGTAGGTGACACTTGAGATCAGTGAACAACAAAGCCACATGGTGAAAAAACAACAACAAAAAGCAGAGACAAAAAGAGGCTGTTTAGCTAACTCAGGTAACCCTGATAGATGTCTGCTTTGCTCCAGACATCTGACCCAGTCCTGTATTCTGAACTGTGTCTTACTTCTCATCTCATTTTTACATGGATGTTCACACCTACTCATATAAATTCTGAAATCATAGTATCATAGTATCATAGTATCAGTCAGGGTTGGAAGGGACCACAAGGATCATCTAGTTCCAACCCCCCTGCCATGGGCAGGGACACCCCACACTAGATCAGCCTGGCCAGAGCCTCATCCAGCCTGGGCTTAAACACCTCCAGGGATGGGGCCTCAACCACCTCTCTGGACAACCCATTCCAGGGCTTCACCACTCTCATGGTGAAGAAATCAAGGTGTGCTCAGCTCAGCATGTTCTCTAAAAACTACTTCTGTAACAAACCCAAACCTCTTAGGCACTACAGGCAGCCCTGAACTCCTGTACATCAACGGGGCCATGTATACTGCAACATTCACACCAACCTGTGCTAAAGGATTTGTTTCCTTCTCTACATGCTTATGAGAAGTGTGGGGATTTTTTGAAGCTGGAGGTGGGGAGATTCAGGCTGGACATGAGGAGGAAGTTCTTCACCATGAGAGTGGTGAAGCCCTGGAATGGGTTGTCCAGGGAAGTGGTTGAGGCCCCATCACTGTAGGTGTTTAAGATGAGGCTCTGGCCAGCCTGATCTAGTGTGGGGTGTCCCTGCCCATGGCAGGGGGGTTGGAACTAGATGATCCTTGTGGTCCCTTCCAACACTGACTGATACTATGATACTACTATGAATTAGACAAGCTCCCTGAAGTGCTGGAGCACTGGACCAGGCTGCCCAGAGAGGTTGTGAAGTCTTTTCTGGAGGTACTGAAAACCTCCATGGGCAACCTGCTCTGGATGAACCTGCTTTGGCAGGGGGGGTTGAACTTGATCATCTCCAGAGGTCCTTTCCAAGCCCCACCATTCTGTGATTCTGTGTATGATTGGTGTGCAGCTCTGGCAAACTGGTGACTCAGAAATGACTCAGAGCAGCACAGCTCAGACTCTGTCGGGGTGACCGTGGTAGATATAAAGCCTCATAGACCTAGATCTGAACTGCTCTTGCTTTTTCACTCTGCAACAGCACTTGGAAGTCTTAAACAGATCCCTTAGTCATGCTAGTGGAATTCAGTATGTGCTTTTTAGCCACCAAGACCCCCAAAGTCTTGCCTGTACCAATTCCTGTGTTAATTACAAATTAACAGTAGCTATCCCCTTGTACTTACAAGACAAGGCTTTGATTTCAAACTGTGTGAGAATGAGAGACCTAACCCCACATTAATAACCACTTTCCAGAAGGACATCTGGCAGAACATAACCCTTTGGTTAAGTTTTACTCCACTTTCCAGAAGTACATCTGGCAGAACATAAACCTTTGGTTGAGTTTTACTTCTGTCACAAGGAGTTTTACATGTGGGGACCACACAGTGTATGGCTAATGCAGAGCAGTTGTGTTGTAAGTGCTGCTCTTACCAGCTGCAGGATGCAGCAGTGCAGGGACCCAACTGCTCTGACACTGCTCTGGTGGAAGATTCTAAGTCTTGTCTCAACTGTAAGCACTTAACATAAAAAACTCAGTGAAACAAGCCCAGTTGGGAAACACAGAATCCTGGAATAGTTCTGTTTGGAACAAAACCTTCAAGATCGTCAAGTCCAACCATTGTCTAACCCTGCCAAGTCTGGTGCTAAACCATGTCCCACAGCACCACATCTCTGCCTCTTTGAAACACCTCCAGGATGGGGATTCAGCTACCACCTTGAAAGCCTATTCCAATGTTTGAGAACACTTTCAGTGAAAAAGCTTCTTCTAATATCACTCCTTCCAGATTTGCCTTTGCCCTCAGCCACTCTTAGAGCCTAACTCTCTAGTGCCTGCGTGTGTGTCTTCAGAGGCTGGTCTCAGAGCGCAGAATGGCTTAGGCTGGAAGGGACCTCAGAGACCATCTATTCCAATCTCCCTGCCATGGGCAGGGACACCTCTCAACTAGACTTGGTTGCTCAAGGCCTCATCCAACCTGGCCTTGAACACCCCCAGGAAGTAGGCATCCACAGCTTCTCTGGACAACCTGTTCCAGAGTCTCATCACCCTTGTACTGAAGAGCTTCTTCCTAGGATCCAGTCTAAACCTGCTGTCCCTCAGCTTAAAGCCATTCCCCCTTGTCCTATTGCTAGACACCCTTATAATAAGTCCCTCTCCAGCCTTCCTGTAGGATCCTTTCAGGTACTGAAAAGCAGCAATAAGACCCCACCAGAGACTTCTCCAGGATGAACCACCTCAGGTCCCTCAGCCTGTCCTTGTAGCAGAGGTGTCCAGCCCTTGGATTGTCTTTGTGGTCCTCCTCTGCACTAACTTAAACAGTTCTGTGTTCTCCCTATGATGGGGACACCAGAACTGGATGCAGTATTTGAGGTGGGGTCTCACAAGAGCAGAGGAAAGGGCAGGAACACCTCTCTTGCCCTGCTGGCCGTACTCTTCTTGCCGCAGCCTAGGATAGGTGTTGGCAGTAGGGAAAAAGGGAGGCTTTTCTCCTTCTCTGCTCTCATGTTATAGAATGAGGAATTTCCAACGCCCTACCTTCAGCTAAGTGTTTGGCCAGTGTTTGTCAGTGGTGGAGAAGCTGTGTCTCCGAGGATCAGTCGAACAGGCGCTGTTCTGAAGAGCTCAGGCCAAGCACACGTGGCTATGAACACCACCATTGTTTGGCCCCTGAGCCTTATTGTTGCAGCAGAGGTGTTCAGCCTCTGAATGTGCACACTGAAACAAACCCCTGTGTCAGTGGAGAAAAATATTGAGGTGGTGGTGGTGGGGAGCTACCCTATGGATCAGAAACACAATTGGGCTGCATGACATTCTCTAGCTGTAAATATAAACACACACCAGGCCGCTCTTTCCAGTGTGTGTTTGTACACATAGGGGAAAATTCCCATTGAGTGCATTTGCAGCCTGGGCTTTTCTGGCTGTGTTTAGGGCATTAGACACTGGACTTTTGTCTCTCTTGTTTCGGAGACAAAGCACTGGAGTTCTGCTGTTAGTAAATCTACTGTTCCCAACTTTGTCTTAGCTTTCCACACCTCTTCATTAATGTGTATCAGTGGATGTCAATGCACATAATGCTTACAGAGCATGTGTGTCATGCAGTGTGAGACTGAAAGTTTCATGTCAAAAGTGCTGTGAGCAGAGCTGTAGTATTGCTGCTTCTCGTTTTAAACAGTTGAGGTAAACCAGTGGTTAAAGGCATGGTTTGAGTTTGATGTTCTCACGACCTAGATGTTCTTCCCAGAAGGAGTGGCTGATCATTGGAATGTGCTGCCCAGGGAGGTGGTGGAGTCCCTGTCCCTGGAGATGTTCAAAAAAGGATTGGATGTGGCACTTGAAGCCATGGTTTAGATTTAAGAAGGGCATTGAGACTCATGAATGTGTCCAGAGAAGGCCAACGAGGCTGAGGAGAGGCACAAGCACAGCCCTATGAGGAGAGGCTGAAGGAGCTGGGATTGTTTAGCCTGGAGAAGAGGAGGCTCAGGGGAGACCTTCTTACTCTCTACAACTACCTGAAGGGTGGTTGTAGCCAGGTGGGAGTTGGTCTCTTCTTCCAGGCAACCAGCACCAGAACAAGAGGACACAGTCTCAAGCTGTGCCAGGGGAAGTTTAGGCTTGAGGTGAGGAGAAAGTTCTTCACAGAGAGAGTTGTTAGCCATTGGGATGTGCTGACCAGGGAGGTGGTGGAGTCACCATCCCTGGAGGTGTTCAAGAGGGGATTGGACGTGGCACTTGGTGCCATGGTCTAGTAGTCAGGAGGTGTTGGGTGACAGGTTGGACATGATGATCTTTGAGGTCTTTTCCAACCTTGTTGATTCTATGAAATGAGTGGATTTGCCATTCTGGGCCAAAATGTGGGTTTCCTGACTGCCTCCCAGGGAACTGCACTGCTGCGCCATCTTTGGCTGCTCAGCAGGAAGCAGAACCAGCAGTGCAGTACTTCCAGGGAATCACAGAACATTAGGGGTTGGAAGGGACCTTGAAACATCATCAAGTCCAATCCCCCTGCCAGAGCAGGATCACCTAGGGCAGGTCACCAGGAACACATCCAGGTGGGTTTTGAATGTCTCCAGAGAAGGAGACTCCACAACCTCTTTGGACAGGCCTCTTCCACTGTTTTGTCACCCTCACAGTGAAAATGTTTTTCCTTATGTTCATGTGGAACCTCCTCTTCTCCAGCTTGCACCCATTGCCCCTTGTCCTATCACTGAGCAGAGCCTAGCTCCATCCTCCTGGCACTTGCTCTTCACATATTTATAAACATTAATGAAGTCAGCCCTCAGTCTCTTCTTGAAGCTAAAGAGACCCCACTCCCTCAGCCTTTCCTCAAAAGGCAGATGTTCCACTTCATCATCTTTGTGCCTCTACCTGGACTCTGTCAAGCAGTTCCCTGAGGTCCTTCTTGAACTGTGTGGCCCAGAACTGGACGCTGTATTCCAGATGCAGCCTCACCACAGCAGAGTAGAGGGTGAGGAGAACCTCTCTCCACCTGCTACACACCATTTCTAATATACCCCGGGATACCATTGGTCTTCTTGGGCATAAGGGCACATTGCTGGATCATGGCCATCCTTCTATCCCCCAGCAACCCCAGGTCCCTCTCCTCTGCACTGCTCCAAGGTGCAAGAGTGCCAGCACTGAAACACAGCAACTGTCAGCAGGGTGATGTTGGCCTAAAACTTCCAAGCTGTGCTTTATTTCGTGCTGTTTGAACAACTGCCCTCTCAAAATGCTTGTAGCCTCACAGGTAAGCATTGCAAAACCTTTGTTGTAGTCCTGTTTCTCAGCTGTAGAAAAATGTTTGGTATCCTACACTGGAGTGCCCCTCAGAAAGCAGGGCTACACATCCTGTCTGAAGCAGCCAAGGCAAGAACATCTACACATCAGCTTTGCAGCTGTGAGCTCTTCTGATTATTTGCCTCCCCATAACTGCAGGCCCTGCTCTTTGGCAGCTTTTCAGTATTTCTGTCCACCTGAAATAGTGAAGAGAGTTTGCTGAAGTCAGCTCTAATAGAACCCCACTGCCTTCCAGCAGAATGCCTGAGCAGCTCCTGTAGCATTTAGAAACTGCATTGCTAGCAGCTTTCCCTTACAGACAGCAGCTTTCCCTTACAAACAGCAGCTTTCCCTTACAAACAGCAGCTTTCCCTTACAAACAGCAGCTTTCCCTTGCCTGCCTCCTCCAGCTAGGACATCCAACATGGGCTGTTTTCCTGCAGTGCCCAGCTGGTATATTCTCCTATTTCAAATACTGTGATTGTTTGCAAGCTAGCACAATCACCCTCTTGCCTCCCCCAGAACTTGCCTGTAATGATAAAAGATAAAATAAATGGAGATGCCCCTGTATGGAGGAGTGGCTGGATGAGTGGGTGGACTGGGTAAGTGCATCATGTAGTCAGGGAGCTGATATGCCTGGGGGCCAGGCTAAGCCACCTTTCCTACACCCCATCCAAAGGAAATCTCAATACCCTGCTGTATAACAGGCATGGAAAGGAGAGATCAGAAAATCACATCTAGTCAGATGTCTGGAAAGAGTATTTATAACTTACTGTACAACTGTTCCTGGTTGTGAGGCTTTGCATTTATAGAATCATAGAATTGTCAGGGTTGGAAGGGACCTCAAGGATCATCCTGTTCCAACCCCCCTGCCAGGGGCAGGGACACCTCACACTACAGCAGGTTGCTCACAGCCACATCCAGCCTGGCTGCAAAAACCTCCAGGGATGAGGCTTCCACCACCTCCCTGGGCAACCTGTGCCAGTGTCTCACCACCCTCATGGGGAAGAACTTCTTCCTAACATCCAATCTGAATCTACCCTTTTCTATTTTTGCTCCACTGACACCCTCAAAAGTCCCTCCCCAGCTTTCTTGTAGCCCCCTTCAGATACTGGAATGCCACAATAAGGTCTCCTCAGAGCCTTCTCTTCAAAATTACCATTCTGCCTTGCTTGGCATGCCAATAAAGAGACAAATTGCTGGCCTGAAAATTGCTCCAGGTTGCAGTTACTCCCATACAGCCTTCATTAAGGTAGCAGTAAGATGCCTCAGACAGCTAATGCAGTGGATGGGAGAGGGCCACTTGAGCATAGCAAGAGGCCTTGATTTAGTTCCTGGTTTAATTAAACTACTGGAGCAATCTTGTCTACTACTGATGTCTCACAGTCTTTGCTTCTCCATAAATACCACAGGGAAGATTCTCCATGGCACAATTAGTCTTTCACTGTATGCTTGTCCAGCGAGCACTGGGCAATGAGACAGGAACTCCATGGGAGCCATACATATTGCTGCACAGATCCTGGGAAGCAATGCCTCAGTGGGACTGAGCTCCCTGTAATGAAAAATTACATGCTGCAAGGCTGATTCTTAAATCTCCTGCCTGCCTGTGCAATGTGCATGGTGGGTTTTGTGCTGTGTGTCCAGAGAAGGGCCACGAGGATGATCAGAGGGCTGGAGCACCTCTCCTATGAGGACAGACCGAAGGAGTTGGGGCTGTTCAGTCTGCAGAAGAGAAGGCTCCGAGGTGACCTAATTGTGGCCTTCCAGTATCTGAAGGGGGCCTACAGGAAGGCTGGGGAGGGACTGCTCAGGATCTCAGGTAGTGATAGGACTAGGGGGAATGGAATGAAGCTGGAGGTTGGGAGATTCAGGCTGGATGTGAGGAGGAAGTTCTTCCCCATAAGAGTGGTGAAGCCCTGGAATGGGTTGTCCAGGGAGGTGGTTGGGGCCCCGTCCCTGGAGGTGTTTAAGCCCAGGCTGGATGAGGCTGTGGCCAGGCTGATCTAGTGTGGGGTGTCCCTGCCCATGGCAGGGGGGTTGGAACTAGATGATCCTTGTGGTTCCTTCCAACCCTGACTGATACTATGATACTATTTTAAAATGGAGATTTAGTGTCACAGTGAGCTGTGTAAGTGTGTTAGAGGAACAGTTCCAAACGAAATTACCATTCTGCTAAAACTAAATGTGTCTAAAACTAAATGCTTCTAAAACTAAATGTTTCTCATTCAATTCCTGTGTAAAGCTTGGGTTTAGGATCAGTACATCCAGCAAGAGCTATTTGATGGTGCAGGTTCCTCTGAAACAGGGAAAGTGGAGCTGTGCCACTAGATGGTAGCCTTGCTTATTTCATAGTCACCTCCTTCCTACTTTGCAGTGACAGTCTCAAGAGATGGGATCTTTGTGTACTTTATACCCCCACATAGACTAAGGCTTGAGTAAAAAGCTGGCATACAGAAGAAAGCAGAGGGAGGAACTATGAATTTCTCCTGAGAGCATTGAAGAGTACAATCAGACCTGAAGCAGAGCCTGCAGGGCTGTGCTGCACTGGTCAAGTGCAGAGGGCTACCTACAGACATTCATTTTTTGTTGTAAAGTTGGATGGGCTTTGACCAAAATAAATTTGCAGTCATAGTTCAAACACAGATACAGCAAGATGATTTTGGTATGAGCTGATAATACAGACAGGCTGCTGATTTGTGGGGTTTTCTCCCTGTTACATTTATAAACGCTGTTTGATGAGATTCACAGATCCATAGATCGCATTGGGTTGGAAGGGACTGTCAAAGGCCATCTTGGCCAACCCCCCTGCAGTCAGCAGGGACACCTCCAACTAGAGCAGGCTGCCCAGGGCCACATCAAGTCTGATCCTGAATATCTCCAGGGACAGAGTCTCACCACATCCCCTGGCAACCTGCTCCAGTATTTTACCACCCTCATTGTACAGACGTTTCTCTGATGCACAGAGGCTCTGCATCCACTCCTGCAGGCCACAACTGCAGGAGCTATCTCACTACAGCTGGAAAGTTAACATGTCAGATAGCTCTGGACTAGAGATCCATATTTGATGAGCCTGGCTGAGCCTCTGCAAGCAGTACATCCAACCTGGAAATGTTTCTGAGAAGTCTGAAGTATATTGAGCTGCTGTCCATTTAGGACAGATAGGAAAGTCCTTATTTAGTTTCCCCAACACTTCATTTTGATGACTGCTTTCTACACTGCCATGCAAAGTGCATTATATAGATTGTGTAACTAAATGTTAATCATCATTTTAACTGCACAGTGAAACCACAATGCAGTGCTTTTATACTTCTCATCAAAGGAAAGAGGATTTATTAGTACCTTGCCTGCCCATTTCTGTCAGGGAAATATATTAACAGGCTATTCACTAATAATCTTGGGTAACCTGAGCCTTGTCTTGCATCTTTCCAAGAGATGAAGTGCAAATTCCAGGGAGAGTTCTGCTCCAGGATGCTGTCAAAGCCTAAAAGCTTTCTCTCCTGCTGGAGGATGTGCTTTGTTGAGGAGGGAACCCTGGGATTTGATGAATCGCTTTCGAATGTCTCAGGCGGTCTTTGGTCAGTCCTTCTGGAAGGGATCACGATAACATGGTTCTATTACAGATCATCAAAACTATTTGGAGGCTTCTTTTGAAGATTCAGCATGGGACTACATCTAAAAATATTAATTAAATGGTGAGTTTCAGCTTACTGAAGTGTTGCTCTTTTTAAACAAATTAGAGGATTGTATCACGTCCAGTTTTAAGACAAATGCCAAATTGTGGGTACCACTACCAACAAGGACCATCCATTTAAGCATAAAGTGTTAAAGCCAGGTTCATAGATTCATAGAATGGTTTAGGTTGGAAGGGATCTTAAAGATCATCTAGTTCCAACCCTCCCTGCCATGGGCAGGGACATTTTCCATCAGACCAGATTGCTCAAGGCCTCATCCACTCTGGCTCGCCTTGAACACCTCCAGTGAAGGGGAATCCACAACCGCCCTGGGCAAGCTGTTCCAGTGTCTCACCAAGCAACCTGTCTCAGGAGGCTCTAGCAATAGTCCTGGTTTGACTCAGGTGCTTTGTTCTGAATACATAGACTAGAATACATAGAGTACATACAATAAACCGGGTTGGAAGAGACCTTCAAGATCATCGCGTCCAACCCATCAACCAATCCAACCCACCCAAACAACTAACCCATGGCACCAAGCACCCCATCAAGTCTCCTCCTGAACACCTCCAATGATGGTGACTCCACCACCTCCCTGGGCAGCCCATTCCAATGGGCAATCACTCTCTCTGTATAGAACTTCTTCAACAACTTCTACAACTTCTACAACTACCTGAAGGGAGGTTGTAGCCAGGTGGGGGTTGGTCTCTTCTCCCAAGCAACCAGCACCAGAACATGAGGACACAGTCTCAAGCTGCACCAGGGGAAGTTTAGGCTGGATGTTAGGAAGAAATTCTTCCCAGAAAAAGAGATTGGCCATTGGAATGTGCTGCCCAGGGAGGTGTTGGAGTCACCATCCCTGGAGGTGTTTAGGAAGAGACTGGATGGGGTGCTTGGTGCCATGGTTTAGTTGATTAGATGGTGTTGGATGATAGGTTGGACTCGATGATCTCAAAGGTCTTTTCCAACCTGGTTAATTCTATTCTGTTCTTTTGCATCTGCTGTTCTGGGGGCTTCCTAAGATTGTTAGAGGTGTGGGAGTGAAGAGTCTGTTCCATGCCTTCCACCAAGCTACCATCCTATATTGAATTTATTTTTGTTGTTTTAGCAATGAACACATTCATGACAGCCAGACAAAATCCCCCATAACTGGAAGGATCTTCTGAAGGATCTTACAATGAGTGTGTTCTTTTAAGCCTGTCCAGGATGTTGCTGTGATTCCCTACTCATCCATCTCAGGATCTGCCTAGGGATTTATTTACTCTCAGCCTTACCCCATAGTACTGCAAACAGGATAGAGCAGTCAAGTTTCCAGGAATGTTCCTGTCTGTGTTTCGGTTTCAGCACTTAAGGACACACTGTATCTTTCCATTCATGAGTTTCTTTCCATTCATGACCGTTACTTTTGAGACAACAGAGCTGCCTGGAATGCTATCCCGGTGTCAAGCACCCTCCAATACTTCATGATTAGAGGAGTTTTATTAATCACAGAATCCTTTTGGTTGGAAAAGACCTTTAAGATCAGCAAGTCCAACCATTATCTAACTCTGCCAAGCCTGGTGATAAGCCATGCCCCGCAGCATCACATCTCCATGTCTTTTGAGCACCTCCAGGGACAAGGATCCAACCACCTCCCTGGGGAGTCTGTTCCAGTGTTGGAGAACCCTTCCAGTCAGGGCATTATTACATTTGCAGGCTTGCAAGCCTGACTCTTCTATTTTCCCTTAAAGAGGACAAAAAAAGGAGAAGAAAGCTCTTTGTTGATGCTTTTCAGAGATACACCTGCACGCACACACAAACCCTACCGCTTGGTGGAAGAACATCCGCTCTGAAGGCTACCTGCTTGGTGCTGACTAGCAGCCCCCCAGCGCCGCAGCGCAGAGGGGCCAGCGGCCGCAGTCCGGGGGTCAGCCGGGGCGGGAGCGGGGCCTGGGGGCGCACCTCGCACCCCGGCCCGCCGGCGGGCACACAACATGGCGGCGCAAGCCCCCGCCTCGCCTGCCTTCTCCTCGCTCCGCCCGCCCGGCCCCCTGCGGGCCGCGGCTCTGGGCGGCGGCCGGGGCGGAGGGAGAGGAGGAGGGGCGGCGGCGGCGGCCGGCGGCCGGAATCGTTTCCTGGGTAAACGCAGCGGGCTGGGAAGCGTTTCCGGAAGGCTGGCCGCATCCCGCAGCGGCTCTACGGGCGCCTCTGGGGCGGGCAGGTGCGTCCCGCGGCGGGCCGGGAGAGAGGGAGGGGAAGGGCAGCGCAGCGCAGCGCAGCGTGTCCCGCGGCGGGGCCCCCGCCGTGCCGTCGCCCGCCGTGCCGTCGCGCTGTCCGGCCCGGTGCGAGCGGCCAGGAGGCCGGAGGAGGGTCCCGCTGCCCTTGCCCGGGGCGGCTCCGGCGCATCCCGGCTGCGGGCGTGCGGGGGGCCGGCCTGCGGCTGCGGGGTGCCGCCGCTCCCGCTGCCGTTCCCCGTCGTGCATGAGTGCTGCGGTGCCGCGGCCGCGGCTGCTGCAGGGAGCTGGCCGGAGCCGCGGAGCCAGCGTGGGCTTTCCTCCCGCAGGCGGCGGGTAGGAGCGGCGGCGGGGCTGGTTCTGCTATGCGTAAGGTAAAAAAAGCAGGGGAAGTGGCAAAAGGGCCTGGGGAAGTGTCTTCTATTGCCCTTTTATATATATATATATATATATATATATATATATATATTATTATTTCCAATTTGGTGATTATTAGAGTGGGATTTGTGTGCTCAGCACTGATTAAATCGTACCTGCGAATTGCATGCGGGGTTGCAAATGGGTGTGTGCAGAGATACAGAACAAAACGTGCACCCACTTGGAGTTCTCAGGGTTTGCTTGGGTCCCATGACAGCAGCAGAGCTCCTTCTTATTACTACTAGAGAAAGAACGAGTTCCGACAGATAAATCAAAATGGGAATTGAAATGGTTCTTGTTTGTACTTCATTGCTTTGCCTGCTGTTTTGTGATGCTCTGTAATTCTTAGCTGGGCTAGAGAGGATAAGCATCATTCTGTGCTTTAAACGCAAAATAACTAAAACCAAGGGAAAAGCCAACCCCAGCACGAATGATGGCCAGGGAGGCTTTGTGCATCGTGGACGCTGTTGGTGGCCGTGCAGGTTATCTGCAGTAAGTTGTGCAGGATAGCAGAGTCTGCAGCAAGTTTCAGTGCTTCAGCTAAGGTCTGCTGTGTTGCCCCGGCGGCAGAGGTACGGCTGCTGCAGGCTTGCTGTGTCCTTTGGCTCATCAGTGTGTTCTTCCACTTGGTTCTAGATGTGACATGTCATCATCCTGCCGTCTCTAGTGCTTTTTTAAAGCCCAAGTTCTTTGTCTTGTGTTTTAAACTCTTTTCTGCCTGCATAATTGCATTTGCTTAAAATAAGCGTGCAGATGTCCTAGCACTTACAGGGAGAGACATCCTCTTATGGTGACCTTGGGACAAAATCTTGCCTGATTAACTTCCTTGCCTGGAACAGCCATTCTTGAGTGTGGGTATTTTTGTCCTTCCTTTACTGTGATGAGTGTTCGATGGAATGCTTTTTGGCTTGTATTTTGGGGTTTATTTTGGCCACTTAAGGGAAATCGAGGTTTGGAGAGGACTTCTCGGGAGGAAGAATGGTTTTATTATGTGTTATGAAAAATACATGACTTGGTTGTAATGAGGAGGAAGATTCTTGGCTCTGAAGCAGCACGAGTGAATGTGCCCTGCCTGGCAAAAGAGGCATCTAAGCAGTAGATTACAACTGTGCAGGATTCCTTTCCTAGGGGAGGGGATGCATGACTTGGAAACCTGGATTCTTTCTTTTGTTTTTCAGTTCTGCTGTGAAGTAGGCAACCAGTGACAGAACTGGTTGTGTTTGGTGAGGCACTGGGTTGATTGCTCTGCTCTCAGTCGGGAGGGATGATGATTCCTTAGGAAATTCCTTAGGATCCAAGGGCTGTAGGGTTTGAGCTGAGGAGATTGATGACTTCAGGAGATAGTTAGGGAGGAATTTGAGTACTTAAGGCTGCTGACTGCAAGGATTCTTTAGCAGGCCTGAGAAAAACTAAGATGAATCCTGATGGCTGGTGGGTAATCCGCTGAAGACACCTCTGTCAGATGGCAGCTCTATGCACTGTGAAAGCTCTGACCTAGGTTGTGCAGTTGCACTTGAACAAATCACCCATGCTGAGAACAAGCTATAGCATATGTACATCACTTGCTAGTGGGAGACAAAGTCTTGCCTTTGTTCCCTGCCATGAGCAAAGGACTTCCACTGCTGGAATAGCAGAGCAGATGTGCTGGGTGCATTAGCTCATCACCACCAAGCAGCTGCTGTCCTGCCATGAAGAAAGTAAAAGTGATGATGGAATGTGCTAAGCCAGGACACTGGCAGGAGGAATGCTGGGGTGGGTTAAGAGCTCCTGGGGAGTGCCAGGCATGTGCCCTCTCACCTATGCTGTGGCAGGGACAGGTGCTGAGAGTGGCTGGGGAGCAGCAATGCCAGTTTTTTCTGGAGGAAAGCCTGGCTTGTCTAGCCTAGCAAATGAGGCTTGAGAGAGGATATGATTGCAATCTGCAAATACAGCAGGGATATAAACACTGGAAAGGGAGAAGAACTATTTAAGCTAAAGAACAATGCTGGCACAAGAACAAACGGATATAAACTGGCATGAATAAACTTCAGCTGGAATTTAGACAGATTCTTCCCCGAGTGGTGTGAGGTTCTAGAACAGCCTTCAGAGGGGAGAAGTGCTTCAGAAGGGAGAAGGGATCAGTGCTGGGCCCCATGCTCTTTAACATCTTTATTGATGATCTGGATGAGGGCATTGAGTCCATCATCAGTAAATTTGGTGACGACACGAAGCTGGGGGCAGGAGTTGATCTGCTGGAGGGTAGAGAGGCTCTGCAGAGGGACCTCGACAGGCTGGACAGATGGGCAGAGTCCAAGGGCAGGAGATTGAACACATCCAAGTGCCGGGTTCTGCACATTGGCCACAACAACCCCATGCAGTGCTACAGGCTGGGGTCAGAGTGGCTGGAGAGCAGCCAGGCAGAGAGGGACCTGGGGGTACTGGTCGATGGTAGGCTGAACATGAGCCTGCAGTGTGCCCAGGCAGCCAAGAGGGCCAATGGCATCCTGGCCTGCATGAGGAAAAGTGTGGCCAGCAGGAGCAGGGAGGTCATTCTGCCCCTGTACACTGCACTGGTTAGGCCACACCTCGAGTCCTGTGTCCAGTTCTGGGGCCCTCAGTTTAGGAAGGAGGTTGACTTGCTGGAACGAGTCCAGAGAAGGGCAATGAAGTTGGTGAGGGGCTTGGAACACAAGCCCTGTGAGGAAAGACTGAGGGAGCTGGGGTTGCTTAGCCTGGAGAAGAGGAGACTCAGAGGTGACCTTATCACTCTCTACAACTACCTGAAGGGAGATTGTAGCCAGGTGGATGATGGTCTCTTCTCCCAGGCAGCCAGTACCAGAACAAGAGGACACAGTCTCAGGCTGTGCCAGGGGAGGTTCAGGTTGGATGTTAGGAAGAAGTTCTATACAGAGAGAGTGATTGCCCATTGGAATGGGCTGCCCAGGGAGGTGGTGGAGTCGCCGTCATTGGAGGTGTTCAGGAGGAGACTTGATGGGGTGCTTGGTGCCATGGTTTAGTTATTTGGGTGGGTTGGATTGGTTGATGGGTTGGACGCGATGATCTTGAAGGTCTCTTCCAACCTGGTTTGGTTTATTCTAAACAAAGGTTTATTCTAAATAGAGTGGGGGCAAGCCCCCTAAACTGGCTCTGGAGGATGGATTGAGGAAGTTTGTTGTGTGCTTGGCTGTGGCAGTAGGAGGTGATTGTTGGTGACTCAGGAAGAGCCTTTCTGTAGGTCTGAGTTCACCGAGTATAGATTTTATCTGCTGGTGTTTCTTATTTTAAAAACCTGACATTCAAAATGGCACAAAAATAAACTGCTTGCTTTACAGTTTGTATCTCCACTTAGAAAGGATTGAAGTGTGCTTAGTGGCCACTTTCTGAAATGTTCTGCAAGTTAAGTTTTTTTTTGGAGGTTTTTTGTTCCCTCCAAAATGTTGAGTGTTGGCTTACAGCTGCGTGGAACTTCCTTTAGCTTTAAGTCGAAGCTGCAAAAGGAGATGATTGTGTGTTAGTGTGTGTGAGCTGTTTGAGCTTATTGTCCTTCAGGTTAACAAGTGACTGCAGAAAACCTCGGTGTTCTTTTTGCTTCTGTTGAAGTAGTTCGGGAATCCTCTCAGACAAAGGAGGTTATTGGACTGTATGGCAGACCCAGATGGTGTGAACTGAGACCAGTGCTGCAAGCTGTGCTGCGACTTGGGGACTGGAATAAACAAAGTTTAAAGCAAAACTACTCAGCCCTGGTGAGACCCCACCTGGAGTACTGCCTCCAGTTCTGGAGCCCCTATTACAAGAGGGATGTGGAGGTGCTGGAGCGTGTCCAGAGAAGGGCCACGAGGATGATCAGAGGGCTGGAGCACCTCTCCTATGAGGACAGACTGAAGGAGTTGGGGCTGTTCAGTCTGGAGAAGAGAAGGCTCCCAGGTGACCTAATTGTGGCCTTCCAGTATCTGAAGGGGGCCTACAGGAAGGCTGGGGAAGGACTTCTTAGGATGTCAGGTAGTGATAGGACTAGGGGGAATGGAATGAAGCTGGAGGTGGGGAGATTCAGGCTGGATGTGAGGAGGAGGTTCTTCACCATGAGAGTGGTGAGACCTTGGAATGGGTTGTCCAGGGAGGTGGTTGAGGCCCTGTCCTTGGAGGTGTTTAAGACCAGGCTGGCTGAGGCTCTGTCCAGCCTGATCTAGTGTGGGGTGTCCCTGCCCATGGCAGTGTGGTTGGAACTAGATGATCCTTGTGGTCCCTTCCAACCCTGAATGAAACTATGAAAAAAACAAGGGTTCATCTCTCTAGCCTGGTATACCATGCAGGACTCCAGCAAGCACCATGGTGGCTGGTTTCACCTGCAGGCAGCACCTCAAAGGTGCCTCTGAGGGCTTCTAAATTGTTTTCTCACTCTGTGACAGAAAGTGGTCTCTTGCCATCCACAGGGATGAGGAGGTCCTGCAGGCTGACATACCTTTAGGCTAATCAATCGCTGCTGAAATCAAACGTGAGGAAATTAATTGAGGAGAGGTGAAAATGGATACACTGACTGTGACTTGCATCGTTTTTGCAGGGAAAAGGTGTCTGTGGAACATCTGATGCATGAGGCTGCAGTTCCTCTCTGGCTCCTCTAAAGCCTCTTCCTGAGCTTATGGGTGGATTTTTGATGTACAGCTTTCCTATCTGCCACCCTACAAAAGAACAGGATCTTCTTGCCAGCCTCCTCCCACCCCTGCCTGAGCTGGCCGCAGCTCCATGGGCTGATGGGCTCCAGACTTGATAGGCAGGATCTCAGTACCTCTGTGCCTGTTTCTCTTTCCATGTCTCATTATGAATCTGGGCAGAAGACTAATTGCTGCTGTCCCCAGAGCTTTAAGGAGCAGAGGATGTTGTTGGGAGCTGCTGTGTGGTATCCTGCTTTAGTTTCCTGTTTTTTTAACCCTTCACCTCCAGCCTGCTCCCTTAGCAGTTCTGTCTTCTGCAATATGTCTTTTATTTTCTTTCTTTTTCTCCTTCTCTCTTTCTTTTTTCTTTCCTCAGAAGCAGATGCCCATGGCAAAATAAGAACAGGGTGACCTTATTCAAAACCTCCTCTGTAGATGCTTTCTGAGCCTCTGGCTGTTCTCAACTTGGGTTTGTCAGAGCTGGTTGCAGCCTTTCCCCGTTGCAAAATGCTTGTTGGCTTTCAGTTCCAAATGCTTCTCTGGTCTGTTTGCAGCCTCCAGGGAGCTCACTGCAGCCTGTATGGCCTTTGGCCAGTAGTACTGCATGTCTGTGGGTCTGTTTCTGGCTGATTCAAGAATTCTCTCCTTCAGCTTCTTCTCAGTTGGCTTCCATCATTTTGTGGCTCTTAGCTTTTGTGTGATCCTGTCTTATGCCTCTCATGATTTTGTAGGCTTCTGTCTTCCTCATCAAGTTGACTTTTGGCCTGCCAGAAGAGTTGCCTACTCAGATACTCTTCTTATGGAAGTTATTCCTGACTGTGACCTCCCTTTTCCAGGAGTCTGTCCTGGCTCTACATGTTCTTTTAGGGTGGGAAGATCAGGACTGTATATATAGTTCTCAACATGCAGGTGAGCTTTGGGGCTATACAGTGGCATAACTGTGTTTTGCTTTGTAATGTTTGATTTGGTTTTTTTTGGACTGCTAGTCAATTCAGTCCATGAATTGTAATGTCAAGATGTTCCTGAGGAGTATGCTCAGTCTGGAATCCCTCAGTTACCTACAGCCATGGTTTTATAGTTCCCATGTGCATCTTCTTACACGTATGGTATTTATTTGCACTAGCTTTCCTCCACAGCGTTACTGACTCAGACTCCCAGGATTGTCTGGAATTCCTCATGTCCTGGCCTTGCTACCACAATACCTTGTTTTATCATCAGCAAACTTCCTTTACTTGCTGCTCATTCCCTTTTGCTTGTCTCACATGAATGTGTCAAGCACCCACAGGCTGAGCATAGGTCTATGCCAGGCTTCATCAATGTTTGCTCTAATTAGAGACTGCTCTTATCCTTACCCTCTTTCTATTTTTCAACCACCTCTCTTTCTCTGCAGAGAATGTTTCCTCTTGCCCCTGTCTGTTTAGTTTCCTCAAGGAAGTCCTTGGTTTTGGTAAGGGACTTGGTTGAGGTCCTTTAGGACATTCAGACTGAATGGGTGTGCTTTGTCCACGTTTGGCACTTCTGAAGAACTCGTAAAGGTTTGTTAGGCAGGGTTTCTCTTTGTACAAACCCTACTACAAACCCTCTTCTCCAGCAGACTATTTATCCAGGTGACGAAATTCTCTCCTTTTATCATTAGCATCAGTTAATCATTAGCCCCACAGAGGTGTTAGGTGCTGAAGCTTGTGAATTCGCTGGATCCCTACTGAGATTGTCGAATGTTGTGCCGCTTCCCTTTCATCTTCTGCAGTGGATGTTTCAAGTAGGATGGTTGTAAAGCTCCAGCAGAAGAAACATTGATGAGTACTCAGCACTGGTTAGGCCACACCTTGAGGACTGTGTCCATTTCTGGGCCCCTCAGTTTAAGAAGGACATTGAGGCACTTGAATGTGTCCAGAGAAGGGCAACGAGGCTGGGGAGAGGCCTTGAGCACAGCCCTGTGAGGAGAGGCTGAGGGAGCTGGGGTTGTTTAGTCTGGAGAAGAGGAGGCTCAGGGGAGACCTTCTTGCTCTCTACAACTACCTGAAGGGAGGTTGTAGCCAGGTGGGGATTGGTCTCTTCTCCCAGGCAACCAGCACCAGAACAAGAGGACACAGTCTCAAGCTGTGCCAGGGGAAGTTTAGGCTTGAGGTGAGGAGAAAGTTCTTCACTGAGAGAGTCATTCACCATTGGAATGTGCTGCTGAGGGAGGTGGTGGAGTCACCATCCCTGGAGGTGTTCAAGAGGATGTGGCACTTGGTGCCATGGTTTAGTGATGAAGTCTGTGGTGACAGGTTGGACTTGATGATCTTTGAGGTCTCTTCCAACCTTGGTGATTCTGTGAGTGCCATGGGATTCTGGGAACTTGTCTGAGAGGTCCTGGTTGTGTTAATCCTGTTGCAGACCCAGCAGCAAGGTGACAGTATAGGAGTGCAGGAGTCTGCTCTGACCAAGAGAGCAGGCACTTGGCCTCTGTCACCTGCAGGATGATGAGCAGACCTTGCATGGTGTGTATTTCGTGATTTAAAAAGATCACACTCTGGTTAGCATAAGATCTACAGCAAACCTCTGAAGTTCTGTCTCCTGCTGTCAAATCCATTTTCCCTTTTTAACTAAAATGTGCTGAGCTTCCTTCTCTCCTGAGAGTGTGGGATTTGTTTGGGGCATTTGTTTGGGTGTTCAGATAGTGATTTTTATTTTTTTGTTTGTTTTAATTATTTTTCTTTTGTTTTACTGCTGAGCAAACTTTGCATCTGTGTATAACACTGATTAGTGCCTCTTAAAGCCATCTGCATAACAATTAGGATGATTAACTAGATGCAGATTTCTGCCTTTATCAGTAGTCTGCACTGCATCTGATACCCAGCGCTGCTCTCAGATGAATGAAGTCAGATGTGGTTTACTCTGCATCTGGGTCGAGGCAATCCCAGGCACAAATCCAGGCTGGGCAGTGACTGGCTGGAAAGCAGCCCTGAGGAGAGAGACTTGGGGGTGCTGATGGACAAAAAGCTCAACAGGAGCTCTCAGTGTGCACTTGCAGCCCGCAAAGCCAATCAGATCCTGGGCTGCATCAGGAGAAGTGTGGCCAGCAGGTCGAGGGAGGTGATCCTCCCCCTCTACTCAGCTCTGGTGAGACCCCACCTGGAGTACTGCCTCCAGTTCTGGAGCCCCTATTACAAGAGGGATGTGGAGGTGCTGGAAGGTGTCCAGAGAAGGGCCACGAGGATGAGCAGAGGGCTGGAGCACCTCTCCTATGAGGACAGACTGAAGGAGTTGGGACTGTTCAGTCTGCAGAAGAGAAGGCTCTCTTCTGGTATCCAGTATCTGAAGGGGGCCTACAGGAAGGCTGGGGAGGGACTGCTCAGGATGTCAGGTAGTGATAGGACTAGGGGGAATGGAATGAAGCTGGAGGTGGGGAGATTCAGGCTGGATGTGAGGAGGAAGTGCTTCCCTATGAGAGTGGTGAAGCCCTGGAATGGGTTGTCCAGGGAGGTGGTTGAGGCCCCGTCCCTGGAGGTGTTTAAGCCCAGGCTGGATGAGGCTCTGGCCAGCCTGATCTAGTGTTGGGTGTCCCTGCCCATGGCAGGGGTGTTGGAACTAGATGATCCTTGTGGTCCCTTCCAACCCTGACTGATTCTATGGTTCTGTGCTCTGGGATATTCATGAATGCAAACGACTAACTTGAGTAGCAGCGCCATAAGAGTAGTAATATCTGACAGAGGAAGGGTTGCTACTAACTGAAATACATCCACTTTTTATCTCTGATCTCAGCAGCAGATAGCCAATGTCTGTCATTCTGGTTTGTTTCCCTTCATGAGTAGCCCTCCTGCTGTAAAGTACTTCAAGCAAACTCCTGGAAGACTTACATTTGACAGTTTACTCTTTTGGACTTCACAAGGTACAAACCTCTGCTGAAATCTCAATGGTGTTCTCCTGTAGCTATGCCAAAATAGTTATAACCTACTGACTTAGTCATCCAGTTCTTACTGTTTGGCTGACCTTTTGGGGGTTTTTTTTTTGTGGGAGTCTAAGAGAAATCTTTCTTTCTTTCCTTTGTCTTCCTTGCTGGATTGTATTGCACCCCAGGTAATACAGACAGACAAGCATCAGCCCTGCCTCCCCTTGGGAAAACCCTCCTGGAAGCACCAGGAGATGCTTTTAAGCCGTTTTGTGTGGTGTGTTTAGCTCTTTTGTGGAGGGTTGGGTGGTGTTTTTTGGTGTGTGTTTTTTTTTGCCTTTAGTGCAAGTGCAGCTTCATTTTTCAAAGGCACCAAAATGAGCATTTTTTTAACCCTCTGCAGACTTCAAGTGTAGAATATGGTGTTAAAAAAATGCCTCTTGGGTTTGATGTCAGTGCTGAGATGTGTTTCATGCAAGGCTCTGTTAGTCATGGCGGATACATTTTATTTTCTTTAATTATGTCTGTCCACTGCTTATGAAGGGAGGCTTCATGCTGTAATTGTTGTGTGTAAAGGGACAGATCCCAAAGGGAAGGAAGCTGGCAGGCACTGAATGCTCCCTACCTTTATGAATGACTTGTTTGAAGAGAAGAAACTACCCCAAACTTTACCTGTTTTATTGTTGTCTGTTGTAGAAGCCTGTCATTCCTTTGCAGCATTCTCAAGGTAGAAAGCTCTCCAAGCATTTATTAGATGGCAGTAACTGGGTGTGACTAATATTGACACCAATTAGTGAAGCCTTTATCAGAAACCTTGTAAGTATAATTTCTTTGATGGGTTGGAGGGAAATATTGCAGGGTGCTTACTGGCCACCTGCCTAATTTGGCAGGTGAGGAGTTTGACATTAAGCCATCCCATGTATTTAATATAGGATTTTATAGTGAGGAACTGGAAGCAGTAGTTGGGGTAAATATGGCAACTGTTTCATTACTCCCATGTTTACATTTGCCTTCTTAATTCTGTTTGCAAAGGGGATTATTGTTAGGAAGGCATGGTACTTAGTGGGAGTGTTGATCTGGGAGCCGTGGAGGAAGCTGTGCAGAAAACCAGCGTGGAAGATTAAGGGGAGATGCAAGGAAGGGGATCATAGAATCATAGAGTGGTTTGGGTTGGAAGGGACCTCCAAAGGTCATCCAGTCCAATGCCTCTGGAGTGAGCAGGGACATCTTCCACTAGATCAGGTTGTTCAGAACCTTGTCAAACCTGACCTTGAATGTCTCCAGGGATGAGACCTCAACTACCTCCCTGGGCAACCTGTTTCAGTGTTCCATAGTTTCATTCAGGGTTGGAAGGGACCACAAGGATCATCTAGTTCCAACCCCCCTGCCATGGGCAGGGACACCCCACACTAGATCAGCCTGGCCAGAGCCTCATCCAGCCTGCTCTTAAACACCCCCAGTTACGGGGCCTCGACCACCTCCCTGGACAACCCATTCCAGGGCTTCACCACTCTCATGGTGAAGAACCTTCTCCTCACATCTAGCCTGAATCTCCCCACCTCCAGCTTCATTCCATTCCCCCTAGTCCTATCACTACCTGAGATCCTGAGAAGTCCTTCCCCAGCCTTCCTGTAGGCCCCCTCCAGGGGGCCTCCACCACCCTCACAGTTCCTGGCATCCAATCTAAATATACTCTTCTCTAATTTCAAACCAGTGCCCCTTGTCCTGTCACTGTAGGCCTTTGTAAACAGTCCCTCTCCATCCTTCTTGTAGGCCCCCTTCAGGTACTGGAAGGCCACTATTAGATCTCCCTGGAGCTGAAAACCCCCAGCTCCCTTAGCCTGTCCTCATAGCAAAGCTGCTCCAAACCCTGATCAACCCTCCTCTGGACCTGCTCCATCAGGTCCATGTCTCTTCTGTGTTGAGGCCTCCAGAGCTGGATGCAGTACTCCAGGTGAGGTCTCACCAGAGCAGAGCAAAGTGGCAGAATCACCTCTCTGAATCTGCTGGCAGTGCTGCTTTTGGTGCAGCCCAGGATGTGACTGGCCTTCTCGGCTGCAAGTGCACACTGCTGGCACATGGCCAGCTTCTCATCCACCAGAATTCCCAAGTCCTTTGGAGAAGGGTTCCTCTCGTGGAGAATTCAGTGCTGACTGGATTAATTTGGGATTTAAATGCAGCCCAACAGAAAGACAGTTTAATTTGGTTGTTTAAATGAGTTGAAGATGCATATATGTAGTGCACAATCTAGGAATTTATGGAAGGATTAATCTGGAAGAAATACAGCAGGGAAACTGGGGGTTTGTGATACTTGGGGTGTGAAGGAAACCTCCAGCACTACATGATGATGACCTTGTCTTGTTGGGCATCCTGGTATCATAGTATCAGTCAGGGTTGGAAGGGACCACAAGGATCATCTAGTTCCAAGCCCCCTGCCATGGGCAGGGACACCCCACACTAGATCAGGCTGGACAGAGCCTCATCCAGCCTGGGCTTAAACACCCCCAGGGACGGGGCCTCGACCACCTCCCTGGACAACCCATTCCAGGGCTTCACCACTCTCATGGTGAAGAACCTCCTCCTCACCTCCAGCCTGAATCTCCCCACCTCCAGCTTCATTCCGTTCCCCCTAGTCCTATCACTACCTGATATCCTGAGAAGTCCTTCCCCAGCCTTCCTGTAGGCCCCCTTCAGATACTGGAAGGCCACAATTAGGTCTCCTCAGTGCCTTCTCTTCTCCAGACTGAACAGCCCCAACTCCTTCAGTCTGTCCTCATAGGAGAGGTGCTCCAGCCCTCTCATCATCCTCGTGGCCCTTCTCTGGACACGCTCCAGCACCTCCACATCCCTCTTGTACTAGGGGCTCCAGAACTGGAGGCAGTACTCCAGGTGGGGTCTCATCAGGGCTGAGTAGAGGGGGAGGATCACCTCCCTTGACCTGCTGGCCACACTTCTCCTGATGCAGCCCAGGATCTGATTGGCTTTGCAGGCTGCAAGAGCACATTGAGAGCTCCTGTTGAGCTTTTTGTCCACCAGCACCCCCAAGTCTCTCTCCTCAGGGCTGCTTTCCAGCCAGTCCCTGCCCCGCCTGGATTTGTGCCTGGGATTGCCTCGACCCAGATGCAGGACCCTGCACTTGCTCTTATTGAACTTCCTGAGGTTGGCTTGTGCCCACCTCTCCAGCCTGTCAAGGTCCCTCTGGATGGCCTCCCTTCCCTCCAGCGTGTCTGCTGCACCACACAGCTTGGTGTCATCAGCAAACTTGCTGAGGATGCACTCAATGCCACTGTCCATGGCACCCACAAAGATGTTGAACAAGACAGGTGCCAGGACTGATCCCTGAGGGACTCTGCTTGTCCCTGGCCTCCACTGGGACATGGAGCCATTGACAGCCACTCTTTGGGTGCGGCCATCAAGCCAGTTCCTTATCCATCTAGTGGTCCACCCATCAAACCCATGTGTCACCAGTTTGGAGACCAGGATGTGGTGCGGGACAGTGTCGAAGGCTTTGCCCAGGTACATGAGCAGGAAAGGCAGAGTCCATGTGGTAGTTTCCCTGGTGCCCACCTGTGTGTAGAACTGTGCTCTTTGGGGAGCATGTGGTCTCCCCAAAGGCCAGACACCCAGCTGAAGTGGCACATCGGTGGTGTCCCAGCAGTTTTGCCATGGGAAAACTTCTGCCTGCTTGTGAAATCGCTGGTGCTGGATGCATGCTGTCAGAATGCCTGGAGTGATGCTGGTCAGCAGAAAGAGGCACAAGGCTAAAACTATTAGGACAGAGTTAAATCTGAGGCACTCCCTTTAGCAGAGTGATGTAAATGATTTCAAAAGGAATGAAAGCAATTTATGCAGAAGTTTCCTGCTGTGTTTTTCATGGAACCATTAAGGTTGGAGAAGACCTCTAAGACCAATGAAGTCCAACTGTCAACCCAACACCACCATGGCCAATAAACCATGTCCCAAAGTGCCACATGTTTGGTTTTTTTTGGACACTTCCAGGGATGGTGACTCCACTACTTCCTTGGACAGCCTGTTCCAGTGCCTGACTGCCCTTTCAGTAAAGAAATGTTCCCTAATATCCAATCAAAACTGCCCATGGAGTTTTTTCTTCCCCCTTGAAAGCTTCAGTGACCATTATTTTTTTTCTGTAGTTGTGTAAACTGTTTTCCTCAGACACAGGAAAATGTAGGAAATGGACAGCAGGAACAACCTGTGTTGCCACACTTTTGTAATGTCTTAAAACATCTGGGGAGAAGCCCTGCCACTAGGACAGGAGGAGTCCTGTGCTACACTGATGGAGTGGGTTCCTAAATCCTCCAGGGCAGGAGTAGAGGAATTTAGAGCTGATGTGGCTTGGAAAAGGAAATCCAGTGCTCGTAGAGAGGAGGGCCATGAAAATGATCAGGGGGTTGGAGCACCTCTGCTATGAGGACAGGCTGAGGGAGCTGGGGGTGTTCAGCCCAGAGAAGAGGAGGCTCTGGGGAGACCTAATAGCAGCCTTCCAGTACCTGAAGGGGGCCCGCAGGAAGGATGGGGAGAGGCTCATTAGGCTGGATGTTAGGAAGAAGTTTTTCACAGCAAGAATGGTTGGCCACTGGAATGTGCTGCCCAGGGAGGTGGTGGAGTCACCATCCCTGGAGGTGTTTAGGAAGAGACTGGATGGGGTGCTTGGTGCCATGGTTTAGTTGATTGGATGGTGTTGGGTGATAGGTTGGACTTGATGATCTCGAAGGTCTTTTCCAACCTGATCTATTCAATTCTATTCTATTCTGTTCTGTTCTATTCTGTTCTGTTCTATTCTATTCTTTACAGAGGCCTGCAGTGACAGGACGAGGGGCAGTAACTTCAAACGAGAGAAGGGCAGATTCAGATTGGATATCAGGAAGAGGCTCTTTACTATGAGGGTGGTGAAACACTGGAACAAGTTGCCCAGGGAGGTGGTTGAGGCTCCTTCCCTGGAGATGATCAAGGTCAGGCTTGATGAGGCTCTGGGCAGCCTGATCTAGTTGGGGTTGTCCCTGCTGACAGCAGGGAGGTGGTACTTGATGGCCCTTCTGGCCTGGACCATTCTATGGTTCTGCAACACTAGCCCTCATCCTGCCTGCATCTCCTTCCTTTTCTTGCTGCATTTCTTCCCTCTCCTCTGCCATCCTGCAGAGATCTGTGTACACTGCTGCTTGCCATATTGCTTCAGACCTGCTGTGAAGGAGAGTGCCATGGTCTGGGAGAGGAGCATTGAGCCCAGGTGTGGAGGAGGCAGGGCACAACGCATCACCAATCTGCTCCTTGCCATTGCAAGGGCTGGAGCAGCAGGGGTCTGGGTAACTGTAGGCTTTGAAGCCTATGAAAAATGTTGACAGATTAAACCCCCATCTCAATAATGTGTAATTTCACAAGAGAGCAGTGTGTGTAGGGTGTGTGCTTGATGGGAAATGCCAATACCCCACCCAGATTCTCTGTTAATCCAGGCTGACAAAGCAGCATTGTGCTCTCCATTACTTACTGTTAAATTCTTATTATGGGGTGAGATCTGTAGAAGAAAGAGAAAGATTAAAAACTAATAATAATAATAATAATAAATAATTGCCTTTTTCCTTTAAGGAATTAAGTTTTGCTCTGATGTTATCTTTTCCCAACTGTATAGATGCAAAAGCAATCTTAAAAACACAACAGAAATGGAATATTTACTGATAGGAAAAGAGAAAAGGAAAGGGTATAAAGATAATTTCATTTGACTCTGAGAGAGAGTGGGAATTGGCTGCTTGGGAAATAAAGGATATTTTTAGTGTCCTGTGGGAGCCTGCTTGTCTCCTTGTTTTTTTTCCCCCCTTCTTGCCTTTTCTTTCTTTCTGTTCTTTTCCTACCACACATCAGGAAAACAGCAAAAATACAGGCTGGGCAAGGAGTGACTTGAGAGCAGTCTTCAGAAGGACTTGGGGCTCTCAGTTGATGATAAACTCCACATGAGCTGGCAGAAGGCTACTCTGTGCTGGGCTGCATCAAAAAAAGTATGAGCAGCAGGACCAGGGAGATGATTCTGCCCCTCTGCTCTGGTGAGACCCCACCTGGAGCACTGTATCCAGTTCTGGTGCCCACAACATAAGAGGGACGTGGGGCGGCAGGTCCAGTGGAGTGCTGTGAGGATGATCCAACAGCTGGAGAACCTTCCCTATGGGGACAGGTTGAGAGTTGGGACTGTTGTTCAGCCTGGAGAAAAGAAGGTCCCAGGGAGAACTTATAGAGGCCTCCCAGTACCTGAAAGGAGCCTGCAAGGAAGCTGGGAGGGGACTTTTTACAAAAGCTTGTAGTGATGGGAGAAGAGGAGACTCAGGGGGGACCTTATCACTCTCTACAACTACCTGAAGGGAGGTTGTAGCCAGGCGGATGTTGGTCTCTTCTCCCAGGCACCCAGTACCAGAACAAGAGGACACAGTCTCAGGCTGCACCAGGGGAGGTTCAGGTTGGATGTTAGGAAGAAGTTCTATACAGAGAGAGTGATTGCCCATTGGAATGGGCTGCCCGGGGAGGTGGTGGAGTCGCCGTCATTGAAGGTGTTCAGAAGGAGACTTGATGGGGTGCTTGGTGCCATGGGTTAGCTGTTTGGGTGGGTTGGATTGGTTGATGGGTTGGACACGATGATCTTGAAGGTCTCTTCCAACCTGGTTTGGTTTATTCTAATAAAGGTTCTGATAAAGGGGTATGGATTGAAGCTTGAGGGCACATTGAGACTGGAGATTAGGAAGAAATTCATTACAGTGAGGGGATAAGATACTGGTACAGGCTGCCCAAGAAGGTTGTGGATGCCCCCTCCCTGGAAGTGTTCAAGGCCAGGTTGGATGAAGCTTGAGGAAGCTGGTTTAGTGGGAAGTGTCCCTGCCCATGGCAGGAAGGGTTGGAACTAGATGATCGTCAAGGGTCCCTTCCAGTCTAAGCCATTCTGTGTATCTATGAACATGAGAACCATCAGTAAAGGCAGTGGTTTAACTAACACATCTCTACATGAAAAGCTGCACATATTCAGGCAAATCAGGTACTTCAGTTTTAGGTTTGTTAGCTTAAAGTTATAAAATCTGAGAAAAATACTGATGATACCTTTGTATTTGAAAAGAGAAGCGTTAAAAAGACAAAAAAATCCTAGTTATTTCATGTTTGCCTCCCAAAAAGGTTTCAGATTGGACTTGTTAGGTAAGTTTGTGGAGTGATGACTACTCAAGGATATTGAAATCACTTGGTGACAAAGCTGGTTCTCCCCTCAGCCGCCTCCCCGGCTCTCCCCTCAGCCGTCTCCCCGTCCTCTCCCCAGCCGCCTCCCCGTCCTCCCCCCCAGCCGCCTCCCCGTCCTCCCCCCAGCCGCCTCCCCGTCCTCCCCTCAGCCCCCTCCCCGTCCTCCCCTCAGCCCCCTCCCCAGCTCTCCCCCCAGCCACCTCCCCAGCTCTCCCCCCAGCCGCCTCCCCGTCCTCCCCTCAGCCGCCTCCCCAGCTCTCCCCCCAGCCGCCTCCCCATCCTCCCCCCAGCCGCCTCCCCGTCCTCCCCTCAGCCGCCTCCCCAGCTCTCCCCCCAGCCGCCTCCCCATCCTCCCCCCAGCCGCCTCCCCATCCTCCCCCCAGCCGCCTCCCCAGCTCTCCCCCCAGCCGCCTCCCCAGCTCTCCCCCCAGCCGCCTCCCCAGCTCTCCCCCCAGCCGCCTCCCCAGCTCTCCCCCCAGCCGCCTCCCCGTCCTCCCCTCAGCCCCCTCCCCAGCTCTCCCCCCAGCCGCCTCCCCAGCTCTCCCCCCAGCCGCCTCCCCAGCTCTCCCCCCAGCCGCCTCCCCATCCTCCCCCCAGCCGCCTCCCCAGCTCTCCCCCCAGCCGCCTCCCCGTCCTCCCCCCAGCCGCCTCCCCGTCCTCCCCCTCAGCCCCCTCCCCGTCCTCCCCCCAGCTGCCTCCCCAGCTCTCCCCCCAGCCGCCTCCCCGTCCTCCCCCCAGCCCCCTCCCCGTCCTCCCCCCAGCCGCCTCCCCGCTCTCCCCCAGCCGCCTCCCCGTCCTCCCCCCCAGCCGCCTCCCCAGCTCTCCCCCCAGCCGCCTCCCCAGCTCTCCCCCCAGCCGCCTCCCCGTCCTCCCCTCAGCCCCCTCCCTGTCCTCCCCCCAGCCTCCTCATCTCCAGGCTAAAAAACACCAGTTCCCTTGGCTGCTCCTCACAAGATCTGTTCTCCAGACCCTCCAGAAGTATGAAAGCATTTCCCTGGTGGCAGTGGCTCTGGTGACAGTGGGATCCCCAGAGATGCAACAGCCAAGAGCAGCCTTGGTCCCTGCCTTGCAGTAACCCAGAGGCTTTTTATGAGCAGAGCTACCTTCCCAGTCTCCGAAAGGCACAGGAGTCGGTGACTGGCTGCCTGCCATCCTGCAGTGCAGCGTTTTGGGCTGCTGCTGCTAAACCAGCAGGTAGGAGTGCTGGCTGAGCGGAAAACATTTTGTGGGATTTATCCAAAACAAATAGCTAATTTTACATGGGTGAGGCTGGAATTCTTCAGCTGCACCTTTTTCCATGGCAGAAGGAGAAACTCTCCGTCCTCACAACGCTTACCAGGCTCTTGTGCATGTGCAAGGTAAAAAAGATTATTTTGCTAAGTTTAAAGCTTGGGTTCTCCTTCCTTGAGTTTTCATGGATAGATCTACACCACTTTGAATATCCCTTTGAAGATAAATAACCCAAACTTCTCTGAACCTTTCCCTTTCTTTTTCCTTTCTTTTTTTCAATAAGGTGGGAAAAGACCTCAGAGATCATCAAGTCCAACCTATCACCCAACACCTTGTAACTAGCTAAACCATGGTTCAAGTGCCACCTCCTGCAGAAGGGTCACATCTAGGCATTTGGATGGCTTCTCTGCTTCTGCTCTGTGCTTCCACACAAGCCTTGAAGTGTAAATATAGAGCTGGAAAAAATAACACTTGATCTGGTTGACAGTGTTCCAGCCTGCACTAGGGCTTCAAGGAAGAAATACGAGCTTCTGCTAGCCATCAGAAGCTGGGACTTGGTAACTTCTGAAATTTTGGCCGAATAAATCTTATTAGCCCCAGAAAGCTGTTGAGGTTCATCTCTGTTAAGTCCTGAGGATGTTTTCAAGCTGTGGATTATTTCAGGAAGGCGTGTGCCAAGGTTTAAAATAAGACTGCTAACCCACACAACGTGCTGGCGGTAAACCCAGGAGTGGACGGCATGGAGCTGGCTCAGGAGACACCAAGTGACTGATCCAACTTCCAACCAAGCTAGTGCTGAGCTTGGGCTCCTGCTGCCTGTACTGCTTTGCCTGCTGACAGTTTGTGGGGTGCTGATGTATATGCTAGTGTCATTAGCTCTCTCACAACCAGTGGATATTGGTTCCACAGTGGTGTCAAGCTCTTGTAGGGTGTTCTTGCCTGGCGTGTGGTATTTGGGCATCTCAGTCTTCCCTGCTGCTGCTGTGTGTGAACCATAGAATCACCTGGGTTGGAAGAGACCTCTAAAGGTCATCTAGTCCAACGCCCCTGCAGTGAGTAGGGGTATCCTCAGCTAGATCAGATCACCCAGAGCCCTGTTGAGCTTCACCTTGAATGTCTTCAGGGCCTCAACCACCTCTCTGGGCAACCTGTTCCAGTGCTCAACCACCCTCATTGTAAAGAACTTGTTTCTAACATCCAATCTAAATCTAGTCTTCTCCAATTTCAGAATGCTTTCCTCAAGCAGCCAGCATTCAAGTTGGGAACTGAGATTGCAAGCAAATGTTTCTGGCACATCCTGCAGGAATAGAATAGAATAGAATTAACCAGGTTGGAAAAGACCTTCAAGATCATTGTGTCCAACCCATCATCCAGCACCTACTAACCCATGGCACCAAGCACCCCATCCAGTCTCCTCCTAAACACTCCAGTGATGGTGACTCCACCACCTCCCTGGGCAGCACATTCCAATGGCCAATCTCTCTATGAAGAATTTCTTCCTAACATCCAGCCTAAACCTCCTCTGGCACAGCTTGAGACTGTGTCCTCTTGTTCTGCCACTGGTTGCCTGGGAGAAGAGACCAACCCCCACCTGGCTACAACCTCCCTTCAGGTAGTTGTAGAGAGCAAGAAGGTCTCCCCTGAGCCTCCTCCAGGCTAAGCAGCCCCAGCTCCCTCAGCCTCTCCTCACAGAGCTGTGCTCCAAACCCATCCCCAGCTTTGTTGCCCTTCTCTGGACACGTTCCAGCAACTCAACATGTTTCCTAAACTGAGGGGTCCAGAACTGGACACAGGACTCAAGGGGTGGCCTGATGGACAGGAGGGGAGGTGTTGAAATTCTAGATCCTTTGTGGTAGAGTATTAAGGTGAATTTGCTTGGATTTAAAAAACTGAGAGGAGATGCTCTGGTGAGAGTGATGCACATCCCCTGTGATGCCAGAATGAAGGTGCTGGTGCTCCTGAAGGCTGGCTCAGGAGCAGCACTTGCCAGGGGGTTCATATGAAGGCAGGAGTTGGCACATCAATGGATAAAGGGGAATTTTAATTACACAGAGGAGGTGGATGATGAAATGGGCTGCAAAATACAGCAGTTATAGAATAAGCCTAAATCACTGAATTAGGCACTAAATTTGAAATAGAACTTTTCAGTGGAGCAGTGGAGAGGCACACTCTATGCTAAATAGGAGCAGGGAGGTCATTGTGCCCCTGTACACTGCACTGGTTAAGCCACACCTTGAGTCCTGTGTCCAGTTCTGGGCCCCTCAGTTTAGGAAGGAGGTTGACTTGTTGGAATGTGTCCAGAGAAGGGCAACGAAGCTGGTGAGGGGTTTGGAACACAGCCCTGTGAGGAGAGACTGAGGGAGCTGGGATTGGTCAGCCTGGAGAAGAGGAGACTCAGGGGTGACCTCATTGCCCTCTACAACTACCTGAAGGGAGGTTGTAGACAGGCAGATGATGGTCTCTTCTCCCAGGCAGCCAGTACCAGACCAAGAGGACACAGTCTCAGGCTGCACCAGGGGAGGTTTAGGTTGGATGTTAGGAAGAAGTTCTATACAGAGAGAGTGATTGGCCATTGGAATGGGCTGCCTGGGGAGGTGGTGGAGTCACCATTATTGGAGGTGTTCAGGAGGAGACTTGATGGGGTTCTTGGTGCCATGGGTTAGCTGTTTGGGTGGGTTGGATTGGTTGATGGGTTGGACACGATGATCTTGAAGGTCTCTTCCAACCTGGTTTGGTTTATTCTAAATACAATATAAACATGCTTTTAAATGTTTTCTAGTTTTCCTTTGTTCCTCCCTTTGCCTGTCGTAAGGACAGGCCTGGGTTTGTCCTGAAAGAGTCTAAAAGTGCCTGAATTTGAGAATGAATGTGATTTCTTTCACAGGAACTGAAGTTTGGGTCTCGAATCCTCACGCAGAGGCTATGTTCTTTTGCCTTCCCAATTGGCCATTCCTAAGGCAGTAGTGTCTGTAACTTTTACTTCCAATTCAGCAGTGTAAGGTAACTCAAATGTTGTCAGAGTGCAGCAGGGAGTTTTAAAACACCCTGAGAGACCCTCTGAAAAGCTTGTCAGGTGGCCACAGCTGGTTGATGAAAATGGATGATTAAAAACTCTTGCTCTCCTATGGGCTGTCTCTGAAATGCAGCAGGCTCATGGTGTTTCTGCTTCTTAAAAGCTGTGGATGAAAGAACTTTTTCTTCCAAGCAGATAATGCACACATGAATGCTTGGCTCTTCTGGAAGTTAATGCAGTCTGAGGTGGAAAGCATCTCCACACCACATGGGAAACAGTAGTAGAATTATTAGAGCTTCTGGAAGGGATGTTTTTGTAGTTGTTAACCATGACTACAGCACTACAGTATCTTCAGCTCAATAAAATGCTTGATCTTACAGCAAAGGACCTTCTAAAGGGCCTTCAACTGCAGAGAACTTCTCAGTTTGGCAAGGTGAGACACTTGAATGTGTCCAGAGGAGGCTGGTGAGAGGCCTTGAGCACAAGCCCTACGAGGAGAGGCTGGGGGAGCTGGGATTGTTTAGCCTGGAGAAGAGGAGGCTCAGGGGAGACCTTCTTGCTGTCTACAACTACCTGAAGGGAGGTTGTAGCCAGGAGGTAATTGGTCTCTTCTCTCAAGCAACCAGCACCAGAACAAGAGGACACAGTCTCAAGCTGTGCCAGGGGAGGTTTAGGCTGGAGGTGAGGAGAAAGTTGTTCACAGAGAGAGTTGTTCACCATTGGAATGTGCTGCCCAGGGAGGTGGTGGAGTCCCCATCCCTGAAGGTGTTCAAGAGGGGATTGGATGTGGCACTTGGTGCCATGGTCTAGTCATGAGGTCTGTGGTGATAGGTTGGACTTGATGATCTTTGAGGTCTCTTCCAACTCGGTGATTCTGTGGTTCTGTGATTTAGCTAGAGCAGATTGGTTTTGCTAGCTGGCTGCTGAAGACTGGCAGAGGCAAATCACTGGAGTGACACAGGAGTGGGTTTGGGCACCAGTGATGGGGGGCAGGTAGTTTTTTATTATTTCTTTGATTTTTCAACAATTTAAGAAAATGGAACTAGAACTTGGAATTGAACTTTTCTCTTGGGAAATCTAATTCTAGTGCTGGTACCTTAAGGGGCACCAGAGGTGGCTTCAGAAGTTTAATGGACAAGCAGCTCATTATAAGAATTGAGATAAGGAAACTTGCTTCCTTTCTTTTGAACAGGAGTAGTCTTAGGAGACTTTTACATGCTCATTTCACAGATTCACAGATTGCATCTGGTTGAAGGGACTGTCAAAGGTCATCTTGGCCAACCCTCCTGCAGTCAGCAGGGACACCTCCAACTAGATCAGGTTGCCCAGGGCCACACAAGTCTTGTCCTGAATATCTTCAGGGATGAGGCCTCTACCAGATCCCTGGGCAGCCTATTCCAGTATTTTACTGTTCTGATTGTGAAGAACTTCCTCCTAATGTCCAACCTAAATCTCTCCTGCTCCAGTTTAAAACCATTGCCCCTTGTCCTGTCACCACAGTCCTATCGCAGACTGTCCTTCCCCAGCCTTCCTGTAGGTCCTCTTCAGGTACTGAAATACATCTATTAGGTCTCCCCAGAGCCTTCTCTTCTGCAGGCTGAACAGCCCCAGTTTTTTCAGCCTGTCTTTATGGGGGAGGTGCTCCAGCCCTCTGATCATCTTTGTGGCCCTCCTCTGCATCCACTCCAGCAGGTCCATGTCTCTCTTGTGTTGGGGCCCCCAGAGCTGGACACAGTTGCTTTTTTACAGCATAAGGATTTCTGTGTTGAAAACAACCTTTTTTCTTAAAACCAAAGATAAACACCAAAGTATTTATAATGCTAGCATTGGGTTAGCAGCTTTTAATTAGCTGTTTTAAATATGAAGTTAAGAAATAGCTTACCAACAGCAATTTTTAGATCTCCTGGTTTTCCTGTTGTCACAGGGATTTCTCCACATTAATCTAGCTTCTGATAATTGCTGCCCTGGCCCAGTTACTCTTCTGTCCTTTCCACGCTAAGTCAGGCAAATACAAACATTTCATGGACAGTAGAGAGGAGAAGTTCTGTCTTCAGAAATGAATTGCAGGCCACTGTGGAAGGGGAAAAAGGAGAACAGCAGGTCTTGCCTTCCTCCTGCATCCTAAGTGAAACTGTTTATGTAGAGGCTGTGTTTAGGCCCTGCTGCTGTGATGGGGTTTACACCCTTCAAGCTGTCCCTGAGTCACTTAATGGTTTGGTTGCTCAGAAGCATGAGCATGTGGGGACCAAACAAGTTGCAGAGCTGGAGAAGTGCAGAAATGGGCTTCAGGAGAAGGCCAGCTGAGGTCAGAGCTGCCCAGATGTCTACCTGGTGTTCGTGGTAACTTTGTCTCTTAAGGTGACCTGTGCTACGATGAGACAGCTGCTCTGTGATGTTAGACCCGCTCCTTGGCAGGCACGATGAAGTTGTGCCCTCCTCTCTGGTGAGGTGCTATCCACCCTTAGGTGACACCAAGACTGGCTTTATGCCTGAGGAAACTGCACAAGAGGTTCAAAAGGCAGGCAGTGTCCTCTCAGAATGCTGCTTGTGAGATGTCAGTTTCTTCAACTTTATGAGTGGTTTTAATTGCAAACTATGAATGCCAGTTGCAGGTCAGTGATAATCGTGTTGCCAGAGGAGGGCTTCTGTTGCCACCATACACACAAGTGACAGGTTCTGGATTTCACTCTCATGTGGTAATGATTGGCACATTGTGAGGGCCCCAAGGGGTATTTCAGTGACACTTGCACTAGCTGTGTTTCATCTGGGATGCCTGGCTTTTGGGGCATGAGGGTGTGCCCCTTGCTTGCTTCCAGGGGTTTCTGGTGCCTCTCCTGAACCAAAAGGATTGTCATCCCAAAATGCCTTGGAAAGAAAGATGAGAAACTGGATGTTTCCAGCTGTTGGATTCCTTCCTTCCTTAAAAACAAAAGTGGGTTTTTACTTATGAGGCATAATTAACCATTCTCATTTTCTGACTAGGGTCATTAGGAGATAATAGCCACTTTTGGCTATTGTTCTTTTGGCTTTTTATGTAGGATACAGATAGGAGACAGGAATGATGATGGTATAGCAGACTATTGGATTGCTTTTATCAGCAGAGATGTTTGCCTGAATGCTTGCCTTCTGTCTTTAGAGGAAACAAATCTTACTTTTAGCCTGCATCCTGGGTTTGTGTAAATCTGTAATTGCTCTTCTGTTCTGAAAGCTGTGGCCAGCTACCAGGTTTGGAATCATATTATTATTACTACTGTTACTCTTATATTATTATGATGATGGTGGTGATGATGTTGAAGAAACACTGTTGGTGTCCCTGCAATTAGTCTGTGGCTACTTGCCAGCATTGGTGGGTGCAGGTGTGGGTTCCATTCCTCTGTTAGGCATTACATGAAAAGAAGAAATGAATAGCTATATATTGTTAAGGAAAACTTGGGTTTTCTTCTGGTTGTTTTTGCTGTTGGGAGGGGAAATGCAAACTCTGAATTGCTGTTTCTCAGCAGGCTGCTACTTGGAGTAAGTAGAATAGAATAGAATAGAATAGAATAGAGTAGAGTAGAATAGAATAGAATAGAGTAGAATAGAATAGAATAGGCCAGGTTGGAAGAGACCGTCAAGATCATCGCATACAGCCTATCATCCAACACCACCTAATCAACTAACCCATGCAACCAAGCACCCTATCAAGTCTTCTCCTGAACACCTCCAGTGATGGTGATTCCACCACCTCCCTGGGGAGCCCATTCCAATGGGCAATGACTCTCTCTGTGTAGAACTTCTTCCTGACCTCCAGCCTAAACCTCCCCTGGCACATCCTGAGACTGTGTCCTCTTGTTCTGGTGCTGGCTGCCTGGAGAGGAGACCAACATCCGCCTGTCTACAACCTCCCTTCAGGTAGTTATAATAAGGTCACCTCTGAGCCTCCTCTCCAGGCTAAGCAACCCCAGCTCCTTCAGCCTCTCCTCGTAGGGCTTGTGTTCCAAGCCCCTCACCAACTTCGTTGCCCTTCTCTGGACACCTTCCAGCAAGTCAACCTCCTTCCTAAACTGAGGGGCCCAGAACTGGACACAGGACTCAAGGAGTGGCCTAACCAGTGCAGTGTACAGGGGCAGAATGACCTCCCTGCTCCTGCTGGCCACACTGTTCTTGATGCAGGCCAGGATGCCATTGGCCCTCTTGGCTGCCTGGGCACACTGCAGGCTCATGTTCAGCCTACCATCGACCAGTACCCCCAGGTCCCTCTCTGCCTGGCTGCTCTCCAGCCTCTGATCCCAGCCTGTAGCACTGCATGGGGTTGTGGCCAATGTGCAGAACCCAGCACTTGGATGTGTTCAATCTCCTGCCCTTGGACTCTGCCCATCTGTCCAGCCTGTCGAGGTCCCTCTGCAGAGCCTCTCTACCCTCCAGCAGATCAACTCCTGCCCCCAGCTTGCTGTCATCTGCAAATTTACTGATGATGGACTCAATGTCTTCATTGGCGTTGAGTAAACCAGAAGCTGTAGGAAAAGCTTTTCTTTTATTGGGTGACTAAACACTGTTTATTCTCCACATGCACCTCAGGCCTGTTTGTACTTAAAGACAGCTTCATGAGATTTTGGGTGTGATTAGTTTTGTGGGGTTGTTTGTGTTATTGTTGTTTGTTGTTGTTTTTTAATAACCCAGATGTTAAACTTCCACCCTGGGCAGTAAAATGTTGTGTCTTCATTCCTTGCATATTTCCTGTGTTTGGTTCTAATAGAAAATGGACATGTGCAAATGTTGTTTTCCTAAAGGGTAACAGCCCTGGTGTGTCTGAAGCTCTGTGCTGTGTGTTTACAGAAGAAACACTCAGTCTTTTGATATGGAAAGTTTTAAAAGCAGAGATTAAAGGACAGAGTTAGTAAAACCATGGATGGAAAACAGGACAAAATGCAGCCAAAGGGTATCCATAGGTGAGCTGTGCCAGAGTAAATGACCCTCTCCTTTTATCTTTGTTCCACCTGAGGATGTGAGTTAGGAGAAATGTATAAGAGGGGATTGGACATGGCTCTTGGTGCCATGGTTTAGTAGTCATGAGGTGTTGGGTGACGGTATCACAGTATCGCCAAGGTTGGAAGAGACCTCAAGGATCATTGAGTCCAACCTGTCACCACAGACCCATGACTAGACCATGGCACCAAGTGCCACGTCCAATCTCCTCTTGAACACCTCCAGGGACGGTGACTCCACCACCTCCCTGGGCAGCCCTTTCCAATGACGAACGACTCTCTTGGTGAAGAACTTTCTCCTCACCTCGAGCCTAAACCTCCCTTGGTGCGGCTTGAGACTGTGTCCCCTTGTTCTGGTGCTGGTTGCCTTGGAGAAGAGACCAACCCCTTCCTGGCCACAACCACCCTTCAGGTAGTTGTAGAGGGCAATGAGGTCACCCCTGAGCCTCCTCTTCTCCAGGCTAAACAATCCCAGCTCCCTCAGCCTCCCCTCATAGGGTTTGTGCTCAAGGCCTCTCCCCAGCCTTGTTGCCCTTCTCTGGACACGTTCAAGTGTCTCAGTGTCTCAGGTTGGACTTGATAATCTTTGAGGTCTTTTCCAACCTTATTGATTCTATGATTCTATGATTAGGAGAAGCATATTGATTTGATCTGATCTTTATGAAACATTTATTATGGCATGAGTGACAAACTCTAAATTAGAGGAGCGAGTCATTAAAATTACAAAGCTGCTAAAGGTCTGGCTAAAGAGGAAATAAGAAGAAAGGAGACCTCTAAGCTGGGGAAGAGTAGTGATGGGATATTGCCACAAAAACTTTGGCAACCAGAAGTTGGGAATGTAGAAGAGACACATTAATCTTAGCAGTATTAAATGAGGTGTTGTAGACATGGAGATGGTATCAAGCTGTTCTATACTGCGCTGCGGAAGCCTTGTCAGGAAGAAATGAATAATTTTCCTAATGAGAAGTGAGAAAGATAATTTTAAACACATGTTGGTCCAAGAAAGCTCCTCGTTCTGAACATGCACATTGGCTTTGTCCCAGGTAGTACCCAGCATTGTGTGGGGACATGCTGTGGGATTTCTTGTCTCTCATTTTCTCAGGTCTTCCTCGGTTTGCCTTTTTTATCACAGCTCTTACATCTGAAGTTGGACACTGTTCTTCTTTGTGCTCATGGCTCTGCAAAAGGTAATTGACACAAGATGTTGCTCATTGTCTTTGGAAGTGGCACTAAGGATGACTGGGCTGGTTTACTCAGCCTGGGAAAGGGTAAAAGTGCTCTGTAGTTCCTGGAATTTAGAATAGAATAGAATAAACCAGGTTGGAAGAGACCTTCAAGATCATCGCGTCCAACCTATCATCCAACACCACCTAATCAAACCATGCAACCAAGCACCCTGTCAAGTCTCCTCCTGAACACCTCCAGTGATGGTGACTCCACCACCTCCCTGGGCAGCCCATTCCAGTGGGCAATCACTCTCTCTGTGTAAAACTTCCTCCTGACCTCCAGCCTAAACCTCCCCTGGTACAGCCTGAGACTGTGTCCTCTTGTTCTGGTGCTGGCTGCCTGGGAGAAGAGACCAACCTCTGCCTGTGTACAACCCCCTTTCAGGTAGTTGTAGAGAGTGATAAGGTCACCTCTGAGTCTCCTCTTCTCAGGCTAAGCAATCCCAGCTCCCTCAGCCTCTCCTCATAGGGCTTGTGTTATGCAGCTTCCCAGATTGTGGGCGCAGCTTCCCTTTTGGCCTCTCCTATCATCCCAGGAGGTGGCTTCAAAAAACATCACCAGAGTTTTGACTTTTTTTGTTTGCTGGCTGCAAAGTCTTTGGCAAGGACTTTACTGCATACATAATCATAACAACAGTATGATAAACACAGAAGGTTGCATAATAGCTGTCTGTTTCATGCTATCGTTGTCTGAATTGAGTCGATAGTCAGGTTGTGTTTAACCTGCAGCTCCTCAGGTTTAGGGCTTAGTTGGTGTTTGGCATTTTTGACAACTATAAAACACAATCTCCCCTCTCTGATTTGTTTAAATGACAATGTAGCCCTGAATTGTTTGTTGTATCTTTCAACATAGTGCTGGGGAAGGCTCAGCAATCCAGTGTTCACAGGATGTTAGGGGTTGAAAGGGACCTCCAGAGATCATTTAGTCCAACCCCCCTGCCAGAGCAGGACCATAGAATCTGTCACAGGTCGCACAGGAACACATCCAGAAGGGTCCTGAAATGCTCCAGAGGAGAAGACTCCACAACCTCTCTGGGCAGCCTGCTCCAGGGCTCTGTGACCCTCACAGTGAAGAAGCTCCTCCTCATGTTGTGGTGGAACCTCCTGTGCTGTAGATTATATTCATTGCCCCTTATCCTATTGCAGGGTGCAACTAGGAGCCTGTACCTTCCCTCTTGACACCCAGACCTCATATGTATAAACATTTATTAAATCCCCTCTCAATCTTCTCCAGACTGAAAAGCCCCAGGTCTCTCAGCCTCTCCTCGTAGGGCACATTCTCCAATTCCTTAATCATGCCCATAGCCCTCTGTTGGACTCTGTCGAGTAGATCCCTGTCCCTCTTGAACTGGGGAGCCCCAAACTGGACACAATATTCCAGGTGAGGTCTCACCAGGGAGTTTTCTGCTTCCAGCCTTCCCCATTTTGTGGTAGGTAAGTTAGGAGATGCCTGTTCCACCTCTGTCCCATAAAGACAGAGCAATGATCCAAGTAGTCTCTGTTCTTGTTCCTTGCAGACCTGCATAGCAAATGAAGGTGACTCTGTGAAGTAGACAGGGGTGATATGAGAGCAAGGATGAGGGATGGCTTCTCAGAATACTCTGCTGTATTTAAAATCTGCATGGCAGCAATTTGAGGTTTTATAATAGAGCCTTTGACCGACCTTTTATTCAAGTGGTAAGCTCAGTCCTGTGTTAGAGTCAAAGATTCTTCCCTAAAGGAAGGTGTTGGCCACGCTCGTCAATGATGTGTGGTATGCTGCCTCCGCGTATCCCATTGGAATTAGTGAGGGAGAGAAGACTGACAAGAAGAATGCTAGCTTTGGGTCACTCATGATCAGAACTTACAAATGACATTGTGTATGCTTACTTCTGTAGAAGGTGTTGTTTCCAACATTGCCCATTGGAATGGGCTGCCTGGGGAGGTGGTGGAGTCACCATCACTGGAGGTGTTTAGGAGGAGGCTTGATGGGGTGCTTGGTGCCATGGGTTAGTTGTTTAGATGGTGTTGGATGAGGGGTTGGATCTTGAAGGTCTTTTCCAACCTGGTCTATTCTTATTCTTCTTCTTACTCTGTTGTTCTTCTTCTTCTTACTCTGTTGTTCTTCTTCTTCTTACTCTGTTGTTCTTCTTCTTCTTACTCTGTTGTTCTTCTTCTTCTTACTCTGTTGTTCTTCTTCTTCTTACTCTGTTGTTCTTCTTCTTCTTACTCTGTTGTTCTTCTTCTTCTTACTCTGTTGTTCTTCTTCTTCTTACTCTGTTGTTCTTCTTCTTCTTACTCTGTTGTTCTTCTTCTTCTTACTCTGTTGTTCTTCTTCTTCTTACTCTGTTGTTCTTCTTCTTCTTACTCTGTTGTTCTTCTTCTTCTTACTCTGTTGTTCTTCTTCTTCTTACTCTGTTCTCCTTTGGATCTGAATGGCTTGGGATGCTGCCACTGAGTTCTGATGTTCTGGGAAAACATTTTTACCTGCCAGAAAAATATTTAGTCTGTTTTGCTTAGCAATGTCTGACTGATGCTTTTTGCTCTTGTATTCTAAGCAGTGCTCTAATGCCTGCAGAACTTTGATTCTGACCCACTGATGCTAATGGGATAAATGGGCTGAAGTGCTTCCTCCTGCTATAAGTGGGGCCTGAATCATGTTTGAGAAGCTTGTCACTTTGTTCATATATATTTATGCCTTCTCCCTCTCCAAATAGTACCACGACATGACATTGGCTCATTTGGATCCTGAAGAGCACAAGCCAGAGACAGCTTTGCCTTAGCTTGAAGCATCTGGCTCTCCACTGGTTTGGCTTTAGGCTGCCAGTGTCTAAGGACCAGCCAAGTTGGAGCACGCTTTTGATGCTCTTTCCTGGCAGTGTGACCTTTATAGTTTCAGGATATTGTCTTTCAGATGTGCCTTTTTAGTCCTAATGGTTCAGCTGCTACTTCTTTAAAATTGGGACATGTCCAAGAACCAAGAGAAAGCGACTTGTCTTATGAGGGGAAACTGGAGACTGAATTAGACTGCTGAAATACTGAGGTCAAGATATTCTTCAGTTGATAACATTCGCTCTTGACAAGTAGTGCATCTTTATAGCAAGAATCATAGAAGCTGCAGAACATGAGGCAAAATTATCCAAGGCTACAGATTTAGTGTCTTTTTTCTCCCCTCCCCCCCACCCTGTTCCCCCAACAGGCTGCAGTATATTATAAAAGAGGGTGGCTGTCTTTGGACTGAAAAGTGTTTAGCACTCAGTTATTGGCTGTGCTGGGTTTGATGCAGAGCAACATTCAGCACTTGCCTGGCTTTGTGTTGAAGACAGGAGCACAGCAGTGTAAGACAGTACTAACAGGTTTTGTACATCATGAAAAGCAGATAGAAGCAGGGAAGCTGTGTCACAGAGCAGAGGAGGAGTAAGCACATGTGCTGTTTGGCCCCATTTCAGTCTGACTTGGTGTGCTGGGCCAGGAACATCTCTCCTCTATCTCACCTTTTGTGCTTAGCCAGCCTGTCAAGGAAAACATAAACTGGCAGTGTTATTTGAGGTTTTTCTGTACAGAGAGGTACTTTGTAAATGCACTCAGGACAGAAAGCCTCTCTCCCCTATGGGTTATCTGTAGTAGCACTACTCCTCTTCTCCTGTAACCACATCTATGGAGAAAGAGGAATAAGACCTTTGCTGCTATACAACTTTGTTCTCCAAGTTGAAATGGCTGGGAGATACCAGGGTGGATGATGAGCTCTAGGGCTTTGGGGGGATTTGTTTGTTTGTTGTTGGTTTTGTTGTTCATTTTGGTTTGTGTTTTGTTGTTGTTGGTTGGTGGGGTTTTTCTGTTTGTTTTATTTTCTTCTCAATAAAGTCATTAAAAGTTGCTTTGAAATTCTGTTTGATTTTTGTCTTTCAACTTCCTGGCCAGTCTCAAGCTGTTCAACTTTTTAGTGTTGTTTGGGGAAAGCATTATATTTAGGAAAAAAAACCACTTTGTTATGGAACAGGAGACATGATGGGGTGCTTGGTGCCATGGGTTAGTTGTTTAGGTGGGTTGGATTGGTTGATGGGTTGGACACGATGATCTTGAAGGTCTCTTCCAACCTGGTCTGGTCTATTCTATTCTATTCTATTCTATATGGAAAAATAGCTATTTAATGACCAAGGACAGGGTCTGTGTTGCTAAGGCAACTGTGCTGCAAGGCATGGGAACAAAGGAGTGTGTTACGGATTCGTGCTGCGAAGGGGCCTGCCTTCGATTCCCTGTGTGACCACATTGTGCTTAATCATGGAAGGATCTGCCTGCCTTGGCAGTGCTGGGGAATTTTAGGTGTGCCCTAGTGTCTAGCTTGTGTAAAGATTCATACATACATTACCTGAAGGGGGGTTGTACACAGGCAGAGGTTGGTCTCTTCTCCCAGGCAGCCAGCACCAGAACAAGAGGACACAGTCTCAGGCTGTGCCAGGGGAGGTTTAGACTGGAGATTAGGAGGAAGTTGTACACAGAGAGAGTGATTGCCCATTGGAATGGGCTGCCCGAGGTGGTGGTGGAGTTACCATCACTGGAGGTGTTCAGGAGGAGACTTGAGAGGGTGCTTGGTTGCATGGTTTAGTTGGTTGGGTGGTGTTGGATGATAGGTGGGATGCGATGATCTTGAAGGTCTCTTCCAACCTGGTCTGGTCTGGTCTATTCTATTCTATTCTATACATGTTTGGTAACTCTGCTAATGTATTTTTGGGGGAAAAGAGAGGGTGGTGGCTTGAGTAAGGTTGTGCAGTTGACAGCAGAATAGATAATGCATCTGGCTTTTCATAGAATCATGAAATCAACCAGGTTGGAAAAAGACCTCAGAGATCATCAAGTTCTCCCTAATACCTGACACCTCATGACAACTAAACCATGGCTTCAAGTGCCACATCCAATCCTTTTTTGAACACCTCCAGGCATGGTGACTGTCAACCAGTGCCAGTGTTTTCTCACTGAGTCATAGGTTTGACACGTGGGTGTCCTTAAGACATTGCTTTCCATAGCCTCTGGGGAGATTTCCCTGCCTTGGTTGCCAGCACTGGTGTCATGAGTGCCAGCTGCATGCTGGTGTTTGGTCATGTAGATCATAACTAGCATAAGAGAGACTTCTGTAGGGATCCTGTGACACCCAGGAATTGGCATGAGGGAAATTAATCTGGCTGGTGGTGGTTTACTTGCAGCTCAGCTGCTCTTTTAGTATCATAGTATCAGTCAGGGTTGGAAGGGACTACAAGGATCATCTAGTTCCAACCCCCCTGCCATGGGCAGGGACACCCCACACTAGATCAGGCTGGCCAGAGCCTCATTCAGTCTGGTCTTAAACACCTCCCGGGACAGGGCCTCAACCACCTCCCTGGACAACCCATTCCAGGACTTCACCACTCTCATGAAGAACTTCCTCCTCACATCCAGCCTGAATCTCCCCACCTCCAGCTTCATTCCATTCCCCCTAGTCCTATCACTACCTGAGATCTTTATTTACAATAAACCTTTAGTATAGAATCATGGAGTTATTTTGGTTGGAAAAGATCTCCAAGATCACTGATTCCAACTGGCAATCTAAGGCCATCATCATGGTCATTAAACTGTGTCCTGAAGTGCCATGTTCATACATTTCTTGAACGCCTCCAGGGACAGTGACTCCACCAGGGCAGGCTGTTCCAATGTCTGACCACTCTTTGAGTGAAGAAATTTTTCCTCATATCCAACCTAAACTTCCCCTGGGTGTCAGGGAGTGATAGGACTAGGGGGCATGCAGCAAAAATAGAAATGGGTAGATTCAGATTGGATGTCAGGAAGAAGTTCTTCCCCATGAGGGTGGTGAGACACTGGCACAGGTTGCCCAGGGAGGTGGTGGAAGCCTCATCCCTGGAGGTTTTTGCAGCCAGGCTGGATGTGGCTCTGAGCAACCTGATGTAGTGTGAGGTGTCCCCACCCATGGCAGCGGGGTGGAACTGTATGATCCTTGAGGTGCCTTCCAACCCTGACAATCCTATGATTCTGACTGAGACTTGCTATTCAGATGCTGCTTTCATGTTTCCTGTTTTGATCTCCTAAGATGCCTGTGTATTATATGGTGAATTAAATGACTTTTTAATAGGCAGATAGCTAGTATCTCCCAAACTCTGTAATTTAGGCACTTATGTGAATAATAGCACATGATATATAATAGCATGTTGCCTTCAATCTTCCAAACCCTCGTAGAGAGGGCAATGATGCACAAATGTGTAACTTAATTGGGTCTTAATTTTTAGTACTTTGCAGCCCACTTTGTACAGATAACTTTGTGCTGTGGTGCAACTGAATCACTGGAATAATCTTCTGAGCAGTTAAGGCTGCCCAGTTGGGATTGTAGTGATTTATACAACTCCTCCTTTAGATTTTAGCTTCCTTTCCATTGAGTGAAGTGTGCAGGAAGGCACAGTTGGGAAAAAAAAACTGGTTATAACTTGGTGGGTTAAAATACATATGTTTACTAACACCTAACTCAGTCTCTGCTTCTCAACCATCTCTGATGGAGCTCTGCCTGGACATGGTTGGTGTCTGAAGGGGAGCACAGGCTCCTAGTACCTGCAGAAGACAGCTGCCTGAAGACTGGGACTTTCCTCAGGAAGGCTGGGCTCTGGGCATCTCACAGAGGTCACAAGCATGCCCAGTTCCCTCTGCTTTCTGTGCAAACATCACTGCTGTGGAGCTGCTGCTTAAGAGGGACTTTCACCCTCTTGTAATGGAGGGAGCGAAGTTCTACTCCGTTTCTGCAAAGGACTAACAAGGCACTTCTGTGGGTTTGTTTGGCCTGGGGTCTGTGAGCATCTTGGGTTCTTGCAGTGGGTGGGATTTCAGGCAAGTCTAAATGTTCTCATTTTCAGTGCTTTTCTCCCCCCCCACCCTCTTTTCTGTCTTTCCCACCCCTCAGGTGATGTACAGTTTGCCCTAGAAGTCAGGTACCTGGTTTCCCATTTGTGTCCTTGGTAATAGAATAGAATAGAATTAACCAGGTTGGAAAAGACCTGAGATCATCGAGTCCAACCTATCATCCACCACCCTGTCATCCACCACCCTTGCATCCTTTCATTACAGCTGAAGCATAGATGTTGTGCTTGGACTGTACATCACACTTTCCTGTCCTTCTTTTGCAAGTGCCTGTTCTTTCCATAGATGTTGTGCTCAGACTGTGCATCACACTTTCCTCTCCTTCTTTTGCAAGTGCCTGCTCTTTCTTTCAGGCTGTGTACAAGTCCACAGGTGCAGGGGTGAACAACACCTGACAATATGGACAGGCCTTTGGCAGTTCTGGAGGAATTGCATTGGAAGTGAAAGGATTAACTTTCCATCAGGAGACCACTAATCATAGGCTTCAGTGCAGGCAGCCCCATTGTATGTTTGGGGGCAGATTGCTGCTGTTGGGGAACTGGTTTCTTTATACACACACTGCTCCCTTCAGGTCTTTGTTAACTGATGTGGTTTGTCTTCTAGAGAGTAAAAATCTAACACAGTTGCTGTAATTACTCTTATTTTATCCCTCACTTGGGCTTATCAGGACACAGTCTGGTGCATAATTGGAAGGGTAACCATTGAGCTTTTTCCCAAGTATGGAGAGGCATTCATTACATTTAAGGCTTGATCTCAATGATACCAGGAGAGTGAACTGGTCTTTGCCTTCAGTTTGGGTAGAGATGATAGCGGGCTTTCAGTGTCCAGTTCTGGGCCCCTCAATTTAAGAAGGACATTGAGACTCTTGAATGTGTCCAGAGAAGGGCAATGAGGCTGGGGAGAGGCCTTGGGCACAGCCCTGTGAGGAGATGGTGAGGGAGCTGGGGTTGTTTAGCCTGGAGAAGAGGAGGCTCAGGGGAGACCTTAGTGCTCTCTACAACTACCTGAAGGGAGGTGGTAGCCAGGAGGGGGTTGGTCTCTTCTCCCAGGCAACCAGCACCAGAACAAGAGGACACAGTCTCAAGCTGCAGCAGGGGAAGTTAAGGCCCAAGGTGAGGAGACAGTTCTTTACAGAGAGTTGTTAGCCTTTGAAATGTGCTGCCCAGGGAGGTGGTGGAGTCACCACCCCTGGAGGTGTTCAAGAGAGGATTTGATGTGGCACTTGGTCCCATGGTTTAGTTAGTCATGAGGTGTTGGGTGACAGGTTGGACTTGATGATCTTTGAGGTCTTTCCCAACCTTATTGATTCTATGATAATAGGGAGAGAAGGCAAATGGGCCCACGCAGACTAGGTGGGGCACTTTGCCTGGGTCTGCATCTTGGGCCAGAGAGGCTTTTATAAGCAGGCTGTGGAGAAGATGGAATCTGCATGAGCTGGAATAGATTACCCACTGGAGGGTAAAAGCAATGACTTGGAGAACAGTGCTGGTTACTTTTCTAGCACAGAGAGGGGAATGACGTGACGAATCTTGATGGACTCCAACAGATCACTTAATGAACTCTGAACACAGAGAAATTAATCACATTTGCTTGGCTTAGGAAATGGCATGAAAAGGCATAAACCCCTTACTTCTCTTCAGTTGGAAAGAAATTCTTCTGGACTTGTCTTGAGGGCAGCAGGATGCTTTAATCTAAGGGCTATTGATTTATTTAAGCTCCAAGCTAGGACATTAGTTCTCTGAGAAAAATAGATCTTTGCCCACACAGGACTCCAAATATATGCTTCCTGAGGTGAAGGGGTTGAAAAGTCTTCAGCAGCACTTGCAGCACTGAGAAAATCATTGTGGAGTGAATGGAATGGAATGGAATGGAATAGAATAGAATAGAATAGACCAGGTTGGAAAAGACTTTCAAGATCGTTGAGTCCAACCTATCACCCAACACCATCTAATGAGCTAAACCATGGCACCAAGCACCCCATCCAGTCTCTTCCTAAACACCTCCAGTGATGGTGACTCCACCACCTCCCTGGGCAGCACATTCCAATGGCCAATCACTCTCTCTGTGAAGAATTTCTTCCTCACATCCAGCCTCAACCTCCCCTGGTGCAGCTTGAGACTGTATCCTCTTGTTGTGGTGCTGGTGTGTGTGTTCCCAGGTGCTGAGTGTGCAGCTTCTGAAACAATTTACACTTTGTGCAATTCATGTAGAGGGCCCTGGTGTGTCTGTTAAGTGTGGAATGGCATGAGAAAGAAAGCTCAGTGCCTGGCCTAGGTGGCTTGCAGAAAGATCTCCAGATTGGAACTGCACCAAAGCTACTTGTCTAAGTCAGTATGCTTGGTCTATATAAGAGGTGAGTCTGAGATCAGAGAGCATTCAGAGGAGAGCTTCTCTCCATTCCTGGGCAGCTCTGCAGAACTCAAGCCTTTCTCTGAGCAGCCCTTGTATACTGTTTGTGTGGGGCTGTCATTCCCACTTGCATGAGCATCAGAGGCCTCAGTCTGCTGGGCAGGGTCATCTTTCTGTCTTGTGCTTTTTAGGCTCTTGGCACTACCTTATTGGTGCTTGCTTGTTTTCCCAACCAGTCTGGCTTTGTGTGAGTGTTAGCCAGGGAAGGCAGAGATGAGATTGTAGGGCAGGTGGAATCATGGAATCATAGGATACTTTGGACTGGATTAGAAGGGAACTCTAAGGATCATCTTGTCCAGCAACCCCTCTGCTTTGGGCAGGGATATCTTTCACTAGGTCAGGTTTCTCAGAACTTCATCCAATCAGACCTTAAAGATGTCCACAACCTACCTGGGAAACCTGTTCAGTGTCTCACCACCCTCATCATAGAAATTTCTTCCTTAACTCTGATCTGAATCTACTCTCAGTTTAAAACCTGGTGCAGTTGCAGCAAGTACTGCTGCTCCTCTGCAGGGCTCCTTTTGCCTGGTACCAGAGCCAGACCTACTGTGGAGTGAGCTTCATCTGTGCCAGATAGATGATGTGCTGCATGCTGTTTGAGATGACAAGGATTGTCAGGGTGGATCAGACCCTGTGTCCCTCTCTTTTTCAGTGCCTTGCCTGTAAGGTGTCAGTGCTGTGTGTTTCCAGAGGGAAAACTAGGAGCACCTCTGGCTTTTCTGGGGTAATCTCTCCTACTCTTACTTTAGCATGGTCTGTGATGGTTACAGGTAGATCAAAACTTTCATGGTTGTCAATAAATGAATCTTAGTAATAAACTTTGTGTGAATGGAGCAGCTGTGCCAATTCTTACAATGTGCCATCCTTAACTCCTGTGCCTTCCTGCAGGAATGAAGTTTAATTTGCATTTACACACACACACACACACACACACACACACACACACACACACACACACGTGTCTGTGCAAACAGAAATTGCTAGGCTTCCTTTTCCAAATCATGTACTTTCTTACCATGCTTGGGTGTATTTCGGTAGATTTGGGCTGTTCAGGAATTTATTTTGAGGGTTTTTCCTTCCCCAGAGCCAGACATGTTACCTCTTTTGGGAATAGGTAACCGTGGCTGGTTTAGCAGCATCTGTTGGGGTGACAAGCACAGATTGAGTTTGAAGGGACCCCCAAAGGTCATCCTGTCCAACACCCCTGCAGTCAGCAGGGACACCTTGAGGTCAACTAGATCAGACTGCCCAGGGCCACAGTGAGTCTGACCTTGAATGTCTTCAGGGACGTAGCCTCAACAACATCCCTGGGCAACCTGTTCCGGTATTTTACCACTCTCATTGTGAAGAGCTTCTTCCTGATGTCCAACCTAAACCTGCCCTGCTGCAGTTCAAAACCATTGCCCCTGGTCCTATCACTACAAGCCCTTCTAAAGGGGGCTACAAGCACATCATGTTATTTCAAAGGGGTCTGCCCTGTTGTCTTTAAGAAGACAGTGCTTGCGCTGATCATCTCAGTTCTGTGAGGCTGTGGAATGTGTAGTTCTATATTTCTGCATTTTAAAACATGGCTCTATCTTGAGCAGAGACTTATCCTGACATGCCCCAAGTCCCTTTCTAGGGCCTTTAATTAATGGTTTAATTGAAAATCTGATGAGATCTTGCAGCTATCTCAAAAGCTTGCATCCGGTGTGTGTTTGTTACAGCTGAATTCTACTGATGTGATATTTCTTGTCCATCCATGGTGCTTATTGCTTGGCAGGCTCTGTGATTCTGTCAGATACTCCTTGACATCAGAAGCTGTTGCCTGCTGATGTTCTTACCTTTCATCTCTCCCTGCTACAGCCTTCCTTTCAGTTCACTGGACTATGAAATACTTTCAAACACAAGGATGCAGGAGGCAGGCTGCTGCTCATCTTTGCTGTTACGGTCACTGAGCCCTTACTCTCACACTTGCTGTTGGTCTCCCAACCAGGCTTTGATAAGCATGCATCCCACCACCTGCCCATCACCTGCTTATCTTGGCAAGCCTGTGCTGCCTGGGGAGGTGCATGTGGCAGTCCTTGTTTCCCACCTCCTTGGCTTGGGTAGGTGTCCTGGTTTGAGGCCAGGCAGATGCTCTCTTGCCCCTACAAGGGGCAAAAGAATGACACTCACACAAATGGATTGTAGAAGTGATGGAAAGTTTACATGGAAAAAGCAGTAAGTGTTTTACAGAAGCTACAAAACATAGTGACAAAAGAATCCCAAAGCATACAGAGTCCTCTGTAGCACACCCAAAGGCCTCCCAGCACTTCCCTTTTCTGCACCTGAAGGTATACCCAAAACCCTCAGGACTCTTTCTCTCCTCGCCACTGCTAAGCTAGACTCAGGTGGTTGCCTGGGAGAAGAGACCAACCCCCACCTGGCTACAACCTCCCTTCAGGTAGTTGTAGAGAGCAACAAGCTCTCCCCTGAGCCTCCTCCAGGCTAAGCAACCCCAGCTCCCTCAGCCTCTCCTCCCAGGGCTGTGCTCCAAACCCCTCCCCAGCTTTGTTGCCCTTCTCTGGACACATTCCAGCAACTCAACATCTTTCCTAAACTGAGGGGCCCAGAACTGGACACAGGACTCAAAGTGTGGCCTCAGCAGTGCTGAGTACAGGGGCACAATGACCTCCCTGCTCCTGCTGGCCACACTGTTCCTGATGCAGGCCAGGATGCCATTGGCCTTCTTGGCCACCTGGGCACACTGCAGGCTCATGTTCAGCCTTCTATCAACCAGCACCCCCAGGTCCCTCTCTGCCTGGCCTCTCTCCAGCCTCTCTGACCCCAGCCTGTAGCACTGCACGGGGAGGGACCCAGCCTAAACTGCCACAGCAGGAAACACAAAGCACGCCTCGTTGGAAACGCTTCTGGAGCCACAGAACGTCCGAGCCGCTCCCAGACACTGCTGCGTGCGTCGTGCCTGGCCAGGACCCGGGACTGCTTTGCTTGGTGGTGATGAGAAATTTGGGGCTGTGTGGCAGTTACTGGTGGCCTTCACAGAACAGTCCTGTGTGCTTTGGTTTGTTTATTTTGGCATGTTTGTTTCACTGAATTTGCTTTGTAAAATCCATCCACCTGGACAGTCTTATGCACAGCGCAGTAGCTCAAGGAATGGAGGGTAGCCCAGGTGAATAAGGCAGAGCCTTGCCTTGGTAACAACAGCCATTTAAGAATTAGGGGGAAACAAAATAAGTGTTTTGGCTGCAAAGATCTAAAGTGTTTTCTTCTTTGGCCAGTAACTAACAGTTGCTTTAGAAGCATTAAAAGCTTGGACGTCTTCCATCCTCATCTTCCAGCTTTGCTTTTTTGTTTCCCCATTCCCCTCCTTATTTAGCTTTATGCCAAGAAATACACCAACTCTAATGACTCAGACATGAGAACTCTGTTTCCTTCCATTTTTTAGCCCACTGTTTTTCTACCCCTGCCTATCCCATTAACTTTTAAAAAGCCACTATTTGGAGTTAACCCTGAGCAGCAGAAAGCACTGTCCCCCCGCTATGGGGACAGATGGCAGGAGTTGGCACTGCTCAGCCTGGAGAAAAGGCTCCAGGGAGACCTTAGAGCAGCCTTCCAGTGCCTGAAGGGGCCTACAAGAAAGCTGAGAAAGGATTTTTTACAAGTGCTTGTAGTGATAGGATGAGAAGGGATGGATTGAAGGTTGAGGAGAGCAGATGTAGACTGAGTATTAGAAAGCAATTCTTTCCAGTGAGGGTGGTGAGACACTGGAACAGGCTTCCCAGGGAGGTCATGGATGTCCCCTTCCTGGAGGTGCTTCAGGGGCAGGTTGAATAAGTCCTTGAGCAACCTGTTCTAGTGAAAGGTGTCCCTGCCCATGGTTGGGGGGGTTGGAACTAGATGATCTTAAAGGCTTCTTCCAACCCAAACCATTCTATGAATCTGTTCTCCATTCAAATGTTAAAAGAAACATTGAGGTAGCTTCCAGCAATAAAACTGACCTGACCAGCTTTCCTGTGGAACTTCCTGTGCTTCCTGCTTCTGTTCTGGCTTAAAATGAATGGTGTTAAAATACCCACCCTTTCTTCCCCCATTTCCAGTTCTGATTTGAGCTGGAATGTGAAAGCAAGGAAATACTGCAAGGGTGAGAAATGGAAGAATGAAAAATTCATCACGCTCACTTTGTTTTCAGGTGACAGTGGACAGAGCTGCTGGTTTCTGGGACTGCTTTATTGTAAAGGTGCTTCTATGCCTGCCCAAACTTCCATGTAGAATCACAGAATCATTTCAATTGCAAATGGAAATCAGTATCTGAAGGGGGCCTACAGGAAGGCTGGGGAGGGACTTCTCAGGATCTCAGGTAGTGATAGGACTAGGGGGAATGGAATGAAGCTGGAGGTGGGGAGATTCAGGCTGGAGGTGAGGAGGAAGTTCTTCCCCATGAGAGTGGTGAAGCCCTGGAATGGGTTGTCCAGGGAGGTGGTCGAGGCCCCATCCCTGGAGGTGTTTAAGCCCAGGCTGGCTGAGGCTCTGGCCAGGCTGATCTAGTGTGGGGTGTCCCTGCCCATGGCAGGGGGATTGGAACTGGATGATCCTTGTGGTCCCTTCCAACCCTGACTGATACTATGATGCTATGATATTTAAAAGCAGAGGCTTTCTCAGTTAAAGGAAAGCAGTGATCACTTGTGACAGCAGTCATCTATCCAGCCATCCTCTCCTTTGCATCTTGACTTTGTAAAGTGAATAAAGATTTATCACACGACACCACTTGCACTCTGCTATAATGTTATTTTCTAGCACTGTAACTGAAGGTCTTTAAGCCTGACTGTTTCATAAATTGGCTTTGGGCTTCTGTGGGGAAAATAATACTGATATACCCATCAAATGCAAGGGATTAAGACGAGGAGGAAATTAAATACTGTGAGGAGTGTGTTTGAATTGCAGAAACACAAACAGGGTTGGATGAAAACTGTTAGGAAACAATCTGTTCTCTGTTACAGCTCTGGAGATCTTTGGTGAAAAAGAGGACTTTTTTGTTTTTGCATACCCTGAGGAATGTGCTCTCTGGGAGGTGGGGTACCTCTGAATGCTTTTAACAGCCTAATCAGTGCATAAACAAACCCACCCCAAAGGCTGCTTTCTGAGTGGAAGGGCTGTGCTTGTGTGGTATGCATTTCTGGCTAGATCTAAGTAGGGGGTTTTTGGGAGGTCTTTAACATTTTTTGTGGTAACACCGTGAAGAAAATAAATGAAGACCGCACCCCTGTGTTGTTCTAGGTCTTCTCTTTTGTCAATTATCTGTTGTTTGACAGATGTGCCTAGGAGAAAGTACCCAAGCTACCTTTTCAAAGTGGATCTTGGACGTAGTTTTGTACTGTGCAGTTTATAATGTAAAGAAAAGTGCTGCTGCAATATGCTCTGAAGTTCTTGTTCAACAGCAGTGTAAATCAGCGTAAGCTGGCAGCTTTAGTGATGATGCCTTTGTAGGCAAGCTTCAAATGTCAGAGTAGAGTGTTAGCAGCATGGGTTGCAGCATAACCAAACTTCTGTATAAGAGGCAGTTGGATGTGTTTCACGATTTCTGGAGAAAGTAAGTGTTCAGTTCCCTGGGGTGAATTTCCTTGATTAGCTGTCAGCCTCTCCCAGCTGTCTAAAAGCCAGCTCTTATCTGATAAGAGGAAATACTGCTTGACTGTTCACGTTGGAGCTGAGGAGGAAGCCTGTTCCCCCTTGTGCCTTGAAGAGGCTGGGCAGGTATGTGGCTTGCGCAGTGCTGCTGAGCATCTCCTCAGCTCAGGTTGTTTCCCTGCAGAGGGTCAGACCAAGTGACTGATACTGAACTGCATTTCTCAGCTGGCCCTTCCCTAGCGATGGACATGCGCTCCTTGCTAGCATCCTGGCCTGCATCAGGAACAGTGTGGCCAGCAGGGGCAGGGAGGTCATTCTGCCCCTGTACACTGCACTGGTTAGGCCACACCTCGAGTCCTGTGTCCAGTTCTGGGCCCCTCAGTTTAGGAAGGAGGTTGACTTGCTGGAGCATGTCCAGAGAAGGGCAACAAAGTTGGTGAGGGGCTTGGAACACAGCCCAATGAGGAGAGGCTGAGGGAGCTGGGGCTGCTTAGCCTGGAGAAGGGGAGTCTCAGAGGTGACCTTATTGCTGTCTACAACTACCTGAAGGGGGGTTGTAGACAGGCAGAGGTTGGTCTCTTCTCCCAGACAGCCAGTACCAGAACAAGAGGACACAGTCTCAGGCTGCACCAGGGGAGGTTCAGGCTGGAAGTCAGGAGGAAGTTTTACACAGAAAGAGTGATTGCCCACTGGAATGGGCTGCCCGGGGAGGTGGTGGAGTCGCCATCACTAGAGGTGTTCAGGAGGAGACTTGACAGGGTGCTTGATTGCATGGGTTAGTTGATCAGGTGGTGTTGGATGATAGGTTGGATGCAATGATCTTGAAGGTCTCTTCCAACCTGGTCTATTCTATTCTATTCTATTCTATTCTATTCTATTCTATTCTATTCTATTCTATTCTATTCTATTCTATTCTATTCTATTCTATTCTATCTTACAGTGCTGCAAGGGATGCTGACAGGAGTAGTTCACACAGCAGAAAAGGGAATTTTTTGGGCCATTTATGCTGTGGAGCCACTGCAGAACTGCACAGAGATTTTTGATGTGTCTGTGCAGTCGAGGCAACTGGTTATCACTGGTGTATTAACTCCATGTCAGAAAGAGTACTGAGCAGTTCAGGTATCAAGCTGTTGGATTACTTGGGTGGAAAGCAGGAACATCAGCTCTGCAAACTACTCTTAATTGTTGTCCTTGGGACTGCTGTTGCTGAGTTAGGGTAAGTCTGTCATTGGTCTCGAAGTAGTTGCTTTCTTCCCTGTGGGGAGGCTAGTGGCCTGTGTGGTTTTTGATCAAAACATGATTAGGCATTGGGGTATATCTCTTTCTTTTTTTCTTTCAAAGCTTCTGGATGTCTCTTTCAGTTCATCCCTGCTACTCCTGCCTTTTCTGAGCTCCAGGAGGGACTGAGTCTAGTCATTAAGTATAGGATGAATAGAGATGTTTCTATTGTGGCGTGTGTCTTGAGGATGCTGTAGCCAAGATCAGTGAGACAGGCTGGGAATTACTGAGTAAGTACATAAAGGAATTAGCTGAATAGAATGACAGTCCCTCCCTGGAGATGTTTGCCTAAGCATATGTAAAAGTGCTTGTGGACTGAGGTTTGCTCTTCCTTCAAAACCATAGCCTGCATGCAGCACAGTGAGTGCATGGGAGGTGCACTTTGAAGCTGGCATCACCAGGCAGAGAAATAGTTTGAATGCAGGGGAATGCCTCAGAGTAACTTCTCTGGAGGGAATGCAGTGAAGTGTACCACCTAAATGGTGAGTTTTGTGGTTCTTTCAGACATGCCTTAACATATCCAAGCGCAGAGGGAGGCAATATTTGAGAGCTCTGCGGTGTGCTTTTCAGAGAGCAGTAGTAGATATTTCAGCAAAGCTCTGTGAAAAGGGTTCCAGGAGGTTTGGTTTGGAGGTAGAGAGGTGAGCATGCTGCAGTTTCTTTGGCAAGGATTATATCTCTGGCTGACTAGTGTCTCATGGGGGGCACTTCTGATTTCTTCCTGTTTAAACTGGTTAGTTGTATTAGATTGGCAGGGAGGAAGTTGGAGTTATCATAGTATCATAGTATCAGTCAGGGTTGGAAGGGACCACAAGGATCATCTAGTTCTAATCCCCCTGCCATGGGCAGGGACACCTCACATTAGATCAGGCTGGCCAGAGCCTCATCCAGCCTGGGCTTAAACACCTCCAGGGATGGGGCCTCGACCACCTCCCTGGACAACCCATTCCAGGGCTTCACCACTCTCATGGGGAAGAACTTCCTCCTCACATCCAGCCTGAATCTCCCCACCTCCAGCTTCATTCCATTCCCCCTAGTCCTATCACTACCTGAGATCCTGACAAGTCCCTCCCCAGCCTTCTTGTAGCCCCCTTCAGATACTGGAAGGCCACAATTAGGTCACCTGGGAGCCTTCTCTTCTCCAGACTGAACAGCCCCAACTCCTTCAGTTCCATTTTCCTTCAGTGATACTGAAATGAATTTAATTTGTGGCATCAAGGGAGGAATGTAAGCCACGGGTAGAAAGTGTTTTCCACCTTTGCTGTCTCTAGCAAACTCCTGTATTTCAAGTGCATTGCACTGTGCAATGTAATGCTTTACCAGTCTAGTAAGCATTTTAGTGAAGCTGAGTGCTCATTCACTGGCTTCCACTGGAACTTGGCGCTTTGCGAGTCCTTTCTGTTCCACAGGCCTTCTGTTTTCTTTATTTTCTTGGACTGGTGCCTAGTGCTGCCATTTCATGCTCTTGCCATGAAGTGGTGCATTAAAACAGGGTGGCTTTGTCTGTGCTCAGGCGCCACCATTTTGAGGGGAGGGGGTTGGCGGCTGGGGGGGGGAGCGGCTGCCTGGTGTTTACAGGCCCCTGAAGGAACCAGGCCAAATGGTGCCCTTCATGGAGCCCTGGTAGTAAAGCAGACCTTCCCCACTGCTTCCTGGCTGTTTTACTTTGGCTCTTATTTGCCTGAGCTGCAAATAGCTCTGATTCTTGGTGCTCTTGGGTAGGTGAAGGTGGAGTGCCTCTGCTATTTTCCCTGCCGTCGCCATGCAGACATGGAGGATGGAGCCTTGCAGGTCTGTGGTGACAGGTTGGACTTGATGATCTTTGAGGGCTCTTCCAACCTTGGTGATTCTGTGATCAAGCTTTGGCAACAAGAGCCTCCTGCCCTGTGATGAATATGTTCATCAAATGGTGGCTTATGAGTCACAGTGGTCCTCAGCCTTCCCCTCACATAGGCACAGCGTGATTTACCTTGGCTGCCTTCTGCTGTGTCTCACTTCTGGACAGCGGGAAGGAGAATGTGGCAATGGAGGGCTCTTGCTGTGCTAAGATGTTGAGTTGCTGGAACGTGTCCAGAGAAGGGCAACAAAGCTGTGGAGGGGTTTGGAGCACAAGCCCTGTGAGGGGAGACTGAAGGAGCTGGGATTGCTTAGCCTGGAGAAGAGGAGGCTCAGGGCAGACCTTATTGCTGCTGCTACCTGAAGGGAGATTGTAGCCAGGTGGGGGTTGGTCTCTTCTCCCAGGCAACCAGCACCAGAATGAGAGGACACAGTCTCAAGCTGTGCCAGGGGAGGTTTAGGCTGGATGTTAGCAAGAATTTCTTTATAGAAAGAGAGATTGGCCATTGGAATGTGCTGCCCAGGGAGGAGATGGAGTCACCATCACTGGAGGTGTTTAGGAAGAGACTGAACGGGGTGCTTGGTGCCATGGTTTGGTTGATTGGATGGTGTTGGGTGATAGGTTGGACTCAATGATCTCAAAGGTCTTTTCCAGCCTGGTTAATTCTATTCTATTCTATTCTATTCTATTCTATTCTATTCTATTCTATTCTATTCTATTCTATTCTATTCTATTCTATTCTATTCTATTCTATTCTATTCTATTCTATTCTATTCTATTCTATTCTATTCTATTCTATTCTAGATCAGCAATGACTGTCCTCCTCCTAACCCCCCAGTAGCCTTGTTAGAGTGGTAGTTCTCAAAGTCCTGTGCAGTTTCTCTTGGGAATCGTGAAAGTATGATAAAACTCACAGAAGGCAGGGGGAGGATTTCCTCTTTCCTTGATAAAAATAGTCTCTGGGTAAAGAGGAATTGCAATTCCCAGAAACTTAATTCAATACACTAGGGAAAAAATTGTTCCATTGGGAAGTGCTTGCTGCAGGCTTGCTCATGAGCTCCCAGAGGATAGGTGTGTGGTACCATCTCTTTGACAACAGAAGTGCTGAGAGGAGAGTGGCCATACTTGGGGCATGGGAGAGGAATATTCCATAGGAATTAGTTGGCTGTGGATTACTTTATCTTGGAGCTTGGAAAATCAGTGTGGAATATTTGGGGCTAAAGACTAACTAACTGGTGTTTGGGGCTGATGTCCTTTTCAGAAACAAGGACTAGCAAAAGAAGGGAAGTGAGTACCTGAGATGGGATAGGTTTCTGATGTTAAAATGGACATACTTTGTACATTGAGAGAGAAGGAGATTTTTGTTCTGCTTTGGCAGTTCTCCCTTAAAAAAACTTATCCTATCTTTGAGCTCTAGGTTTTTTTATTTGCATACCAGAGCTCAGTTATGTTGTTCTCCCTGATGTTTTATTATCCCCAAATTAATCCTGGGTTATGTATGTAGGAGGACTTGGTGGGAAAAGCCATAAAGAGGCAGTGTGCCTGAGGGAGCTGGTGTGGCAAGCAGAAGCTGAAGTGGGACCAGCCTGGCTCCAGGCTGTTCTGGAGGTGTGGGATGACTGTATACTGCAGCACACATGCTCTTTTCACATTAATTGCTGGGGTTTAATGATGAGCAATGCTTCCTGCTGCAATAACAGTGCCATACCCCTGGAGCAGGTACCAATTCTTATAATGCGTCCATTCCCTGATTCCCTACCATAAGGAACTGGATAAGGATCTGGCTTGATGGCCGCACCCAAAGAGTGGCTGTCAATGGCTCCATGTCCCAGTGCAGGCCAGGGACAAGCGGAGTCCCTCAGGGATCAGTCCTGGGACCTGTCTTGTTCAACATCTTTGTGGGTGCCATGGACAGTGGCATTGAGTGCACCCTCAGCAAGTTTGCTGATGACACCAAGCTGTGTGGTGCAGCAGACATGCTGGAGGGAAGGGAGGCCATCCAGAGGGACCTTGACAGGCTGGAGAGGTGGGCACAAGCCAACCTCATGAGGCTCAATAAGAGCAAGTGCAGGGTCCTGCATCTGGGTCGAGGCAACCCCAGGCACAAATCCAGGCTGGGCAGTGACTGGCTGGAAAGCAGCCCTGAGGAGAGAGACTTGGGGGTGCTGGTGGACAAAAAGCTCAACATGAGCTCTCAGTGTGCACTTGCAGCCCGCAAAGCCAATCAGATCCTGGGCTGCATCAGGAGAAGTGTGGCCAGCAGGGCAAGGGAGGTGATCCTCCCCCTCTACTCAGCTCTGGTGAGACCCCACCTGGAGTACTGCGTCCAGTTCTGGAGCCCCTATTACAAGAGGGATGTGGAGGTGCTGGAAGGTGTCCAGAGAAGGGCCACAAGGATGAGCAGAGGGCTGGAGCACCTCTCCTATGAGGACAGACTGAAGGAGTTGGGGCTGTTCAGTCTGCAGAAGAGAAGGCTCCCAGGTGACCTCATTGTGGCCTTCCAGCATCTGAAGGGGGCCTACAGGAAGGCTGGGGAGGGACTGCTCAGGATCTCAGGTAGTGATAGGACTAGGGGGAATGGAATGAAGCTGGAGGTGAGGAGATTCAGGCTGGATGTGAGGAGGAGGTTCTTCACCATGAGAGTGGTGAAAACCTGGAATGTGTTGTCCAGGGAGGTGGTTGAGGCTCTGTCCCTGGAGGTGTTTAAGCCCAGGCAGGATGAGGCTCTGGCCAGCCTGATGTAGTGTGGGGTGTCCCTGCCCATGGCAGGGGGGTTGGAACTAGATGATCCTTGTGGTCCCTTCCAACCCTGACTGATACTATGACGATACTATGATACCAGTTAGAGGGAGAACAAAGCTGTCCCTGTTTCCTGTGTGCCAGTTGTATTTTGACAGGTAAGATGACATAACAGCAGAATAGCAAACTTGACAAGTTCTACCTGATGGGTAGTGCATACAAGACTGGATTTTGTTAGTAAGTCACATGAAGCAGGGTAAGTTTAAATGCATGAATTGCTGCTGTGTTGGAGAAGAACTCCATCTCAAGTTAATTAGTAAAGACTCCTCTCTCTAAGTTGCTGATATGCTTGCTTATGGCTTCTTCCTCTTTAAAAAAGGCTTGTAGTGATTCTGCTGTTTTGGACCATGGGGAATGAAAGCATTCAAAATATGAACTGCAGTCCTCTTCCCAGTTACCATAGAAATCTAAATACAGAAGCCTCTGCAAATAGTGCAAAGATAGCTCTTAACTTTCACAGCTCTCCCTTTCTTAACCACATGCCAACCATTAGATTTCTCATACTGATGATCTGATACTAACTGATGGTCGGCAACTAACTGATCAGTAAGGGCTACTGCACACATTGTGAGTAAAACTGCTGTACTTAACTCTGCTTGCAAAGTATTCCCTGTGTCAGAGAACTTTGCCATTACTGATTTTTAACATAGTTTGTTGTTCAGGCTGGCCATGGTAAGCAAGACCAGAAAAAGCTGTTTTTAAGAGCTGCAAAATGCTCAGGACTTTATGGATTATGGATGAGTCGCCTGCAGAACTGTTCCTCTGACTCCAGCAGATGTGACCCAGTGACATGCAAAGCAACCAGCTCAAAGCTACAGCTGAAAACTCAGGAAGCAGCAAGATGTCTGGAAATGTGGTTCTGAGGACCACTCAGAACCTGGTCTGAGTTTTCTCACTCAACTTATCTAAGAATGGGGAATGGAGACCAGCTGGCATTTGGGGGTCTTTGCCTTCTCCAAGTGGCATGATCTATCCTATTGTGTAGGGGAAGATTTGCCTTTGTGCCAAGTCAGTTTAGAAGAGGAGAGGTTTGGAGAGGAGAGGTTCGGAGAGGAGAGGAGAGGTTCGGAGAGGTTCGGTTCATAGAGGTTCGGAGAGGAGAGGTTCGGAGAGGAGAGGTTCGGAGAGGAGAGGAGAGGTTCAGAGAGGAGAGGTTCGGAGAGGAGAGGAGAGGTTCGGAGAGGAGAGGAGAGGTTCGGAGAGGTTCGGTTCATAGAGGTTCGGAGAGGAGAGGTTCGGAGAGGAGAGGAGAGGTTCGGAGAGGTTCGGAGAGGAGAGGTTCGGAGAGGTTCAGAGAGGAGAGGAGAGGAGAGGAGAGGAGAGGTTCGGAGAGGAGAGGTTCAGAGAGGAGAGGAGAGGTTCAGAGAGGAGAGGTTCGGAGAGGAGAGGTTCGGAGAGGAGAGGAGAGGTTCAGAGAGGAGGGGAGAGGAGAGGTTCGGAGAGGAGAGGTTCGGAGAGGAGAGGAGAGGAAACCAGGTTGGAAGAGACCTTCAAGATCATCTCATCCAACCTATCATCCAACACCACCTAATCAACTAACCCATGCAAGCAAGCACCCTGTCAAGTCTCCTCCTAAACACCTCCAATGATGGTGACTCCTTTTAGGAGCTGAGAATTGTAGAATAAAGCTGCTCCAGGTCTTCCCCACTGTCCCTTATTCTACATTATTCTACATGTCTTATCTGCTGGGACCTGATGGTATTTTTCAACACTTTTCACTGTTTTCAAAGTAAATATTAAGACTTTTTTTTCCCCTTTCTTTTTAAAGCAGTCTCTGTGGTTTCATCAGTTTTCATCTGTTGCCAGTCATCTCATATAATGTAAATCACTTTCATATTGCATTGATTTTCTTTAGTTATTTTCTTTTCCAAGGGCTGTCTGACTGCTAGTAGTAACCTACTTGCAGAATGAGAGAGAGCTCTTAGCATGGAAGAGTTTTAAATGAGTTTCCATCTGGTGTTGTTCTTGGCTTGGGAACAGGAATAAAAATGTTTCACATTTTTACAAAGTAGAGGATTATTTTTCCTCCCCCCCTCCTGATAATTAAAAACTGAGTCTAAAAAGCAAAATGGAAATTTACAGGTTTCCAGGGCTGGTTCACTGAGCTCTGCCCTTGCATACAGCTGAGGGAAACCAAGAAGCATATGCAGCACGTGATGGGATGGGCAAACTGGGGATTTTTATGAGCAAATCTGAGCTGGTTTGGCTTCCCAGCATCTCCCTAAGCAATGTAGCTGTACTCCTGAGATGCTCTGCTCTTGGATGCCTCTAAGTTAGCTCTACTAATCATCTGTAATTAAACCAAATGCAGTCCCCACGCCTATAGCCCAGTCAGGAGCTGGACTGGATAATTCTGTGCAGTACTTCTTTGGCATTCCAGCAGCTACCTAACAACCTGGTGTAAGTTTGGAGAAAACTAGGCAGCCACTTTGCTGTGTTGGCTCTGGCTGGGTGAGGTGGTTGGATGGCACTTCTCGTCTGGGAAGTGCTGAGGCTTTTGCAGATGGTGCCAGTTTTGCTATATTTGTCCAGAAAACACAGGCACCTTTTTAATGAAGGGGGTGGTGTTGCATGAGGACAGTGTTGGGAGGTCTGGTCTTAGAATCATAGAATTATAGAATCAACAAGGCTGGAAAAGACCTCAAAGATCATCAAGTCCAACCTGTCACCACAGACCTCATGACTACTAGACCAGGGCACCAAGTGGCACGTCCAATCCCCTCTTGAACGCCTCCAAGGATGGTGACTCCACCACCTCCCTGGGCAGCACATTCCAATGGCTAACAACTCTCTCTGTGAAGAACTTTCTCCTCACCTCCAGCCTAAACTTCCCCTGGCGCAGCTTGAGACTGTGTCCTCTCATTCTGGTGCTGGTTGCCTGGGAAAAGAGACCAACCCCCTCCTGGCTACAACCACCCTGCCCATGTCATTATTTGGTGACGTTGGTGCTGGTCTGTTGTTGTCCTCCAGCTCTGCACTGTGCATGCTGCAGAAATGGCTGTGCAGGGTGCTCCACCTTGGTGTCACACTCATCTGGTCTGACCAGTGTGCTTAACTTGAGGTGCCTCCATAGGGAAGTCAGATCCCTTCCCCTGAAGGTTTGATGCCTCCATGGGAATGTGCAAGTGAGGAGGGATAATACAGACAACTTTCACCATTTCTCTTTGAGGTCAAAGGGATCTGGAAGACTTTTTTATTATTTTTTTTTTTATTTAATGGATATTTGATGTTTCAACTCTGTTTTTTTTTGATGTCCTGCCAACAGAGAAATAATAGTTCCAGTAGCAATTTTACCAAGCTCTTGTCATGATAAACTGATCTGAACTCAAACTGCAATTTTGCGCTCTCTCTCTTTTCCCCCTCCTCCCTTTTGCATGTCCTACTTTCTAAAAAGCCTACTCTGCAAATCTCACAACTGTTGTATCAGTTGACTATTGGCTGCCTTTTTAGCTGCTTGCAAAAATAGTAGATGGCAGAATTTTAGCTTAGATCCCTGCTAATATGGGGTGGCGTTTCTTTTCCTTCACTAACCCACCAAAATTGAAAGCAGTTCTCATCGAAGCATAGAATGGTAAAGAAAAGTGGAATTTAGATGCAACACTGCCAAGTAATTAGAGTCTAGGCCAGCAGGAGCAGGGAGGTTGTTGTGTCCATGTACTCAGCACTGCTTAAGCCACACCTTGAGTCCTGGGTCCAGCTCTGGGCCCCTCAGTTTAGGAAGGATGTTGAGTTGCTGGAACGTGTCCAGAGAAGGGCAACGAAGCTGGGGAGGGGTTTGGAACACAAGCCTTATGAGGAGAGACTGAGGGAGCTGGGGTTGGTCAGCCTGGAGAAGAGGAGGCTCAGGGGAGACCTTTTTGCTGTCTACAACTATCTGAAGGGATGTTGTAGCCAGGTGGGGGTTGGTCTCTCCTCCCAGGCAACCAGCACCAGAACAAGAGGACACAGTCTCAAGCTGTGCCAGGGGAAGTTTAGGCTTGAGGTGAGGAGAAAGTTCTTCACAGAAGGAGCTTTTGTCCACTGGAAAGTCCTGGCCAAGGAGGTGGTGGAGTCCCCATCCATAGGGGTGTTCAAGAGGGGATTGGACATGGCACTTGAAGCCATGGCTTAGTTAGTCATGAGGTATTGGGTTGGACTCGATGATCTCTGAGGTCTTTTCCAACTTTATTGATTCTATGATTATTCCATGATCCTGAGGTGAATGAGAGCAGGGAGATTGATGTAAGATCTGCCTGCACTACTCAGGAGCCATGCACAGGGACACAAGATACGCCTTGGAGTGAGCAGGTGGAGCTATGCTGCTTTCAGAGAAGCAGTTCTGTTTGTTTCATTTGTTTGTTTGCTTTTTAATTATAGTCTGCAGCATCAAGTGAAATCACCAAACTATGCAGCCCTGTGACTTCAAAAATTGTGTGTAGGTGTGCACACCATTCAGTTTTGAGTTCTGCATAAGTAACTGCTTCAACTGAATGTCTTCTGTTAGAATTGAACCTGAGCAAGGATGAATGTGTAGAGGTACAGAACATTTTCTGGTAGAGATGTTCTCATGCACTGAAGAGCATCCTTTCAGCTCAATGGTGTTGAGTAGAATGAAAATTAATATTACAGCTAAGCCAGTGAGTTACTGCTGGAAAATGAATAGAATAGAGTAGAGTAGAGTAGAGTGGAATGGAATGGAATGGAATGGAATGGAATGGAATGGAATGGAATGGAATGGAATGGAATGGAATGGAATGGAATGGACCAGACCAGGTTGGAAGAGACCTTCAAGATCATTGTGTCCAACCCATCATCCAACACCATCTAATCAACTAAACCATGGCACCAAGCACCCCATCAAGTCTCCTCCTAAACACCTCCAGTGATGGTGACTCCACCATCTCCCTGGGCAGCACATTCCCATAGGCAATCACTCTCTCTAAGAAGAATTTCTTCCTAACATCCAGCCTAAACCTCCCCTGGCGCAGCTTGAGACTGTGTCCTCTTGTTCTGAATGCTATCCTTAATCCTTTGTTAGGGATTTATTTTTCACAGTTGTCTGATGTGGCCCAGCCCCCTTGTTTCAGCCTTGTTTTGGGCTTTATTTAACTCTTAATTCCCAGTCACTGGGAGTTAAATGCACCGTTGGGGTTTGTTGTACTCCTTCTGCCTCGTTGCCAGTTTTGTTGGGTTAGTTCCCTGTGTAGGCTCCCTGCCCAATTAAATAGGTACTAGAACAGGCTCAGGAGGATCAGCAGGTGTAAGAAACTTCCACATGGTATGGGAGGCTCAGGGTGTGCTTAACCCACCAGGGAAGTGGAAATCCTGCTGAACAGAAGCATTCTGGAAGTCCAGATGAAAACGTTCTAAGGAAAGGGGAGAAGGACACCTCACAGCAAAGCAAAACTCACATAGTTCTGTTGTCTGACTGAGTGCATTGGGGTAGGATTCAGATTGCACTGGGTTTTACTTTTTTCAGAATCATGAGAAGTTTACTGAGATGGGGGGAGGTGATCTCTCAGGGCTGCTGCAAACTGGAATTGCCCAGTTTGAAGACAGCCGTTGAGATGCAGTGGGTATTCATCTCCATTCAGAGCTTCACGGTAGGTGAAAATGCAGCTTTCTACTCTTGACTCTCCCTAGTATCGTTCCATGTGTTGCCTCTGCTGCTGCTGTTTGTGATCTGTGCACTTGATGGGCTGGTAATCTTGTTTATTTTGTGTTATGGATGTGAAGTCCCAGAGGTGTTGCCCTTTGAGTTTCCTTTCAGGTGTGAGAAGGCAGCTGACCTCTGTCGCACACTCACAAATAGCACTGTGAGAAACTGCCTCTTGCCTGTCGGGAACCTGGTTTCTCCTCCAGCAGCAGAGTGGTTACTGAGCCTTTCTTTTTTCATTCACTCTGTTTGTCTTCCCCTGACAAAGTAAATACACCCTAATTATCCTGCTGATTACATGGTGCAATTTTCTTGTTCGGTTTAAATTGCCGCTGCCAGCTTAAAGACCTTTAACACCAGTTTGGCCTTGACTTTTGCAGTTATCAGATGGGTACCACCCTGCAGTGTTCTGTCAGAAAAGGAAATAGTGTGAAACATGAATGGACTTGGAGAAGAAACATTTCTGATAGCTCTCTAGCATAAGCATTGGCAGCGTAAAACTCCTGTGCTGTGGAAGACTGCTGCAGCTGTTGGTGGCTTTAATCCGTCACAGAATCACAGAATGGTAGTGCTTGGAAGGGCTCTCCAGAGATCATTTAATCTAATCCCACTGCCAAGTCAGGGCCATCTGGGGCAGGCTGCACAGGAGCACATCAAGGTGGGTTTTGAAGGTACCCAGAGAAGGAGACTCCACAACCTCTCTGGGCAGCCTGTTCCGGTGTTCCAGCACTCTCAGCATAAAGCAGTGCCTCCTCATGTTGAGGTGGAATGTCCCATGTTCCAGCTTGTAGCTGCTGTTCCTGGTTCTGTCACAGAGCACCAGGGAAAAGAGCCTGGCACCTTCATCTTGACACCCACCCCTCAGATATTTGTAGACGTGGGTAAGATCCTGTCTCAGCCTTCTCAGGTTTAACCAGTCCCAGGTCTCTCAGTCTTTGTTCATAGGAGAGATGTTCAAGTCCTCCAGTCATCCTCACAGCTCTCTGTTGGACTCTCTTCAGCACATCCATGACTCCCTTGAACTGGGAAGCCCAAAACTGGACACAATATTCCATGTGTGGTCTCATCAAGGCAGTGTTAAGAGCTGGAGGAGAACCTCCCTAGACCTGCTGAAGATACTTTTCTTGATGCACCCCAGGATACCATTGGCCCTCTTGGCTGCAAGGGCATACTGCTGTCCTATGGAGAAATTGCTGTCCCCAGGGTCTCCAAGGTTTTTCTCTGTGGGGCTGCTGCTTTCTGGCAGCATCACCTCTAGTCTGTAGTTGTGCTTGGTGTTTATTCCTCCCCAGATGCAGGACCCTGCACTTGTCCTTATTGAATGTCATGAGGTTTGCCTGCACCCAGCTCTCCAGCCTGTCCAGATCTCATTGGATGGCAGCACAGCCTGACAGGGTGTCAGCCATCCTCCAACCCCTAGCTTTGTGTCATCAGCAAACACTGAGCAAAACTGGACCCAGTACTGGTCCCTGGGGAACAGCACTGGCCACAGGCCTCCAGCTGGACTATGCCACTGATCAGAACTCTCTGAACTCTGTTGTTGAGCCAGTTTCCAATCCACCTCATGGTCCAATCATCTAACCCACTTTTCTTGAGTTTATCTACAAGGATGTTGTGTGAGATGGTATTAAAAGCCTTGCTGAAGCCAAGGTAGATGATATCTACTGCTCTCCCTTCTCCATTTAGTTGTGTCTTCATAGAAGGCTATCAGATTAGTCAGGCAGAATTTCCCCTTAGTCCACACTTGGCTAGTCCTGTAGTCATTGCATTGACACCTCTTCTGAGAGCTGGTACTTGCAGTTGGGTACCCTGCAGCAGCAGCATCATGAGGAGATTTAGGATGTTGTGCATGAGCTCAGGTCTCTCCCTTTCAGTGTGAATGATTTGTTCGTTCATGGAGTGTTTGCATCAGGGTTCAATGCTTTGGGAAAGCCTGCATGAGTACAGAATACAGAATTAACCAGGTTGAAACAGACCTTTGAGATCATGGAGTCCAACCTATCACCCAGCACCATCTCATCAACTAAACCATGGCACCAAGTCTCCTCTTAAACACCTCCAGTGATGGCGACTCCACCACCTCCCTGGGCAGCACATTCCAATGGCCAATCTCTCTTTCTATGAAGAATTTCTTCCTAACATCCAGCTTAAACCTCCCTTGGCACAGCTGCATTTTGATAATGTTATGTAGTTGTCATGGGTGCTGTCCTGTGAGGATCTGGTTATATCCTGTGAGACACTGAGAGTCATCTCCTGCAGTTGCTGCTTTAACAATTGAGCTATTTTTACCATTTCTTGATGTAAAGCAAGATGTGGACATAACTTGCTCATGACTCAACCACAGTTTAGTAAAGTGAGTGAGACAAACCCTGTCTTGAGACATCCTGCTGCTGCAAGTTGTTTCTGTGGATTGCAGTGTTGAACACCAGTGAGCTGGTGTAGGAGGTAACTGAAAGGCAAACTCTGTTAGGAAAGTGATAGCTCCTTGCTCCAGTCAGGGGCTCAGATCCATATATTATCCTGGAGCTTAGCAATTATTCAGTCTCAGATTTGCTGTCGCTCACAGATGTGTTCCACCCAAACAGAGCAAATAAATGGATTGCTTTAGAAGAAATGCTGCTGGATCAAGACCATTTCCAGACCCTTGGGTTTTCCATGAGTTAAGATTAATCCTAACATCAGCTTTGTGCCTCAATCAAATGGGGGTATTTGTTCTGATCCCTTGGAATGTTAAACTGATACAGTAGGCTTGTCTTGCTATTAGCTGGCATAACTTGCTGCTTCATTTGTCATTTTAAAAGCCCCAGCTTGATGTTTGGATGCTTGTCAGCACAGAAGTCTTTTCAAAGATAAAAACACCACACACACACACAAAACCCCTCTGAGAAGTAAGACTGCCTCTTTAGTCCTCTGAAAACTTCCAACAACCACACTGAGGGGGGAAAATAAATAAATCACAGTATCACAGTATCACTAAGGTTGGAAGAGACCTCAAAGATCATCAAGTCCAACCTGTCACCACAGACCTCATGACTAGACCATGGCACCAAGTGCCACATCCAATCCCCTCTTGAACACCTCCAGGGACGGCGACACCACCAACCCCCTTGTCAGCCCATTCCAATGACAAATGACTCTCTTCATGAAAAACTTCCTCCTCACCTCGAGCTTAAACTTCCCGTGGTGCAGCTTGAGACTGTGTCCTCTTGTTCTGGTGCTGGTTGCCTGGCAGAAGAGACCAACTCCCTCCTGGCTACAACCACCCTTCAGGTAGTTGTAGAGGGCAATGAGGTCTCGCCTGAGCCTCCTCTTCTCCAGGCTAAACAATCCCAGCTCCCTCAGCCTCTCCTCACAGGGCTGTGCTCAGGGCCTCTCCCCAGCCTTGTTGCCCTTCTCTGGAAACCTTCAAGTGTTTTGATGTCCTTCTTAAACTGAGGGGCCCAAAACTGGACACAGGACTCAAGGTGTGGCCTAACCAATGCAGAGTACAAGGGCACAATGACTTCCCTGCTCCTGCTGGCCACACTATTCCTAATGCAGGACAGGATGCCATTGGCCCTCCTGGCCACCTGGGCACACTGCTGGCTCATGTTTAGGCAGCTGTCAATCAGCACCCCCAGGGTCCCTCTCTGTTTGGGAGCTCTCCAGCCACTCCGACCCCAGCCTGTAGCTCTGCATGGGATTGCCGTAGCCAAAGTGCAGCACTCGGCACTTGGACTTGTTGAATGCCATCCCATTGGACTCTGCCCATCTGTCCAGTCAGTCAAGGTCCCTCTGCAGAGCCCTTCCACCCTCTAACTGACTAACATCTGCTCCTAACTTGGTGTCATCTGCAAATTTGCTGATGACTGACTCAATCTCCTCATCCAGATTATCAATACAGATGTTAAAGAGCATGGGGCCCAGCACTGATCCCTGGGGGACACCACTGGTGACTGGCCACCAGCTGGCTGTGGCACCATTCACCACCACTCTCTGGGCTCAGCCCTCCAGCCAGTTCCTAACCCAGCTCAGAGTGCTGCTGTCCAAGCCACGAGCTGACAGCTTAGCCAGCAGTAAAATAAACCCCTTATCCTTGCAGTCTCTGAGCTGTTGCTCTATGTTGAGCCTCAACTACAATTTTTCATTAGGCTAATATTGACAGAAATCTCATGATGCTGATTCAGCTGATACATGGATAGGTGTAGTTATTTGCCTTTTATGGTACTTGAGAGGGTGATTCAGCCTGAGGAAGCCTGAGGTTCTTAGAGATTCCAGGCATGCTCTCGTACTGTGCAAATATAAGAAATGTTATCCTTGCTAAACTGCATCTCTGAAGAAGAAATGGAGGTTTGAGAATCACAATTTAAGTGCAAAAAAAACCCTTTTAACACCATCAGTTGAAGTAGATTCATAGAGTTGGGTTTGGTTAGGAAGGGACCTCCAACATGAGCAGTTCTGGGCCCCTCAGTTTAGGAAAGATGTTGAGTTGCTGGAACGAGTCCAGAGAAGGGCAGCAAAGCTGGGGAGGGGTTTAGAACACAAGGCCTATGAGGAGAAGAGGAGGCTCAAGGGAGACCTTGTTGCTCTCTACAACTACCTGAAGGGAGGTTGTAGCCAGGTGGGGGTTGGTCTCTTCTCCCAGGCAACCAGCACCACAACAAGAGGACACAGTCTCAAGCTGTGTCAGGGGACGTTTAGGCTGGATGTTAGGAAGAAATTCTTCACAGAAGGAGCTGTTGGCCTTTGGAATGTGCTGCCCAGGGAGGTGGTGGAGTCACCATCACTGGAAGTGTTTAAAAAGAGAGTGGATAAGGCACTTGGTGCCATAGTTTAGTTGATTAGATGGTGTTGGGTGATAGGTTGGACTCAATGATCTCAAAGGTCTTTTCCATCCTGGTTAATTCTATTCTATTCAATTTTTTAGCAGACCCTCTTTAGGTGAGTTCAGAATCTGCTTGTTAGAAGTACAAACAGGAATAGGAGTAATTGAAAAGATGACCAATGATAAATATCCCAGGAGATCAGGTGGCAGATGACCACTGAAGTACACTGGGAATTTTATGACATCCTCTCAACACTGGTAATTTTAAGCACATACTTAGGGGGTGTATGGTGGATTTTGAGGAAGTATTTAATGTGCTGACCTCTGTAAATATTTGACAAAGACCTGGCCAAATGTGTAGGGAATTGAATATAAAACCTCTCTGGGAACAGGTTTTGTCTTCTAATTATTGCTGTGAACAAGGTTTCCCTCTTGACCTTCACCAAAGCATTCTCCATTGATTTAAGACCACGCTTAAATTACTGTGACTGAAGGTTCTTTTGCCTGTGGCGCTGCCTCCCTCCCTTAGGAAGGGCTGCAGGATGCTTCCCTGGTTTGTCTTGCATTTTCTAAACTTCAGCTGGCTTTATACTGTAGTGTTGGTGCTTTATCAAGCTGGGTTTTTGCTCTGATGCTGCTGTAACCGTTGCATACACTGTTAGACCTGAAGGAGCACTGGCATCTCCTTCTCAGGTAAATGCTTCTCTGACCGGGCATCCGGTGTATAAGGACTTTGTGATGGTTCTCTTAAGTGAAACTGTGTTGTTGCTTGTTGATCTCTGCCTCCTGCATCTGCTCCAGCTCCCAGGGCTTCTGAGTGTTTCCCAGCCTGAGAGATGCTTCTGACAAAAGGCATCTCCTTAACAATGGTTGTTACTGTGGGCAGTGCACGCCAGATACTTCTAGTTCTTTTTTTCTTGAGGGGACTTTTGCTTGACTGGTATTTGGGGCACCCTTGCCTTCCTTTCCTAGGTGGCAAGGAGTGAACAGGGTTGGTTTTGTGTCACAGAATGGCTTAGGTTGGAAGGGAGTCATAGAGTCATAGAATGGCTTATGTTGGAAGGGACCCTAGAGATCATCTACTCCAACTTCCCTGCCATGGGGAGTGACGACTCACAACTAGACTCAGCTGCTCAAGGCTTCATCTAACCTGTCCCTGAACATTCCCAGGTAGGAGGCACCCACAACCTCCATGGGTTGTGTGGTCCAGAGTCTCACCACTGTCATACTGAAGAACTTCTTCCTAAGGTCCAGTCTAAGCCTACTCTCCCTCAGCTCCAAACCATTCCCCCTTGTCCTGTTGCTGGACACTCCTATGAAAAGTATCTCTCTAGCCTTCCTGTAGGATTCCTTCAGGTATTGAAAGACAGCTATGAGCTGCCCCCACAGTCTTCGCTTCTCCAGGCTGAACAACCCCAGCTCCCTCAGCCTATCCTCATAGCAGAGGTGTTGCAGCCTCTGTTGAAGACTAATCCAGTGAGAATCTTTCTCTAAGAAGGCAATCATCATCATAAACAAGATTTCCTTCTGAAGGCCAAGCTGGGAGAGCCTTGAAAGGATGAAATAATATGTCCATATCATTACAGAATATGTATGAGAACAGACCTCAGACACATCATCTACTGCAACCTCCCTGCTATGAGCAGGGACATCGCTTCATCCTCCTTCTGGACCTTCAGGGAAGGAGGAGGACCTGCCTGTGTTAAAATTAGATCAGGCTCCCATCAGGAATTTATAGGAACCCATGTGTGGATTTCTGTAAGATTCAGATACAGCCTCAGTGAGATTTCTTTTGTTCTTCCCCACCCTCTCCTATTTCTAAACAGCACTGGAAACAAAGAATGGGCAGGATAAAAGTGGAGGATGCTGGCAAGGTTATGTGTGTCATCTGAATCATTAGCCCTGGCAGTGCTCCTGGCCTGTTGCCTGTGCCTGATTTGATATCTTTCAATGAAATTTGAAGGCGTGATGACAGATTACAGGCTCATGTTCACATTGCTTTGGACTGCTCCAAAAGCAGCATTTTAAAAGCTGTTGCAAACAGCAGCTGTTACAAGGTGTCTGTCCATCTTCTTCAAGGTGTTAAGCCATGCCTTTTCCTCCTCCCTGGCCTCCTTGGCTTGTGTCCTGTCCGTGCTAACCAACTTGAGGACCCAGCAGAGAAGGAACCCCTCGCTGAAGATGTGTATGTGCAACAGGGTTGCTGTGAGGAGGTGGCTGAGCCAGTCTAAAGGCCAACTCCTGCTGAAAGGGACAGTTGGCTTAAATCAGTGTAGATGTAAAACTGTACATGAAGCATTTTACTCTGCTGACTGTGGAACAGCAACTTTGACTTTTACTTTCTGCAGCTGGATGTATGTGAAATGATTCCCTAAGCTAAGCTGAGCGTTGCCTGTTCTTACTCACTTTAACCTCTTCGGTCCAGGACTCAGCATTCCATTTAAGTTCTGCCTGCAGGAAGTTAAAGACAGTTCCAACTATTGTCTGTGCATATTGTGAGTTTCTACTCTGGTTACTAGCAATGCTGAATGCCTCTAACAGTTTTAATTGATCTTAAAAAGCTTCACTGGTGCTTTTTAACAGTTTTAATTGGTTTTAAGTAAAGATTCCCAGTTGGCTGCCCGTGCAGGCATCTAAAAGGTGTGCCTGTGTCCATCCCCATGCATACTTACACATCTACATACACATGCACACATCTCTCCTGGCCTGCATCAAGAATAGTGTGGCCAGCAGGAGCAGGGAAGTCATTGTGCCTCTGTACTCAGCACTGGTTAGGCCACACTTTGAGTACTGTGTCCAGTTCAGGGCCCCTCAATTTAAGAAGGACATTGAGACTCCTGAATGTGTCCAGAGAAGGGCAACAAGGCTGGGGAAAGGCCTCGAGCACAGCCCTGTGAGGAGAGGCTGAGGGAGCTGGGGTTGTTTAGCCTGGAGAAGAGGAGGCTCAGGGGAGACTTCATTGCTCTCTACAACTACCTGAAGGGTGGTTGTAGCCAGGAGGGAGTTGGTCTCTTCTCTTAAGCAACCAGCACCAGAACAAAAGGACACAGTCTCAAGCTGCACCAGGGGAAGTTTAGGCTGGAGGTGAGGAGAAAGTTCTTCACGGAGAGAGTCGTTTGCCATTGGAATGTGCTGCCCAGGGAGGTGGTGGAGTCACCATCCCTGGAGGTGTTCAAGAGGAGACTGGACGTGGCACTTGGTGCCATGGTCTAGTCATGAGGTCTGTGGTGACAGGTTGGACTTGATGATCTTTGAGGTCTCTTCCAACCTTGGTGATATTGTGATACTGTGAAGTCTTGGAGCCACTGGCTCTCCCCTAGTAGTTCTGAGTACAGCCACATTCCTTGGTGAGTAAACTGGACACAGTGGGAATTACTCTTCTTGACTTCTGTAGACTTCAGCTGAGGTTGCAGGTGCACCCTTCTCATGATACTTTCTAGCAAATTCTGGATGCACTTAGGTTATGAAGGATGAGCATTAGACTGTTCTAATGTTTATTCTTTTCAGTGGTCATACATCAGCCATCTGCGTTTAGCCTCGGTGTAACTGCGTGGTGGTTTTGTTCCTAGAGCTGAAACTCTGCACTCCAGTGGGTTCTGAGACCTCTTGGAGGTGGCACATTTAAGAAGTTGTGAGTTTTATTTTTCAGTTGCAGCACAGACATCAGTCTAGGGTCTGTGAAATTAATGTCTGAATTCCCATCGATTTCCTGGAGGCTTTCTCAGTACTTCCGTTTGTTCTGCTGCATGCTTCATTTCTTGTTGCAGGGAACCTTCTTTTTCACTTTTAATTTCATAATACTTTGCCTCATTTGTCACAGTTTAGGCCCAGAGAATCAATAAACAGACAACTCTAGAACTTTCCTGTCCAAGCCAGCATCACTTGTGTGCTCCTGGTCATTAAGGCCTTTGACACTGTCCCCCATAGCAAACTCCTGGCCAAGCTGTCAGCTCATGGCTTGGACAGCAGCACTCTGCCACATCCAGCTGGTGGCCAGTCAGTAGTGGAGTCCCCCAGGGATCAGTGCTGGGCCCCATCCTCTTTAACATCTTCATTGATGATCTGGATGAGGGCATTGAGTCCATCAGCAGTAAATTTGCTGATGACACCAAGCTGGGGGCAGGAGTTGATCTGCTGGAGGATAGAGAGGCTCTGCAGAGAGACCTCGACAGGCTGGACAGATGGGCAGAGTCCAAGGGCAGGAGATTGAACACATCCAAGTGCCGGGTTCTGCACATTGGCCACAACAACCCCATGCAGTGCTGCAGGCTGGGGTCAGAGTGGCTGGAGAGCAGCCAGGCAGAGAGGGACCTGGAGGTGCTGGTTGACAGCTGGCTGAACATGAGCCAGCAGTGTACCCAGGTGGCCAAGAAGGCCAATGGCAACATGGCCTGCATCAAGAATAGTGTGGCCAGCAGGAGTAGGAAGATCATTGTGCCCCTGTACTCTGCACTGGTTAGGCCACACCTCGAGTACTGTGTCCAGTTCTGGGCCCCTCAGTTTAGGAAGGAGGTTGACTTGCTGGAACGTGGCCAGAGAAGGGCAACAAAGTTGGTGAGGGGCTTGGAACACTGGCCCTATGAGGAGAGACTGAGTGAGCTGGGGTTGCTTAGCCTGGAGAAGAGGAGGCTCAAGGGAGACCTTACTGCTGTCTACAGCTACCTGAAGGGAGGTTGTAGACAGGCAGAGGTTGGTCTCTTCTCCCAGGCAGCCAGCATCAGAACAAGAGGACACAGCCTCAAGCTGTGCCAGGGGAGGTTCAGGCTGGAGGTCAGGAGGAAGTTTTACACAGAGAGAGTGATTGCCCATTGGAATGGGCTGCCCCGGGAGGTGGTGGAGTCACCATCACTGGAGGTGTTCAGGAGGAGACTTGACAGGGTGCTTGGTGCCATGGGTTAGTTGATTAGGTGGTGTAGGATGATAGGTTGGACGCGATGATCTTGAAGGTCTCTTCCAACCTGGTCTATTCTATTCTATTCTATTCTATTCTATTCTATTCTATTCTATTCTATTCTATTCTATTCTATTCTATTCTATTCTATTCTATTCTATTCTCAGCACCCACTTCCAAAGTTATGAAGCTTCACTCTCTGGGTTGAAGAGGTTACATTTTTGTTGCTGTATTGATTAACTTAACTGTTTGAGTAAATTTGACCACCTGTGGCTGCTGCTGACCCTAGATTCCTGCTGTACCTCCAAGCAAAATGCTAAACATAGCTAACATTCCTGGTACAGCATGAGTGGGCATGTTGGGAATCTGGGGGCACTGGGACAAAGCACTGCCCTGCTTATCCAGGGCAATCTTTTGTTGTTGTTTTTATGTGGGGGGGAGGAGGAAAGCCTTATTCTCTGTTAAACTCAATTTGGGAGCACAGCATTGAGACATGAGGTCCTTCTTGCTGTGTGGTACCCCTCAATTTCTTGGGTAATTCTGTGTGAATTGGGGAAATAATATCTGCTGAGAGAAAACAAACACACAAAATATCAATATAGTTCTTTGGAGTGTAGGTCTTACTTAAAACAAGGGGATGACAGGAAGTTTTAATTCATAGCCAGAAGTGATGGGGATATAAATAAGCTAGGCTGAGGGAACATTATTAGGGTGGATTTTGGGGGTTCCTTTTGGAGCATCAGGGAAAAACTGCAATCAAGTCATAGTTTCATAGTATCACAGTATCAGTCAGGGTTGGAAGGGACCACAAGGATCATCTAGTTCCAGCCCCCCTGCCATGGGCAGGGACACCCCACACTAGATCAGGCTGCCCAGAGCCTCAGCCAGCCTGGGCTTAAACACCTCCAGGGACGGGGCCTCAACCACCTCCCTGGACAACCCATTCCAGGGTTTCACGACTCTCATGGGGAAGAACTTCCTCCTCACCTCCAGCCTGAATCTCCCCACCTCCAGCTTCATTCCATTCCCCCCAGTCCTATCACTACCTGAGATCCTGAGCAGTCCCTCCCCAGCCTTCCTGTAGGTCCCCTTCAGATACTGGAAGGCCACAATTAGGTCACCTGGGAGCCTTCTCTTCTCCAGACTGAACAGCCCCAACTCCTTCAGTCTGTCCTCATAGGAGAGGTGCTCCAGCTCATCCTCGTGGCCCTTCTCTGGACACCTTCCAGCACCTCCAGATCCCTCTTGTAATAGGGGCTCCAGAACTGGTCGCAGGTCAGTGCTGAGATGGTCGTTTCCTGTGATTTAATGGAAGTGGTGGTAGCAATGTAGGGGGTATGGTACTGAAGAATCCAGGTTGGAAAAGACCTTTGAGATCATCCAGTCCAACCTATCACCCAACACCATCTAATCAACTAAACCATGGCACCAAGCACCCCATCCAGTCTCTTCCTAAACACCTCCAGTGATGGTGACTCCACCACCTCCCTGGGCAGCACATTCCAATGGCCAATCTCTCTCAATTATTATTATTATTATTTATTGTAAAAACAATAATTGATTTCAATATCTTTCACTCCTGTGAGAATCGAGAGCTGAGCTGCCATGTTCTTCATTTGCTTTGCTTCCTTAAGAGATCAGCCCTCGATCGTGAGTCAGCTCACCAGCAAAGATGATTAATAAAAGAGAATGCTAAGTAAGGAATGGGTTTTTTTCTGTTATCCACTGGCTATTCTGAGCAAGGGCTATTCCAGTGACTCACTGACTCTCTTTTGTTAAAAAAACACACACTCCCAAACCAGCACAAATTCCAACCAGTGTTCCATCCCCAAATGAGCAGGAGACCCCCAGATGCCCCACACTTATTTTATTTGAGGTGATGGAGAGGGGACAGGTCTGATTGTTGCTCCAAACAGTGTTTCCTCCTTAGTATTACTAAGCAGGTCTGTAATAATCTCTTCCAAATCATTCACAGGCTGGTGTAAGATCTTTAGGTTTAGGGGTGAAAACTGTACTGTTAATGGTTTTGTAACTTTATTCTCCCCATCCTCCCCACTCCTGATGGAATCATAGAATCAATAAGGTTGGAAGAGACCTCAAAGATCATCCAGCCCAACCTGTCACCCAACACCTCATGACTAACTAAACCATGTGCCACATCCAGTCCCCTCTTGAACACCTCCAGGAATGGTGACTCCACCACCTCCCTGGGCAGCCCATTCCAAAGGCTAACAACTCTCTCAGTGAAGAACTTTCACTTTGAGCCTAAACCTCCCCTGGTGCAGCTTGAGACTGTGTCCTCTTGTTCTGGTGCTGATTGCCTGGGAGAAGAGACCAACCCCCACCTGGCTACAACCTCCCTTCAGGCAGTTGTAGAGAACAATAAGGTCTCCCCTGAGCCTCCTCTTCTCCAGGCAAAACAATCCCAGCTCCCTCAGCCTCTCCTCACAGGGCTGTGCTCGAGGCCTCTCCCCAGCCTTGTTGCCCTTCTCTGGTCACATTCAAGAGTGTCAGTGTCTTCCTCAAACCAAGTGGGGTTGCAAGGTAGAGGAGATGATCCTTTATTTTACAGCTAAGCATCTATTGTACAAGAAGTTTTGAATAAGTTGTGCTGGTGTGCAGAGTCAGTGTGGTTTCTGTTAGCACACACTGCCTAAGCTTCTTCATTGTCTTTTAACTGGCTTTGAAGTCAAAATTATGAGGTCTCATAACAGCATCATTAAAATTGATTATGACTGAAGCTGGAGAGAGGCTTGAGCCTTTTATTCTGCTTTTGTGTCTTTTTTAGCATTAAGTCCAAGCATCTGCCTGAGCTTTAATGAATGCAATTTGGTTTCCTGGACAAATTTTCCTATATGGATTTTCTGGTGTACATGAAAATAATGCAAAAGAAGTAGTACAAAGCAACACAGATGCCAGACAAAGACACCCTCCTAATGGCATAATAAATCTGCAGCGTGAGCGGGTGCCCAGGCTAATGTGAAAGCTGCATGCAGGCCAGCAGTGCTGGCAGACTGGTTGCTTAAGCAGGGTGCTGGAAGGCACAGAGTGCCAGAGAAGCCAAGCTGGCATTGCCAGTTGCTTTGTCCCATGCTGCCCTAAGCTCTGTGCCTTGCCCTGGTGTGGCCAGGATCAAGGATGCTCTAGGAGGAAGCACCCTGCTGCATGCAGCACAAGCTGCAAGGAGCCGGAGAATGTCAGGAGGGACTGAGGAGAATTGTGCAGTGCTAATAGTATTCAGAGGAGGAATGAATAATTGAAGTCAGTCACTGGGAGAGTTTGTCCTCTGAGCACAAATGACAATGCCTTTGGAAGAAGGAGCTGATGTGCAAATTCAGATTGCACTTCAGTTTTGCAGTGCACTGTTAACTTCCTTTCATTCAGGCAGGGCTGAGCCAAGGCTGTGTGTGTCTCCATTTTAATTTGTCCTGGTTTAGCTAATGCTTTGTGCAATTGTCTGAATAGTGGGAAAGCATGCCTCTTGGGAGATGGGAATGTTGTCTTGTGAGAGGGTGTACATCATGTCTGTTTGTGCCCCTCTTTTCTTCTGCAGCTACTCATCTTGTTTTGCTGGGTTTGACCTGTTAATGTATGTGGAGAGCAGGAGCTGGAGAGAGAATAGCTGAAGAGCACACTTGCGCCCTGGAGGGAGGAAGGATGACTTAAGCTAAAATGCTGCCTCCATATCCCATGGGTATGATATGTGGTAGTGACTGGATCTCCTGCATTATTCATTGCCACTGGCTTCTGCTGTGACGTGGGTGTTTATCACATGAATAGTTGTGCTGTGGGTTGCTGCAGGAAAGGTGTGTGACCTGAATACTCATCACCCACAGGGCTTTTCTCTAAGTGACAGATAAAACCTGGTCTCAAGTATGGTCTGTCTGCTAAGAAGGCAAATCATTTCTCTTTCAGACAGCTTGGGGATGAGCATCTTCAGTTGCTTCTGACCCTCACTGTAGGTCTCTGGCACATAAATGCCAGGCTTTTCAACACCTTCCTTAAGATTTGATTCCTGTGTGAAAGTAAGTTTGGTTCTTGACATGCATTTGGAAAAGTTGTTCAGCTAGCTGCATTGCACCCTGTTGTGCTAAGAATAAGGAGTTTTGGAGATAAACTCCAGGCTGCTGTGTGTTCAACTGGTCATTCAAGTTATTTCTTTCCACTTCTTCCCCCCCCCCAATCTATTCTATTCTTTTCAACTCAGGTGTCTGAGTGGTTTCAAAGCAGGCTTGTTTGACTGCTGGAGTGCCAACAGCAAATCTTGTGTGCTGGGCTTTTGTGAGCTCTCCAGCTTGGGTCAGGAGGGATGAGCAAACAGAAAATATGACTTGATTGCCGTCCACCTGGGGGGAGATATGCTGCACTGGTGCTTGGACTGTGCCTGAGTAGTTGCTGTTGAGCACTGTGTACCCCTGTGTGGTAGTTGCTGTTGAGCAGTGTGTGCCCCTGTGTGCTGTGCTTCTGGCATAATAACCCAGAAAGTGAAGCCTCAGCTCAGATGTTTTGCTCAGACAGTTTTGTAACAGTAGCTTCTCGTCTGGTTCTTGTGGTGAGTCATGATAGCAGTGGTGATGAAAGCTGGAGAGAAGGAGTGGGTTTAGGGATGGAAAAAGGGGACACAAAGCTTTGTTCTGCTGCAAGGGGAATGCTCAGCAGACTGCAGACTGCCTGCCCTGGGGTGTGGGGGCTGTGTTCAGGGGGTTTCCTGTGCTCTCTTCCTTTCACTGGCTTTTACATGTTGGATGTGTGTGGTGAGACCTAGCACCAGGACAGCAGCTGTCTTCCTGGAACAGCTCCTTGCCCTGGCTGGCTGGTTCACCCTTAGCAAGCTGAATTACTCAGCAGCGGAAATGCCAGCTCACTCAGGCTGTAAGGGCAGGCTGCTTCCATAGAAGGTTTTAATGGTGGGCAGGATGTTGTGACTTATGGGTAACTGTAGAAGCAGAACATAAATTGAAGTGGGGTTTTGGGGGTGCACAATCTGGCAGGACCAGGTGGGCTGGTGCTAGTGCTGAACAGTGGTGGATGGCAGCTGCTCTGAGGTGGCAGAGGAATTCTGATTCAGGGTCAGCCCAGTGTTTTGGTTTCTTCTGCTTCTTGCTGCTCAGCAAGCAGCAAGACTTAGGAAATGCAGCAAGTCATGAAGCCAGTTACACCTGGGTGTTTGAGAGCAGTCCCTGGCACCCTGGAGGTCTGTGTAAGTGATGGAGGGTGATAGTGTGGAGGATTTGCTCAAGTGGAAACACAAATTTGGTCCAAACTAGCAGCAAAGAAAAGTTTCTTAGCTCTGCCTCCCCTGTCTCCCCCACTCCCTTCTGTCCAAAATGTTAAAAGGAAAACCAAAAGCCACCTTCCAATAGCCACCTCAGACTTTTTAAATAAAGAGAATCACTAAATAAAGGGCACTGAGCTGGGCATCATTCATAAATACCAGGGCTTGCCCTCCTCACAGTCTTTTCCTCAGTGGACAGTGTGTGTTGTCAGGGGGCCATGCCCATGTTCCTTGTTGCTTAGGTGGACGTGGCCCATCTTCCCCCCTTTTCAGGAAGGTGTCCAGAATATATTTAGAACAGAACAGAACAGAACAGAATAGAGTAGAACAGAATAGAGTAGAATAGAATAGAATAGAATAGAGTATAATAGAATAGAATAGAACAGAACAGAATAGAACAGAATATATTTAGAACAGAACAGAACAGAACAGAATAGAGTAGAACAGAATAGAGTAGAATAGAATAGAATAGAATAGAGTATAATAGAATAGAACAGAACTGAATAGAACAGAATATATTTAGAACAGAACAGAACAGAATAGAATAGAGTAGAATAGAATAGATTTAGAATAGAATAGAATAGAATAGAATAGAATAGAATAGAATAGAATAGAATAGAATAGAATAGAATAGAATAGAATAGACCAGGTTGGAAAAGACCTTTGAGATCATCAAGTCCAACCTATCACCCAACACCATCTAATCAATTAAACCACGGCACCAAGTGTCTCATCCAGTCTCCTCCTGAACACCTCCAGTGATGGTGACTTCACCACCTCCCTGGGCAGCACATTCCAATGGCCAATCTCTCTTTCTGTGAAGAACTTCTTCCTAACATTCTGCCTAAACCTCCCCTGGCACAGCGTGAGACTGTGTCCTCCTGTTCTGGAAGGGAAAGAGTGAGGACCTCACTTGTAGTGTTTTTTTTTTCAATTTCCAGACTAAGGCCCTAAAAAAACTCAGAGTTAAAACAGAGCTCTTCCTTCTCTCCTCCTTTTGGAAACCCCAGCGGCCTGAATTCTCAGAGTGGTTGCATGAGACTATGAGACTCATTGGGAGGCTGTCTGATGGACTGGGGTTAGAAACTGGTACTGTGCTTTCTAGAAGGAAAGAGAAGAAATTGTCCCTAAAATAGATGACCATGCTGTACTTATTAATAATTGATATTATGCTGGACTTCTCTTTCTTCTATTTTTAAATTGAAGGGAGAGGTGGAAATTTTGATGGTAAAGTAGGTGGGATCCTGTGATTGCTGCTTAAAAGACACTTTGGGCCGAGTCCCCAGCCTGATAATGTCAATGCAGCCTCTTCCAGTGTTTGAGAATCCTTTCAGTCAAGAAGTTTTATTCTAATATCCAACCTAAAGCTTCCCTGCAACTTGAGGCCTTATCCTATCACTTGTTACTAAAGAGAAGAGACTAAAACCTACCTCCTTTCAGGGAGTTATAGAGGGCAATGAGGTCTCCCCTCAGCCTCCTTTTTCTGCAGACTAGACAACCCCAAGTTCCCTCAGCTGCTCCTCATCAGCCCTGTTCTCCAGACCCTTCACTAGCTTCATTACCCTTCTCTGGACCTGCTTGAGCACCTCAATATCTTCTTGTAGTGAGGGCCCCCAAACTGAACCCAGTACTCAAAGTGAGGCCTCACCAGTGCACTTTACACCCTTCCAGCCAGCCCAACATGGGCAGGTTTGCAGGCTGTTGGCAGTATGCAGCCATTGCTTGAAAGGATGCAGGAATAGACTAGACTAGACTAGATTAGAATAGAATTAACCAGGTTGGAAAAGACCTTTGAGATCATTGAATCCAACCTATCATCCAACACCATCTAATCAACTAAACCATGGCACTAAGTGCCTCATCCACTCTCTTTTTAAACACTTCCAGTGATGGTGACTCCACCACCTCCCTGGGCAGCACATTCCAATGGCCATTTTCTCTTTCTGTGAAGAATTTCTTCCTAACATCCAGCCTAAACCTCCCCTGGTGCAGCTTGAGACTGTGTCCTCTTGTTCTGGTGCTGGTTGCCTGGGAGAAGAGACCAACCCCCATCTGGTTACAACCTTCCTTCAGGGAGTTGTAGAGAGCAATAAGGTCTCCCCTGAGCCTCCTCTTCTCCAGGCTAAGCAACCCCAGCTCCCTCAACCTCTCCTCACAGGGCTGTGCTCCAGACCCCTCCCCAGCTTTGTTGCCCTTCTCTGGACACCTTCCAGCAACTCAACAACGTCCCAGCAAGGAGGAGTGCTCCAGAGTGATATAATCCTTGACATTTGTGTCCCATGGTGCAAATGGTTGTGTTTCTTTTCCTGCTAAATAAGCTTTTGAATGGAAGACTCTCTGTTGCTCTCCTTGGAGAGATGTGCCACCCCAAAGCCCAGGCTGGCTACCCTCTGTAGCCAGGAGGAGAGATGTGCCACCCCAGGAGGAGGAGAGATGTGCCACCCCAAAGCCCAGGCTGGGTTACCCTCTCTTGGGGCCATCAGAGAAGCAGTTGGCCAGCAGGGAAGAGTTGGTGAATATTTTTTGTGTGTGTGTGTCAGTTTTTAGATGATGTGAATTTAGATCAGAGTAGCAGAGGTTTAATTCAGGAGAAGCATCTGAGTGCCTTGCTGGTGCAGGGATTTTATAGTTTAAAAGCAAGAACAAAAATGCCATGCCATGGCTGAGGAGCACACTGTTTACAGAGTAAGTGCTGCAGGAAAAAGAGTTACTGAAGTATGAAACCTATTTGGGTCCTGACTCCAGCTGAAATTTGGCTGTTGGAAAGCTGCCTTTTTGATATTTAAGCTCAACTTTAGAGTTCCTTAGCGGGAGCAAGGAGGTAAGAGCAAAAAGAGCCATCAAACCTGCTAACCTCCATAGCTCCTGGCAGGAAGCCATCAGGCACAGGCCGCAGTGGAGCGGGAGGAGAAAGGCTGCAGTGATTTCTAGCTCAGTAAAGTCCTGCTGAGCCCCGAGAAAAGCAGCTTTGGGCTGAGTTTAGGCATTACAAACCCACGGGGAGTCTCTACAGGTAGCTATCTGTCTCTGTTTTGAGAGATCTACAGAAGTAAGTTTTGTTCTGGCAGCTCAACAGGGGCACTAAACACCGTGGTTGTGGTTTTTATTGCTGTTTCTTGCTGGCTGGTGTTTTCTGTGTGAGGCTGTTATTTCTGACTGAAGTTCTCTAACGTTCCCAAGATCAGGTTGCATGCTGGCACCCGTGGGGCTGCTCATTTCTGGGGCTGGCTGAGGACTGGGTCACAGGGCTGTGTCCCATGTCAATCCAAGTGCGCAGAAATGTCTAATCCCACTTCACTCTGTCACTCCTTTTTTGCAAGGCGAGGGAATGGGGAATATTTAGGGTGGGTTTTTTACCTCACACCTAATATTTCCTCAAGCAGCCAGTTGTTTATTTCATTAATTGTAACAGCATGTTCCTACTTTGTCATCTGTGGGCGTTAGACATTTGCTAATTCATTGTCTAAGAAGGGTATCAGTGCCTGCCTGCTATCTGCCTCCCAGTTTACTGCTGTTCATAAAGTCCTACATGAATTATTCTAGCTTGCATAGGTCTGGAGACTTGAGCTTGCTCCACTGCTGCCTGGCTGAGCTTTTCTTTGAAATATGAAGATTTATAAACAGGAACAGGGGGGCGGGGGAAAAGAATTCCTCTCTTCACCCCAGAGTCGTTTTCAGGTCTGCCAATTTCCAAAGCAAGGCAGCGCGGTGAAAATGTGGGTGGAGAGGTGGACGTGTTCAGCCGGCTGCAGAGAAAGGGAAGGACTCTCAGAGCGGGGGAGAGGTTCTCAGCTGGGAAACAGAAAATGTTGGGTGTGCAGAAAGCACAGATTCAGGAATTTGTCATCTGTTAATGTCCCTTCAGAGCTGAGGGCAGATGTCTCTTGTTGAAACTTTTGCTTTGCAATTTCCTACCTCCTGCATTGTTGGGAAGCTTGATCATTCCTCTTCGGGGACTTGTGCTGTAGACTGTTTTATACTTCACACTTTCTTCTGATCTCAGAACTGGTAGCTGATCTTGTTGGGATGGAAAACCTGTCTTATTTCAGCTGTCAAATGCTTTTTGAGCTCTTGCTTCTTTTTTATTTTTTGATTATTACAAAGTACAGAATGAACCAGGTTGGAAAGAGACCTTTGAGATCATCGAGTCCAACCTATCCCCCAACACCATCTAAACAACTAAACCATGGCACCAAGCACCCCATCCAGTCTCTTCCTAAACACCTCCAGGGATGGTGACTCCACCACCTCCCTGGGCAGCACATTCCAATGGCCAATCTCTCTTTCTGGGAAGAATTTCTTCCTAACCTCTAGCCTAAACCTCCCCTGGCTCAGCTTGAGACTGTGTCCCCTTGTTCTGGTGCTGGTTGTTCTGGAAGAAGAGACCAACCCTCACCTGGCTACAACCTCCTTTCAGGTAGTTGTAGACTGCAAGAAGGTCTCCCCTGAGCCTCCTCTTTTCCAGGCTAAGCAACCCCAGCTGCCTCAGCCTCTCCTCACAGGGCTGTGCTCCAAACCTCTCCCCAGCTTTGTTGCCCTTCTCTGGACATCCATCCAGCAAGTCAACATCTGGTAGATGGCAATACAGCTACCTGAAGGGAGGTTGTAGCCAGAATTAGCTGCTGTACCTGTTGCAGTTAGGGTAGACTTGTTTCAGAGCAAATTGAGTTTCATCACAGTGTCACAGTATAACTAAGTTTGGAAAGGACCTTGAGGATCATCGAGTCCAACCTATCAACACAGACCCCATGTCTAGACCATGGCACCAAGTGCCACGTCCAATCTCCTCTTCAATGCCTCCAGGGACGGTGACTCCACCACCTCCCTGGGTAGCCTGTTCCAATGACGAATGACTCGCTCGGTGAAGGACTTCCTCCTCACCTTGAGTCTAAACCTCCCCTGGCACAGCTTGAGACTGTGTCCCCTTGTTCTGGTGCTGGTTGCCTGGGAGAAGAGACCAACCCCCACCTGGCTACAACCACCTTTCAGGTAGTTGTAGAGGGCAATGAGGTCACCCCTGAGCCTCCTCTTCTCCAGGCTAAACAATCCCAGCTCCCTCAGCCTCTCCTCATAGGGCTTGTGCTCCAGACCCCTCCCCAGCCTTGTTGCCCTTCTCTGTACAGGTTCAAGTGTCTCAATGTCCTTCTTAAACTGAGGGGCCCAGAACTGGACACAGGACTCAAGGTGTGGCCTAACCAAAGCAGAGTACAGGGGCACAATGACTTCCCTGCTCCTGCTGGCCACACTATTCCTAATGCAGGCCTACATAGGATGAAGAGAGTTCCTCAAAAAATGGCCATGCCAGCACAGATGGATGTGGCTTTGTTACTCCCAGGAAGAAACCTCTTTAAAAAAAAAAATTTGGAAAATGCTGACATGTCTGCTCAGTCTCTGCAGAGGTTTGGGGTCTCAACACTTAACCCAAGGAGTTCTGCTTGTGTAAAGCCCACGAATCTCAGACAGCAGGAAATTACATAGAATTACACAGAATAAACCAGGTTGGAAGAGACCTTCAAGATCATCGTGTCCAACCCATCAACCAATCCAACCCACCCAAACACCTAACCCATGGCACCAAGCACCCCATCAAGTCTCCTCCTGAACACCTCCATCTCTGGTTTCTTGGCTTTGCTGGTGAGAAGCAGTTTGCACAACGTGTGCTTACTTTCTCTCTCACCTTTTTTTCCTCTGCTGAATGCCGAAATCTGATCATCTGGCACAGAAGTCCCCAAATGTACCTCCTAAATTGGGTTAGAATATTAGTTTCAAGAGAGCTCGTTCTGCTTTCTCCTTGCTCCCTCAAGAGTTTTGGGGGTTTTTTTATAAGTACAATTTCATTATTGAAATAAAAAATGAGTGTATTTTCTTGATTTATTCAAAAAGCTTTAGCTTCTAATATTATTTTCTGTCTGGCTTATAAAAAGGTCTATTTGCAAGTTTCCAAATGACAGAGAGGATTTTTAACAAGGACATTTTTAGCTCTCTTACGTGATCTGTTCTATCCCAGTCCTTTCTAGGATTGATAGTTCTTGGGTCTCTATTAGAACAAGGACAGGGGAAAATAAATCTCTCTTCAAAATGCAATGGAATTTGGCTCTATTTAGCCTGGCTTTTGCTTTAACAAGATAAAAATGAGTCTTTTCTTTTTTTCTTTAAGCTCTACAGCAGATGAGATTTGTATTTTGGGTCTCACATATTTATTTCCTCCAGATGGGAGATCAAATATGAAGTTGAATAATGCCATAGTATCACAGTATCAGTCAGGGTTGGAAGGGACCACAAGGATCATCTAGTTCCAGCCCCCCTGCCATGGGCAGGGACACCCCACACTAGATCAGGCTGGCCAGAGCCTCATCCAGCCTGGGCTTAAACACCTGCAGGGACGGCGCCCCAACCACCTCCCTGGATAGCCCATTCCAGGGCTTCACCACCCTCATGGTGAAGAACCTCCTCCTCACATGCAGCCTGAATCTCCCCACCTCCAGCTTCATTCCATTGCCCCCAGTCCTATCACTACCTGATATCCTGAGAAGTCCTTCCCCAGCCTTCCTGTAGGCCCCCTTCAGATACTGGAAGGCCACAATGAGGTCACCTCAGAGCCTTCTCCAGGTGACCTACCTTGAATCCTAGAACGTTGTTTGACTGCCAGATCTGCTGTCACTGATGGAGTATCTTTTGATGGGGAGGTAACCTCACCTCTGTCACAGTGTGGCAATAATCCCAGTATGTTTCTCAGCACCAGCCCTCTTACCATTAATGTAATCATTTACCAGGGGGTGGAATGGTTAGCAAATGGCTGTGATGCAGCACACAGACTCTGCAAACAGAAATTACCTACTTGATGTCTGCTGAGCACAAACAGGAATGAAAAGATGATTTTTCACTTTGTTTTCTAAATTAGTTTATGAACTTACTGCCTAGTAAGGACTTCTTGCTGCCTTTTTTTTCTAACTTGGGGCTCCTCTCTATCATCTACTTCAGTTTTCTTCATGCTGTTCAGTGTTTGTGTATGGGGAGAGGCACAGGTCTGTAATGCAGTGCAGAAAGAGAGAATTCAAAGCCTGCCCTTGCAATGCCTCTCTTCTGTGCCCAAGCTGTCATGGTCCAACAGCAGCTTCCCTCTTCAAGAAAATTGCTGCACTGTAATGTAGGGATCCTCTGTTTTGCTTTTACTTCCCTTGCCTGCACATTGCTGAATGCAGATGGCTTTTAAGGGTTTCATTTTTTAGGTGTGGGTCACTCAGTCACTTGGCATCTCCTCTGATTGCCAGACTCTCTTTGCCTTGCAGGCTCCCACTGCTGCAGAGGGGTGGCTGTGTGGGGTTGTTGTGGTAGCCCCTACCTTTGGGAGCTCAGTAGTTTTCATTAATCCCTCCCCAGCTCTTCATAAACCAAAACTCTGATACGTGACTTGGTTTTGTTTTGCAGCTTGCCTGTTTTCTGTAGCCACCGGAGGGGGTGCTGGTGCCCAGCGCTCCAGGACTCGGTGCTCTGGTACTGGCTTTCCACCAACAAGCTGGGAAGGGTAAGTAATCTGCTCCATGTCTGGGGGTCTTCTGGGATGGTGGGGAGGGGCTTTTTCTGCCCTTTTCTTATCTCACATCTCAAATAGTATCATAGTATCAGTCAGGGTTGGAAGGGACCACAAGGAGCATCTAGTTCTAACCCCCCTGCCATGGGCAGGGACACCCCACACTAGATCAGGCTGGCCAGAGCCTCATCCAGCCTGGGCTTAAACACCTCCGGGGACGGGGTCTCAACCACCTCCCTGGACAACCCATTCCAGGGCTTCACCACTCTCATGGGGAAAAACTTCCTCCTCACATGCAGCCTGAATCTCCCCACCTCCAGCTTCATTCCATTCCCCCTAGTCCTATCACTACCTGAGATCCTGAGCAGTCCCTCCCCAGCCTTCCTGTAGGCCCCCTTCAGATACTGGAAGGCCACAATTAGGTCACCTGGGAGCCTTCTCTTCTGCAGACTGAACAGCCCCAACTCCTTCAGTCTGTCCTCACAGGAGAGGTGCTCCAGCCCTCTGATCATCCTCATGGCCCTTCTCTGGACACCTTCCAGCACTTCCAGATCCCTCTTGTAATAGGGGCTCCAGAACTGGAGGCAGTACTCCAGGTGGGGTCTCACCAGGGCTGAGTAGAGGGGGAGAATCACCTCCCTCAGTCTCAGATTTCTCCTAGCACATAGACCAGAGGTACCTGTATTTCTGTGCAGCATTGATGTTGTTCATCTAGTGTTTACTAAAAAGGATGCTCTGGCTCATATTGTTCTGCATCAAGAGCAGTTCTTGGTTTATCCATTCTTGCAGACTACCTCTGTTTGACAAAAACACTGCAGCTTGCTCTGCCACCTCGTGAGGAAAGGCTGTGGGCAGCAGAGGTGTTTGATAGCAGTGCCAGTGTCAGCAGTGCTATCTGTTGGTGTGGACACCAGCGTTGGATTTCAGTGTTCTGTGAGGCAGAACTCTCCTGCAGTGTGCTCAAATGATTCTGTGTGAGCCTTGAAGTGGGAGGGAGGCCCACAGCAGCAGCTGCTTTGTGGCACCAGCTGAGGCCATCTGTGTGGAGGGATTGTTTGGTGGCACACTCCCCAGCAGCCTCTGGCACTGTTGCTTTCCCTTCCTTCTGATGAGACCCGGTACCTAGCAAGCCGTGGAGTTTCTCATCTTCAGCAGTAAGGTGTATGAGGGGTCTGGCATTGTCTGCCCACAAGAAAAAAAGGGCTGTTAGCTGGAAGATGTGGGCTAAACATGTCTGTAGGCTTGCCTGTGCCACACAAGCAGCTGTACTGGCAGAGCCCTGCGGAGAGGCTGCACTATTTGCTGCTAGAGGCAAGAAGTTTCTCCATCAGGATTGCTCTTCTACCTTCCTGAAGTACAGCAGCACTCTCCTGGGCTTTTGGTGATCCTTACAAGGTGTTACTTTGTGCAGTCCTAACTGATGGAGGTGAGCTGGCAGAGCTGTCAGATGTACACCAGCCTTGTAGCTGCTGAGCAAATCTTATGCATGCCTCAAATTCTTGCTTCACTTGTGGGTTGTACAGCTGCAAACTCTTTACCTTGTAAGTTTCTCCTTTAGCTAGTTAGTTCAAATGTAGAAAGGAGACAAATTCTGGTACCTAGCTGAGACATTGGGTTAGGAAAGGATCTTTCTTGCTGCAATGTTATTTTCTCTGAGACTTCCTTATTTAAAAGGGACTTCTCCTTCTGAAGAATTTCAGAGATGTATGCTGATGAGCTTTGGGGGTTTTCCCACTCTAGGTTAAACTTCACTCTCTGGTGAAGCAAGGTATTGCTTATTAAAGCAGTCTCTGCACAAGGAGAATGATGGGACTCCAGCCAGGGCTAATCTCATGTGTCTGAGACACAGATGTTAAAGCCAGTGCAGTAAGAGGGCCCTTAAGGGCTTGTGTAGGAGTTGAGGGTTAGTCTTAGTCTGCATGATTTTTCTGTATGCTAACCAAGCAAACCTAGTGGTCCTGTATGACACAGGAGGCTGGGCACCTTCTCTTTCCAAGCTGGTTTTCTTTAGTCTTTATAGCTACTTGACAGAGCCTCAGTTCTTAGATGGAAACTGAGCAGTATTCTTCTTCCAAAACATAGAGCTGCTGTGGAAGTTACTAATTTGTACCACATACTAGGTCATTCTCATGGCTTTTTTTCCCCTCATGGTCCTCTCCCTTTCACTAGAAGAGCCTGTAAGTCCTCTTGCTGTGCCAAATCATTTTATGCATCAGTAAGGGAGCCTCCTAACTTCCCTTGAATGAGATTCCAGTGTTTTCACCGAGGAAGAAGCTGTTGGGTTGAGGACCTTCACCTCAACAGGACCAGTCTAGGAAGAAGTTCTATACAGAAAGAGTGATTGCGCTATGGAATGGGTTGCCCGGGGAGGTGGTGGAGTCGCCGTCATTGAAGGTGTTCAGAAGGAGACTTGACGGGGTGCTTGGTGCCATGGGTTAGCTGTTTGGGTGGGTTGGATTGGTTGATGGGTTGGACACGATGATCTTGAAGGTCTCTTCCAACCTGGTTTGGTTTGGTTTATTCTAAAAATAATGAGATCTCTTGTGAAGGCTGAAGATGGCCAGGTGCATCAGTCACCCTAATTCCTCTTACTGCTCTTTGCAGCTGTGTCCAGCCCACCAAAGGCCTGTCTATCAGAGCACCTTGAGGGGAATTGCGTGGCTGGTCTCTGTTTTACTGTCAGGCAGCATTCTGGCAGGGCATGGTGCAGTCTCTGGCCTGGCTTTAGCTAGGTGTCTTGCAGGTAGCTTTGTGAGACCATCTCTGCTGATCAGCATTCTGATGGCAGACTGCTTTGATCCCAGGCTGAAGGGAGTAGTGCGTTAGTCATTGTTTAATTCAGTTGAAACTCCTCACCCCAGCTACTTGGGGAGGATACAGCTTGCCAGCTCCTATCTTTTCAAATTAAAAGGAAGAGCTTCACATTTTGTGATAACTGCAGGCTTTGGAGGTAATGGAGCTGGTGTGGCTTCAAGGACCCGAGCAGCTATTGCTGCTTTTCAGAGCAAGCCTTGCAGGCAAGGCATGGGTGTCATGCTCACAGTGGAGCTGGTTCTCACCACACCATCTCCAAGATCACAAATGTTGTAGTCTGGATGAATTCTTTTCCAGATTTCACTGGATTAACACTTAGATGTTTCAAAATGTATACAGAATGCATTTTAAAGGTGGAAGTGTGTGCCAAGAACAAGCCCTGTGTGGACAGCAATAGCTCAGGTTGTCCTTCAGGGCACACCATCATCTTTCTCCATGCCTCAGTGAGATCTCTGCTGCAAAAGAGTTCAATTTTCAGGACTGTTCCATTATTTTTGCTGAGACAGTAATTTCTGTGGTGTGTGTGCCTCTTGGCTAGAGGTTGACCCAGGATGAGCAATTTGTTTCACGGGCTAGTAGAAATTCTCTGGTCAATTTCAGCTCAGGATGTACTTGTAGTAGTGACCCCTCTTTAGCTAAACAATTTCTCATTAAGAGTCATTTAGAGCTGTTGGCTACAAGCAATGAGGTTGGTTGAACATGAAATTCAGGTCCAAGTGTGGCTTGAAAGTTAAGCATTCTGTGATAATTTATGTGGAGCCTGGAAGAGATGAATTTAGTGAGTCCCATTCTAACTGACCTCACTTCAGCCCGCTTTGGTGCTGAAATCATGTGGTTACAGCAGCTTCCCAGTAGTGTGATGCACTCTGTGGCTCAGCAGAGGCTATCAGAAAGCTCCTGCTACGTTGCTGTCACTTAGAATCATAGAATGGTTTGGGTTGGAAGTGGCCTCCAAAGGTCATCTGGTGCACTCCCCCTGCAGTGAACAGGGACATCCTCTGCTAGATCAGATTGCCCAGAGCACCGTTGAGCCTGACCTTGATGGGGCCTCAACTACCTCCCTGCTCAACCTGTTCCAGTGTTCCACTTCTTCCTAAAGTCCTACCTAAATCTACTCTTCTCTGATTTCAAACCATTGCCCCTCATCCTATCACTGCAGGCCTTTGTAAACAGTCCCTCTGTAGCCTTCTCATGGACTGCCTTCAGGTACTGCAAGGCTGCTATTAGGTCTCCCTGGAGCCTTCTTTTCTCCAGGCTGAGCAACCCCAGCTCCCTCAGCCTGTCCCCACAGGGCAGATTCTCCGGCCCTCTGATCATCTTTGTGGCCTTCCTCTGAAGCAGATCCACGTCCATCTTGTGTTGAGGGCAGGAGGGCTGGAGGACTGGGGACAATAGCTGCTTGTTTGTGGGATGTGTTAGTCACAAAATCAGGCTGTTTTCTCTGGTGCCTGATTTGGTTAATAATAGAGATGGGTTGTGAAGCAAACACTGAGGGAACTTCTCCAGTTGCAGCAAGTGAATGGAACAGCCTGTGCTGCTGCTCCCAGTGTTGTCACCATTCATCATCACCTTTGGCCCCTGGTAACAGCAGAAGACGTAGCACTGGGTAGTGCAGGGCACGGTTCAGCCTTTTTTTACTACCTTAGTATATCATACTTCCAAAAAGAAATAAATGTCTTGCTGCACTGATAGAAGCTGTCCTTGCAGACCAAGGACACTCTTCTTGCCTTGGGGGAGGACGGTGTGGAGAGAAAAAGACCTGAGAAGAAATAATTGCATCCTGGCTGGTTGGTTGTCCTGAGCTGGTAGTTTGCTGTCCCCACACACATCTTACTTGTCAAACAAAAAGGGAAAACGGTGCCATGAGGTAAAAATAAAGACTATGTCAGGAAATGTTGCCTAAAAGTGCTTTTTTGAAAGGGTATTGCAGTGTTTAATGTGATTATTTATGGCTCAGAGAGGATTAGGAAGCATCAGTGACAACCTGAAACCCTAGTCTGATTATTCTGACAGATGTTTAATTATTGGCAGAAGTGTGGTGTTTTGGTTTGGTTGTTTGTTTGTTTTCCCAAGAATAAGCTCTGCCATCAGGAGAGAATCATAGAATGCTAAGGGTTGGAAGGGACCTTCAGATACTGAATCCAACCCCACTGCAAAACAGGACCACTTAGGGCAGGTCACACAGGAGTGCACCCAGGAGGGTTTTGAAGATCTCTAGAGAAGGAGACTCTACAACCTCTCTGTGCAGCCTGGTGCAGTGCTCCACCACCCTCCCAGTAAAACATTTTTCTCATGTTGAGGTAGAATTTCCTGTGATTGAGTTTATATCCATTGCCCTTTGTCCTATCACTGAAAAGAGGCTGGCTGCATCCTCCTGACAGCCACCCTTCAGGTATTACTAGAAATTGCTAAGGTCCCCTCTCAGCCTTCTCGTTTCCACACTAAACAGCCCCAGGTCTCTCAGCTGTTTCTTATATGAGAGATGCTCCAGTCCCTAAATCATCCTCACTGCCCTCCACTGAGCACTCTGCAGTAGTTCTCTGTCCCTCTTGAACTGGGGAACCCACAACTGGACACAATATTCCAGATGGTCTAACTAGGGATGAGTAGCAGGGAAGAAGAACCTCCCTCAAGCTGCTGGCCACACTCTTCTTAATGCACCTGAGTACACTATTGGCCTTCTTGGCCACCAAGACACATTGCTGTCCCATGATAGCTTATTATTAACCAGGACTCCAAGGTCTTTGTGGAGCTCCTTTCCAGCAGGGCAGCCCCTTACCTGTACTGATGCATGGTGTTGCTCCTGCCCAGGTGCAGGCCTCTGATGTGACAATGAACCATGTCTTGTTAAGACGTTTCTCTTTTGGGATGCTGAGAATCCTTTCCACTGCTTTGTCTCAGAAAACATGGCACCTAGGAACATTTTGTGCTGTAATGCAGGATGGGTTGTGACAGGAGAGGGAGGGAGGCACCCAGGAATATGCTTATATTGTTCCCAGTGTGTGTTATCTTTAGCTGTGAGGAGAGAATCAAAGAGCCTGTCCCACATCTGCTCTCCTGGCTTTTTATGCAAGAGATTTTAGTGACTGACACTAGTATGAGGCTGCATCTAGATGCAGGGTGGGAGATCTCCATGTACCATTCAACATCCAAGAAAGCTGGCCAAAGTTTTATCTCAGTATGCTAGACATGGGTTTCAATGCTCTTTTACTTAACCACAACTCCAAATCCTGTCTTGTGTGATTTGGCTGTCTCTGGTGGCCATTGTTTTTGAGGAAAGGTGACACTGAGCAAGCACTTTGGCTAAAAAAATCTTGACAATTTTCAGTGCAAGTGACTTTTTCAGAAGGATTTCAGTAGCACACCAATTCCTGGTGGTCTTTTATAGAGGCACTTTGTGTAGCTCCCTTCTAGAAAGATTTGTGGAATCACAGAAGAGTTTGAATTGGAAGGGACCTCCAAAGGTCATCTAGTCCAACCCCCAAAGATGTAAAAAGAGCTTTTTGTTTCCTTATTTCATTAACTGACAGGAGAGGGAGAGGGAGAGGGAGAGGGAGAGGGAGAGGGAGAGGGAGAGGGAGAGGGAGAGGGAGAGGGAGAGGGAGAGGGAGAGGGAGAGGGAGAGGGAGAGGGAGAGGGAGAGGGAGAGGGAGAGGGAGAGGGAGAGGGAGAGGGAGAGGGAGAGGGAGAGGGAGAGGGAGAGGGAGAGGGAAGGGAAGGGAAGGGAAGGGAAGGGAAGGGAAGGAAAGGAAAGGAAAGGAAAGGAAAGGAAAGGAAAGGAAAGGAAAGGAAAGGAAAGGAAAGGAAAGGAAAGGAAAGGAAGGAAAGGAAAGAAGAGAAAGGAAAGGGAAAGGAAAGGAAAGGAAAGGAAAGGAAAGGAAAGGAAAGGAAAGGAAAGGAAAGGAAAGGAAAGGGAAGGAAAGGGAAGGAAAGGGAAGGGAAAGGGAAGGGAAAGGAATTAAACAGGTTGGAAAAGACCTTTGAGATCATCAAGTCCAACCTATCACTCAACACCATCTAATCAACTAACCATGAACTAAGTGCCCCATCCCAGTCTCCTCTTAAGCTCCTCCAGTGATGGTGACTCCCACCACGTCCCCTGGGCAGCACATTCCAATGGGCCAATCTCTCTCTGTTTGTGAAGAACTGTGAGTTTGTTGGAAGGAGTAATGGTGGAGTCACCAGGCTTTTTGGGGCAGGACAGGACTTACCAAGTCTCTGAGCATGTCTGCTATCTGGATTACACTGCATCCCAGACAGGTCCAGGTATGGAAAAGCCCATGGCCAGCGTGGCAGGGCTGGAGTGCAGACAGGATTTCCTCTTGGCCATGGGGCTGTGGCTGGCCTTCCAGTTCAGGAAGGCTTTCATCCCGTGCCAGTGAGCAGGGAACAAGTGCTTTGGTGAGCTGGGTGGTTTCCTGCCTCTCAGCAAAGGCGGGTGGTGGGAAAGTGTAACCTCCTGGACGTGCCTGCTCCCAGAGAGAACTGAAAAGGCAGAGAAGTCTCTTGGGTAGCAGAAGGCTTCTTTAAAAAATCAAAAGAATCCCTGGAATGGCAATATCCTTTTGTTTTATTTTTTTCTAAGGTGGTAGTTATTAGATAAATTACATAGAATTACATAGAATAAACCAGGTTGGAAGAGACCTTCAAGATCATTGTGTCCAACTCATCAACCAATCCAACCCACCTAAACAGCTAACCCATGGCACCAAGCACCCCATCAAGTCTCCTCCTGAACACCTCCAATGACAGCGACTCCACCACCTCCCCGGGCAGCCCATTCCAATGGGCAATCACTCTCTCTGTATAGAACTTCTTCCTAACATCCAGTCTAAACCTCCCCTGGCTGAATCATTAATGACCTCAAAAGAGGTCACACTTGCAGTGGTAGGAGATATTTGGCTAGTGGACAGCATTATACTTTCTGCAGTAGGCAGTTTGGCTTGAGATCCACATCCGATAGCTGTTCCCGGCACGGAGAGTGGAGGTGCAGTCTCTGTAGGTGCCTGCAGGAATCAGCAGCACAACTCCTGAAGGCTTGGCTGTGCCCTTGGCTTGCTGCTTTAAATTGTGTTTTGCTAACTTCATCCTGCAGGTGGTTGGTGGAATGCAGCAAAGCGAGCAGCAGTTAAGTGTGGGCAGCACGTTAGCATTGTGTGTGCGGTATGTACAGGATTGGTGTGTGGACACAAACGCACCTTTGCAGATTCACAGATTGCATTGGGTTGGAAGGGACCCTCAGAGGTCACCTTGGCCAACCCCCCTGCAGTCAGCAGGGACACTCCACCAGACCAGGCTGCCCAGGGCTGCATCAAGTCTCATCTTGAATGTCTCCAGGAATGGGGCCTCAACCACATCCCTGTGCAACCTGTTGCAGTATTTCACTACCCTCACTGTGAAGAACTTCCTCCTAAGGTCCAACCTCAACCTATGCTGCTCATTTCAAACCATTGCCCCTTCTCCTATCTCGGCAAGCCCTTCTAAACAATCCTTCCTTAGCCTTCCCATAGGTCCCCTTCAGATATTAAAATGTAGCTATAAGATCTCCCCAGTGTCTTCTCCTCTCCAGTTCTTTCAGCCTATCTTCATAGGAGAGGTGCTTCAGCCCTCTGATCATCTTTGTGGCCCTCCTCTGGACCTGCTCCAGCACCTCTATGTCTCTTCTGTGTTGGACATCCCATAGCTGGTTACAGTATCATAGTATCATAGTATCATTCAGGGTTGGAAGGGACCACAAGGATCATCTAGTTCCAACCCCCCTGCCATGGGCAGGGACACCCCACACTAGATCAGGCTGGCCAGAGCCTCATCCAGCCTGCGCTTAAACACCTCCAGGGATGGGGCCCCAACCACCTCCCTGGACAACCCATTCCAGGGCTTCACCACTCTCATGGGGAAGAACCTCCTCCTCACCTCCAGCCTGAATTTCCCCACCTCCAGCTTCATTCCATTCCCCCTAGTCCTCTCACTACCTGATATCCTGAGAAGCCCCTCCCCAGCCTTCCTGTAGCCCCCTTCAGATACTGGAAGGCCACAATTAGGTCACCTCAGAGCCTTCTCTTCTGCAGACTGAACAGCCCCAACTCCTTCAGTCTGTCTTCACAGGAGAGGTGCTCCAGCCCTCTGCTCATCCTCGTGGCCCTTCTCTGGACACCTTCCAGCACCTCCACATCCCTCTTGTAATAGGGGCTCCAGAACTGGAGGCAGTACTCCAGGTGGGGTCTCACCAGGGCTGAGCAGAGGGGGAGGATCACCTCCCTTGCCCTGCTGGCCACACTTCTCCTGATGCAGCCCAGGATCTGATTGGCTTTGCGGGCTGCAAGTGCACACTGAGAGCTCATGTTGAGCTTCTCCTCCCCCAGCAACCCCAAGTCTCTCTCCTCAGTACTCCACTTGGTCTGAAAATGAGCCATCCACCAGCCTTACAAGCTGACTTTTCAATACACATTTTCCTAAGTCTGTGCCTGAGCCCTTTGCTGTAGGGAGCCTGTTCTGTACAGGACCTGTGGGCCCTGAGTGTGGTTTTTGAAACAATCCGAGGCATTCCTTTCCCCCATTCCCTAACAGGGCTGCTTCCTGGTATTCAGAGCAAGGCTTTAAAGGTGGGATTGTGTTGTTTGTCAGAATATCACCCAGAGACTACAGGAATGTCATTTCTTCAGTACTTGTCCCTTGAGAGACGTCATGCAATAACCCTTTTTCTTTCCCTGCTGTGTGTAACTGTGCCTTGCAAGCACTGAGTGATGTAGTCAGTCACACTTGGATGACTTCTGTAGGGTAATTTGCAGTCATCTCATTTTTTTTTCCCATATCCTTTTTCTTGGGCACAGTAGGGTAGGGGCTGGCAATCCATTGTGTAAGATTATAACAGCAGTATGAACATCCTTACATTTGTGATTGAACACACACACACACATATATATATTTAGAGCAAACACTGCTTGTAGAGAAGCAGATAAGGTCAAGGAGTCAGCTGGTCATTTCACACCCTTATAAGCAGCAGCATGTATGAACAAGTAAATGTAGGCAACCCTCCCCCCAAAAGAGGTTTGATGGCCATTAAAAATAGGGAGGTTGGACTATGAGGTTTTTTTTGTCCTCAAACAAAAGACAATAGAATTAATTCAAGCAGACTTGCTGCTGTCTGCCTGCTCCATGGGCAAACTCATTAAAAATAAAGCAGCAGAATTTAGGGGAGTTGGTTTGTTTGTTTTCAGTGGTTTCAAAATGTTTACACCAGCAGGATGAAACTTACCTAGCAGTTACCAAAAACCTAAGAAATGTAAAAGCAGCAACAAAAGAAGCTCTGTAAGGAAAAGGGCTAAGGAAGATGACAGCCTCAGCTGAAAGTCATGGCAGATGTCTCTGCAAGATGATTTATGCCCTCATTATGTGTGATGCTGAGTAGCTGGTAGCTCTGGCACCACAGCTCCTAGAAAAGACTTAGCATGGGGGGGGGAAGTGGGTAGAGCTTTCAGGTGCTCCCCTGGGTGGCAGGTATGCAGTGGTAGTGCTCAGGTTTTGTTTCCCTACTTGTCTGTAATTGCTTGCAGCCTGGGGCTGGTCACCTGAAGCAAATCAGGGAAGGTTACCAGAAAAAGGACAAAAAAAAAAATAATACTCTTCAGGCAGAGCCAAATCAGAACATTTCCTGAAGAGAAACCATAAGGCTGTATGTGCATTTGTGTGGGTATAGTTTTAAAGGATCCTTCCTGCAGAAGGATCATTTTTGTGCCCAGGTGGCCAGAAAGCCAATGGCATCCTGGCCTGTATCAGGAACAGTGTGGCCAGTAGGATCAAGGAGGTCATTCTGCCCCTGTACTCAGCACTGCTGAGGCCACACTTTGAGTCCTGTGTCCAGTTCTGGGCCCCTCAGTTTAGGAAAGATGTTGAGTTGCTGGAATGTGTCCAGAGAAGGGCAACAAAGCTGGGGAGGGGTTTGGAGCACAGCCCTGTGAGGAGAGGCTGAGGGAGCTGGGGTTGCTTAGCCTGGAGAAGAGGAGGCTCAGGGGAGACCTTCTTGCTCTCTACAACTACCTGAAAGGAGATTGTAGCCAGGTGGGGGTTGGTCTCTTCTCCTGGGTGGCCAGCACCAGAACAAGAGGGCACAGTCTCAAGCTGCACCAGGGGAGGTTTAGGCTGGATGTTAGGAAGAAATTCTTCATAGAAAGAGAGATTTGCTATTGGGATGTGCTGCCCAGGGAGGTGGTGGAGTCACCATCACTGGAGGTGTTTAGGAAGAGACTGGATGGGGTGCTTGGTGCCATGGTTTAAATAGTGTTGGATGATAGGTTGGACTCAATGATCTCAAAGATCTTTTCCAACCTGGCTTATTCTATTCTATTCTATTCTATTCTATTCTATTCTATTCTATTCTATTCTATTCTATTCTATTCTATTCTATTCTATTCTATTCTATTCCATTCCATTCCATTCCATTCCATTCCATTCCATTCCATTCCATTCCTATTTCTATTCTATTTCATTTTCTATTTCTATTTCTATTTCTTATTTCTATTTCTATTTCTATTTCTATTTCTATTTCTATTTCTATTTCTATTTCTATTTCTATTCTAAATTTAACAGCAAATATGTAAAAATAACTAGAAAGCCTTTTAAAAGCAATTTTGCAGCAGAATAATGATAATAATTTAAAAATAAACAGAAAGAAAGGACATGTATTCAAACACAAATGTGAATGAGCAGGTTAAAACCTAATACCTAAAAGACTTGGGCTTATGCTCCAGACCTCTCCCCAGCCTTGTTGCCCTTCTCTGGACACGTTCAAGTGTTTCAATGTCCTTCCTACACTGAGGGGCCCAGAACTGGACACAGGACTCAAGGTGTGGCCTAAGCAGTGCTGAGTACAGGGGCACAATGAATTCCCTGCTTCTGCTGGCCACACTATTCTTGCCTTCACTAGCTACCAGTAGTACTAGTACAACCACCCTGATCCTGCTGGAAATACATCTTTATGTGGAGTGTTCAGGTGTGCTGGCAGCTCACTGGAGAGCTGTATGGATGAACAGCTTGTCTAATTCAGGGCTAAGCTGGTGTTCTGCTCACTCAGGGATCCGATGTGTCTGTGGAAGTCTCTTCAATTTCATCTGTGTGCTGATGTTTCTAAGACAAGCTTGTGCTTGTGACTGCAGCCTGAGACACTACAAGTCCCTTAAAGAATTAGGAAAACACTTCCCAGAATCCATTGGGGTTTTTTTGGTTCTGCAAAGGAGAGAATGAAATAAAAGGAAATGCATCGTTATAAACTGCACAGCTGACAGCACTGTGTGTTGGGAGGCATCTGGGAGCTATGAATGCTCTCGTTGGTGTGAACAATAGTCAAGGCTGTTCAGCTAGACTAAGAGAAAGACAAAGCTGAAAGTCAGCTGAAAGCTGTACTTTAATATAAAATCACAAAATGTTAGGGGTTGGAAGGGACCTCAAACAATCATCCAGTCCAGCCCCCCTGCCAGAGCAGGATCACCTAGGAATCACTCAGGAATGAACCTGTGTGGGTTTTGAATATCTCCAGAGAGGGAGACTCCACAACCCCCCTGGGCAGCCTGTTCCAGTGTCACCCTCACATTTTATCTCATGTTTCCATGGAATTTCCTATGCTTTGACTTCCACCCATTGCCCCTTGTCACACAATCACAGAATTAACCAGGTTGGAAAAGACCATCAAGTCCAACCTATCACCCAATACCATCTCATCAACTAAACCACGGCACTAAGTGCTTCATCCAGTCTCTTTTTAAACACCTCCAGGGACGGTGACTCCACCACCTCCCTGGGCAGCACATTCCAATGGCCAATCTCTCTTTCTGGGAAGAATTTCTTCCTAAACTGCAGAATTGTTTTAGAATCATAGAATTGTTGGGGTTGGAGTGGACCTCAGGGATCATCCAGTCCCAGCCCCCCTGCCATGGGCAGGGACACCTCACACTACATCAGATTGCTCACAGCCACATCCAGCCTGCCCTTAAAAACTCCCAGGGATGAGGCTTCCACCACCTCCCTGGGCAACCTGTGCCAGTGTCTCACCACCCTCATGGGGAAGAACTTCTTCCTAACATCCAATCTGAATCTACCCACTTCCTTTTTTTCCATTCCCCCTAGTCCTGTCATTACCTGACACCCTAATGGTCCCTCACCCAGCCCTTTTTCCCCTCACAACCCAGAGCACCTGGCCTCTACTGGGGTCTCCTCCCACCCCAGGTGTGGCCACTTGGCCCTCCCCACCCACTCCCCTATTTAATCCCCGCCAGGAGAGGCAGCAGCCCCAAGCTGAGCCCATCTGGGCTGAGGATCCTCCTCTCATCACTGGTGAGTGCCCATGGTGCACACTGGGTGATGGTGGTGGTGACTACAAAGGCCGGGGGGCCTGGTGGCCCCCCGGTTGTTAGGACCAGGATTGACAACTACTCCAGTATCATCCACGGGTGCTGGCTGGGCCTCCTCACTGGGGCTGAGCTCCTCTGTGTGGTATCTTGGCTGGTGAGGGTCTTGCCCCCATCTCTGGGATGGCTGCAATAATGGTGCTGGTGGAGCAGGAGCTGTTTAGCCATATGATATTAGGCTAATTACTCTATTTTTACCTGGAGGCCCCTTGAGTCAGCTCTCATCATGCAATAAATCTCTGCTGTTGTGCCTCATTTGCAGACCATTGCTTCCCCCTCACTGCTCCTTTTCAGAAATAAGGAAGGAAAGGAGGGGAAAAAGCAACAAAGCATCTCTGGAAAATGCATTCACTGATCAATCAAGTCTGAAGAGGAAGCCTTCAGGAAGAGGGGCAGGGTGGAAAGTGAGAATCCCTTCTTAGGAATCACAACACAAATGTGATAAAGAGCAGAGAGGAGAGGACTGCATCTTCTCCATTGTGGTTATGTTTCATGGTGGTAAATACAGAGGGGGAAAAAAGTTCAAGGTGGCTTGGAAATCCTGTCACATTTCTCTACTGAAAGAATCAGTGGAAAAGGGACATTGTGACAAGTCTACCCTCCAGCAGATCAACTCCTGCCCCCATCTTGGTGTCGTCAGCAAATTTACTGATGATGGACTCAATGCCCTCATCCAGATCATCAGTAAAGATGTTAAAGAGCACAGGGCCCAGCACTGATCCTTGGGGCACACCACTAGTGACTGGCTGCCAGCTGGATGTGGCACCATTCACCACCACTCTCTGGGCTCTGCCCTCCAGCCAGTTCCTAACCCATCACAGTGTGCTCCTGTCCAAGCCATGGGCTGACAGCTTGGCCAGGAGTTTGCTATGGGGGATGGTGTCAAAGGCCTTGCTGAGGTCGAGGTAAACTACATCCACAGGCCTCCCCACATCCACCAGGCAGTCACCTGATCATAGAAGGAGATCAGGTTGGTCAGGCAGGACCTGCCCTTCCTAAATCCATGCTGGCTGAGCCTGATCCCTTGGCCATCCTCTAAGTGCTGTGTTATTGCACTCAGGATGACCTGTTCCATGATCTTGCCTGGCACTGAGGCCAGGCTGACAGGCCTGTAATTCCCTGGCTCATCCAACCAGCCCGTCTTGTGGATGGGCACCACATTGGCCAGCTTCCAGTCCTCTGGGACCTCTCCAGTGAGCCAGGACTGCTGGAATATGATGGAGTCGTGCCACCACGTCTCTGTGATGGTGACTACATCATAACTTTCCTGCTGTAACAAGGCTTCCAGCTCCTCTTGTTTGTTGCCCATACTTCATGCATTAGTGTACATGCACTTCAGCTGGGCTGCTGGTTTCACCCCTGACTCCTGCTTACCACCCTCAGTCTCCTGTCTGAAGGGACTGGTTTCAACCCTTTCCCCTTTCAAATCTAGCTTGAAGACCTGTCAGTGAGTCCTACCAACTCCCTTCCTAAACCCCTGTTCCCTCTGTGGGCTAGGCTGTTCTCATGTGCTAGGATCTTTCTGCCCCTCTGGGACAGATGTACTCCATCTGTTGCCAGCGGACCTGGTGCCATAGGAAGTTCCCCAAGATCAAAACCCCCAAAATTCTGTTGGTGGCACCAGCCTCTGAGCCACTTGTTAATTACACCTGCTGTCCTGTTCCTTTCAGTATTCCTTCCTGCAGCTAAGGGTATGGATTGAAAAAGTTACCTGTGCCCCTGTTGAATTACATCTGTCCTGTCATTGGGCATCACCCAGCAGAGCCTGACTCCATCCTCTTGGCACTCACCCTTTACATATTTATAAACATGAATGAGGTGAAAAATCTTATGGTGAGGAAAGAAATAGAGGGACATAGATGGAGACCAGAGGAGTTTGGACAAGTTATTTGACACATTCAGAAACATTTAATTAAGCTTTTGGGTTTGTGGTTCCACACTGACCGGCAAGATGTGCCCTGCATTTCTTTTGTATCACAGTATAACTAAGGTTGGAAAGGACCTCGAGGATCATCGAGTCCAACCTATCAACACAGACCCCATGACTAGACCATGGCACCAAGTGCCACGTCCGATCTCCTCTTGAACACCTCCAGGGACGGTGACTCCACCACCTCCCTGGGCAGCACATTCCAATGACGAACGACTCGCTTGGTGAAGAACTTCCTCCTCACCTCGAGTCTAAACCTCCCCTGGCGCAGCTTGAGACTGTGTCCCCTTGTTCTGGTGCTGGTTGCCTGGGAGAAGAGACCAACCCCTTCCCAGCTACAGCCGCCTTTCAGGTAGTTGTAGAGGGCAATGAGGTCTCCCCTGAGCCTCCTCTTCTCCAGGCTAAACAATCCCAGCTCCCTCAGCCTCTCCTCATAGGGCTTGTGTTCAAGGCCTCTCCCCAGCCTTGTTGCCCTTCTCTGGACACGTTCAAGTGTCTCAATGTCCTTCTTAAACTGAGGGGCCCAGAACTGGACACAGTACTCAAGGTTTGGTCTCACCAGTGCAGAGTCCAGGGGCACAATGACTTCCCTGCTCCTGCTGGCCACACTATTCCTAATGTGTTTGGGTTTTTGATGCTTCAAGCAAACTGATACACAAGTAAATCACCTGCATTCCTGTAGAGACACTTTGGTTTTTAGGGATAGACTCAAATGTTATACAGCACAGGTAAGTTTTGCAGGCTGTTCCTGAACGTGCTGCTGAATGATCGCCTGACCTGGTTATTAAATCTCACCTACTGGCCAACTGTATTTAAGGCCAAAAGCAGACTCTTTCTTGCAGAGTTTGTTGTTCTGCCTGGATCAGGGGCCAAAAGAAGCTACTGTCTGACCCAAGGCTTCTTTGTGCCTTCAAATTTATGCAAGCTTATTAATGGAGGCCAAGCGCTAATAATGAATTGGCGCCGCGTGCGTAGCGCAACAGTTCATCTCCTCTGACAACACGGCCATGAATAATTTATAGGTGTAGTTAGCCTGAAATTTGTGGGGGTCATTAGCATTTTAATGAAAAAGATACAGCTGTTACACTAAATCTTCACCTCTTTTTTTTCTTCTTCTCCCTCAGTTAAGCGTTTCGATCTGTGCTTTGAAAGCAGCTGACAGCGGGCGGTAATGTGCTGACTGGCACTATGGGCAGGAGGTACCCAGGGGCTCACTATCGGCCAAGCAGCTCATGTATGTATGCAACTGCTCTTAATTTATTTGTGGCTTTATTGCTTTTGAAGGCTGCTAAGTTTATAAATTTTGAAACAGTGTTGATGAAGGATGCTGACATATTCCAATCGATGCCAGCTCTCCTCTGTGTGTACCCAAATGGGGAATGTATTGATTTGTCTGTTAAGCTGCAAAGGTGTTTTCTAGAACTTTAAAAAGTGGCTTGCAGTCTGACTTCATGGAATGGTTTGGGTTGGAAGGGACCTTAAAGATGCTCTAGTTCCAACCCACCTGCCATGGGCGGTGACACTCTCCACTAGACCAAACTGCTCAAGGTTTCATCCAGCCTGGCCTTGAATACCTCCAGGGAGGGCATCCATGACCCATTCCAGTGTTTCACTGCCCTCACTGCCCCCAGAATTTCTAATATCCAGTCTAAGTCTACCCTCCTTGAGCTTAAATCCATTCCCCCTCATCCTATCTCTACAGGCCCTTGTAAAACATCCCTTCACAGTTTTCTTCTAGGTCCACTTTCAGGTACTGGAAGGCCTCTGGATAAGGTCTCCCTACAGTCTTCTGTAGGCTGAACAGGCCCAGCTCTCTTAGCCTGTCTCCATAGAGGAGGTTCTCCAGTCCTCTGATCATCTTCATGGCCCTCCTCTGGACCCACTCTGGCAGCTCCATGTCCTTATACTGGGAGCACCAGAAGAGGCCAGCTGGGGTCTCACAAGAGCACAGCAGAGGGGCAGAATCATCTCTCTTGTCTTGCTGGTCACACTTCTTTTGATGTAGCCCAGGACACAGTTGCCTTCTGGGCTGCAAGCTCACATGGTTAGCTTGCTCAAGTCTACTGCAGTGTGCAGTGTTTTTGTGCTGTTTTGTGTTCAAGGTCTCCAACTTCATTTATTAATAGGGTTCAAGAGTTTAGATGCTATTTGTTTTCCTGTCTATCCCACATTTTTAGCACCAGATGTTTTCAAACTAACAAATTACTTGAGCTTAGCCTAAAATGTCCCTGTGCACTGTAGCTTTAGTTGCTCGCAACAGCAGCTACCATCTCCAGATAATTTATGTGCTTGAGTGCAGTATTATTCATGTTGGTTTTCCTCCTCTGAATTATATCCTGTTGGGCCTATTTTACATTATCCCTTCCATAAGTGCAAAGGCAACCCTTAAAATGTATCACCTGCAGCTTCCCCTGAGTAAGCAGAACATCTCTCAGGCTAGGGCAGATGGCAGCCGCCACACCACAGCGGTTCCTCGGTGTGGGCTGTGTGAAATGTGCTGACGTGACCTTCCCTCCTGAGCTGTGTGGGGTAGTGCCCTGACTCCAGAAGGCTGCTGCCAGTCCTCATGCCCTTTCTGTTGATCCCTCAGGCTGCTGAGGTGGAGCTGTGGTAGGTTAGCTTTTGTATTTGCTCCTGGTTTTGCTGTAGCAGAAGAACGTGATCCCATGTGGCTTTTCTTGGTATCAAAGCCAGCTCATGAAGCTCTCTCACTTCTGTGCCATTCTTTCTATTCCTTTACAGACTTCTTTCACTCAATCACTTCAGGCATCCAGTTCCACACATGGTTGTGTTGGCTGGTGCAAGTAGTAAACTGCAGTGAGAGCTTACAGCTGGGACAGGACAGGGACTGCTTGTGGTGGCTTTGCCATCAGCCATGAGGAACTGCAGGGTGAGGTCTCATATTCAGAAATGGACTTTGTGGGGTTTCCTAGGTGAATAGAATGGAATGGAATGGAATAGAATAGACCAGGTTGGAAGAGACCTTCAAGATCATCATGTCCAACCTATCATCCAACACCACCTAATCAACTAACCCATGCAACCAAGCACTCTGTCAAGTCTCCTCCTGAACACCTCCAGTGATGGCAATTCCACCACCTGCATCACTGGAGGTGTTCAGGAGGAGCCTTGACAGGGTGCTTGGTTGCATCCCATGAAGGCATAAAACAAGTTTACTCTCTGCTGCAGACTGGTTATAGATGTCATGAAGATGAGTGTTAAAATGATGCATTAGAGCCAGCTTAGACACTACTTTTCCAAAGAGTTTGTCTTGGGTATTAGTTTCAGGATATTGTCTCTACTATAACAAAGGGCAGAAATGGTTGTTACAGTTTTGACAGGTCTCTGGTGGTCTAGTGCTGCAGTGCAGAATTGGGCTGATAGGTTTGGATCACTTGACATTAAATTTAGCCTTCAAAGGTGTACTGCAGAGCGTGATACCCACATCTCATGGCTAGGCTGGGGGCTCAGAGCTTTAAAATGATCTAGTGTAGAGGCAGTGTGACCGTTTGAGGCAGTAGGTAGCAGGTAGTCAAGTCTTTCCCATGACTACCTAGAGAGAACAAGTAATGGGCACTAAATTCTTACCAGAAGAGCCCAGGATGTTTTTCCTGTTGTCTAGCTGAGCAGTTAGTGAGAGTGAAGAAGAGGAATAATTGTTTGCTTGGAGAAATGCTGGGGGTCACATCATCTGCTGGGGCCCAAACTTACGTCAGAATCAATTGGTGCCAAAGCGTTCTCTGTTTGAGGACAGAGATATCAAAATCTCTACTTCATGCTTGCTCTATGCTTTTGTTAAACCAAGTTTTCCCTTTCCTTAACCTGTCAGGGTTTCTAAGCCAGGAAACTTGCCTTGTTTTCATTTTTGTTTTGTTCCTGTGTGATTTGTGCAACTTCCCTGTGCTGAACATAATAAGTGCTTTGGATAGCCAACAATAATGGCATTGAAATTGCCCGGTCTCAGGGAAATGTGGATCATAATGAAATCTCTGATAGCAGATTAGATCCCAGGGAAAGTGCTGGTGAAATGCATCATTTGGCTTTTGTTTTCTTTGCATCAATAATGAGGAATTGCACCGTCTCACCCTTTGTGTTTCACATCCATGGTCCTGTGGCCAGTTCTGGGCCCCTCAGTTTAGGAAAGATGTTGAGTTGCTGGAAGGTGTCCAGAGAAGGGCAACAAAGCTGGGGAGGGGTCTGGAGCACAAGCCCTATGAGGAGCTGCTGAGGGAGTTGGGGTTGCTTAGCCTGGAGAAGGCTCAGGGGAGACCTTCTTGCTGTCTACAACTACCTAAAGGGAGGTTGTAGCCAGGTGGGGGTTGGTCTCTTCTCCCAGGCAACCAGCACCAGAACAAGAGGACACAGTCTCAAGCTGTGCCAGGGGAGGTTCAGGCTGGATGTTAGGAAGAAGTTCTTCCCAGAAAGAGAGATTGGCCACTGGAATGTGCTGCCCAGGTGGAGTCACCATCACGGGAGGTGTTTAGGAAGAGACTGGATGGAGTGCTTGGTGCCATGGTTTAGTTGATTAGATGGTGTTGGGTGATAGGTTGGACTCGATGATCTCGAAGTTCTTCTCCAACCTGGTCTGGTCTCTGTTCTGTTCTGTTCTGTTCTGTTCTGTTCTATTCTATTCTATTCTATTCTATTCCCATTAAGGACCTGGTGCAGCTTTCAGCCTTAGTCCCTGACTTTTATCTTCTGTCTATATCTACCTAAATAAAGTCTTGTGAAGGGCAGGCTTAGGTCTGTGTGGAGTATGGCAGTCGTATTGCAGCTTTAGCAGCAAGAGAATGTGTCAACCCTTTAAGACAACAACTCTTGCACAGTATCACTAAGGTTGGAAGAGACCTCAGAGATCATCGAGTCCAACCTGTCACCACAGACCTCATGACTAGACCATGGCACCAAGTGCCACCTCCAATCCCCTCTTGAACACCTCCAGGGATGGTGTTGGTTGAATGATTTCATAAAGTTAATGAATATAATAGTGCATGGTGTTAGGAGAATGCAGAAGGGTTTGTATCCAAGGAAACACATAACAATTTGAGTGGAAAACAGCTTGTTTGAAGCCCAGTGCTAGGAAATATATTTGAAATACAAATGCTGAAGATAGAAGAAACTGCAAGGTGTTTAAAATGTCAGATTGAATGCTGTGGCTTCAGCAGGTGTGTGCTGGTTTAGACTTTCAAATCAGAGTGACATTAAAGAGCAGTGATCTCCCTTGATTACTGACAAGAAGCAAAGCAGACATGGGTGTTTCCCTAGCGCTGCTTGTCCTGACTTAACACTTTCTCATGTACTGTTTTGTTGGAGGTGGTTTTTCCTTTTCACAGAATCATAGAATTGTTAGGGTTGGAAGGGACCTCAAAGATTAGCCAGTTCCAACACCCCTGCCTTGGGCAAGGACACCTCACACTAGATCAGGTTGCTCACAGCCACATCCAACCTGGCCTTAAAATCCTCCAGGGATGAGGCTTCCACCACCTTTCTGGGCAACCTGTGCCAGTGTCACACCACCCTCAAGGTGAAGAATTTCTTCCTAACATCCAATCTGAATCTACCCATTTCTAGTTTTGCTCCATTCCCCCTAGTCCTATCACTCCCTGACACCCTCAAAAGTCCCTCCCCAGCTTTCTCGTAGGCCCTGTTCAGATACTGGAAGGCCACAATTAGGTCTCCTCAGAGCCTTCTCTTCTCCAGGTGCCAGGCTTTTTTTAGTGGTGCCCAGTGATAGGACAAGGAACAGTGGGTACAAGCTGAAACACAGGAGGTTCCACCTCAACATGAGGGGAAACCTCTTCACTGTGAGGTGCTGGAGCCCTGGAACAGGCTGCCCTGAGGGGTTGTGGAGTTTCCTACTCTGGAGGCTTTAAAACCCATCTGGATCAGAGTTCCTGTGCAGCCTGCCCTAGGTGATCCTGTCCTGGCAAGGGGGTTGAACTGAATGATCTCCAGAGGTCTCTTCCAACCCCTAAGATTCTATGATTCTATTCATAGCCTGTCCCCAGCAGAATCTTCACTTATTTTAGTTAGCTGTAGTGTTTTGCACATGTTTGAAATCTGAGCACAGCAATTCAGAGAAACTGGAATTGGTTCCATGGCCATCCTGCTGGCATTTAATGCTCAGGAAGGGTGATGATAATGACAATAATAATATGAAGTGTTGTGAGAGTGCTGTTCAAAAAGGAAAGGGGGGGAAAAGTGCTTCCTTTTGGGACACTTTGGAAGTGAGGAACTGCAGGAAATTGTGGGTGGTACTTGTGGCACTTGTTGACCTTTGATGTGGCAGGGTGGAGGTGCCATCCTGTGGTGGCATGTCAGTGTTTACCAGGGGGATGGGACCTGCTTGGTCCTCAAGCTTCATGACCAGCCCTTTCTGCCCTAAGTCATCCTCTTGACCTGTGGCAGGCAGAGGTGGGGTTTTCTTACATGTTTGAACTATTTGGTATCACTTCTGCAAAAACAACTCAGACTAGGGTGCATCTGGAAGGATTTATTGCTACAATTCTGCCAGTAGAATTATTAGAGCTGACTGGAGTTTTAGTACAGAACCTTCTGATGGGGGATGATTTTTAGTTCTCTTGTCTTCCAAGTAAACCTTTTTGGGAAAAGCCTGGTTTGAGTAAATGTTTGTAGATCAAGGATCAGGATGGAATGTCTCTCTCAGGAAGGACTGCAAAGGAGAGAGGTTTCAGTCTTGATTCTTCCTTGTCATCCCCCGTGCTGGAGCTGCTCCTATAAATAATTCAATTTACTTGAGGGCAGAGGGAGCAGGGTTGATTTTATAAACTTGGGGTTTGATTTCCCTCCAGGAACACTCAAATCCCTGCTCTGCCTGTGTCTCTTGAGCTACCAAAAGAGTGGTATTGCAAGGAGCTGTTGTTAGTGAAACTGCTGACAAGTCTTTCATAGAATAGAATAGAATGGACCAGACCAGGTTGGAAGAGACCTTCAAGATCATCGTGTCCAACCTATCATCCAACACCACCTAATCAACTAACCCATGCAACCAAGCACCCTCTCAAGTCTCCTTCTGAACACCTCCAGTGATGGTGATTCCACTACCTCCCGGGGCAGCGCATTCCAGTGGGCAATCACTCTCTCTGTGTAAAACTTCCTCCTGACCTCCAGCCTGAACCTCCCCTGGCGCAGCCTGAGACTGTGTCCTCTTGTTCTGGTGCTGGCTGCCTGGGAGAAGAGACCAACATCTGCCTGTCTACAACCCGCCTTCAGGTAGTTGTAGACAGCAATAAGGTCACCTCTGAGTCTCCTCTTCTCCAGGCTAAGCAACCCCAGCTCCCTCAGCCTCTCCTCATAGGGCTTGTGTTCCAAGCCCCTCACCAACTTTGTTGCCTTTCTCTGGACACGTTCCAGGAAGTCAACCTCCTCCTTTACTGAGGGGCCCAGAACTGGACACAGGACTCGAGGTGTGGCCTAACCAGTGCAGTGTACAGGGGCAGAATGACCTCCCTGCTCCTGCTGGCCACACTGTTCTTAATGCAGGCCAGGATGCCATTGGCCCTCTTGGCTACCTGGGCACACTGCAGGCTCATGTTCAGCCTACCATCAACCAGCACCCCCAGGTCCCTCTCTGCCTGGCTGCTCTCCAGCCACTCTGACCCCAGCCTATAGCACTGCATGGGGTTGTTGTGGCCAATGTGCAGAACCTGGCACTTGGATGTGTTCAATCTCATGCCGTTGGACTCTGCCCATCTGTCCAGCCTGTCGAGGTCCCTCTGCAGAGCCTCTCTACCCTCCAGCAGATCAACTCCTGCTCCCAGCTTGGTGTCATCAGCAAATTTACTGATGATAGACTCAATGCCCTCATCCAGATCATCAATAAAGATGTTAAAGAGGATGGGGCCCAGCACTGATCCCTGGGGGACTCCACTACTGACTGGCTGCCAGCTGGATGTGGCACCATTCACCACCACTCTCTGGGCTCGGCCCTCCAGCCAGTTCCAAACCCATCGCAGTGTGCTCCTGTCCAAGCCATGGGCTGACAGCTTGGCCAGGAGTTTGCTATGGGGGACGGTGTCAAAGACCTTGCTGAGGTCCCGGTAGACTACATCCACAGGCCTCCCCACATCCACCAGGCAGTCACCTGCTCGTAGAAGGAGATCAGGTTGGTCAGGCAGGACCTGCCCTTCCTAAATCCATGCTGGCTAGGCCTGATCCCTTGGCCATCCTGTAAGTGCTGTGTGAATCACTGAGGTTGGAAAGGACCTTCAAAATTTTTGAGTCCAACCATAACCTAACTACCTTGACAATTAAACTATTCTCTCTGCTTCATTGCAGTGAAATAAAGAACCAGATGTGAAAGTGGTGACTTTATAACTAGCAGGAAAATCCCCAAACTCCCAGTCTTGCAATGCAGTGCCAGCAATTACCTTGCTATCAATAGCCCAAGATGAGTTAATGTGAAAAACTACCAAGGAGTGGCTCTGTGGCTTGGAGCCACTTCCAGAGCAATGGAAAGTCACCCCAAAAGACACCCTGAGCCCCAAGGAGGACTCTCTTCACCATGCAGAAGCCTCTCAGTAAAATTCTACATTCATCAAGGCTTTTTGGGTGGTCCTGGTGAAGCCCCAGAACGTGTGCTGGTTTCCACATCTAGGAGCTAACGTGAAGCCTGCAGATAAAAGCTCTCTTGAAGAGCTGTGCATACTTGGAATACATCTTGGCACTTCTGGTTTTATTTCTTAGCATAATTAAGTTGCACCCCTATCCAGGCCTCTGGCAGGTCCATTTCTTCCTTGTGGTGAAGCTAGAGGTAGAGTGCTTTGGAGCTGTAACTCTTCTTGGGGTTGTGCATGGCTTTTTAGAATAGAACAGAATTAGCCAGGTTGGGAAAGACCTTCAAGATCATCAAGTCCAACCTATCACCCAATCAACCATGGCACTAAGTGCCTCATCCAGTCTCTTTTTAAACAATTCCAGTGATGGTGACTCCACCACCTCCCTGGGCAGCTCATTCCAATGGCTAATGACTCTCTCAGGGAAGAATCTTCTCCTCACCTCAAGCCTAAACTTCCCCTGGCACAGCTTGAGACTGTGTCCTCTTGTTCTGGTGCTGGTTGCCTGGGAGACAAGACCAACCCTCACCTGCCTACAACTTCCTTTCAGGAAGATGTAGATGGCAATAAGGTCTCCCCTGAGCCTCCTCTTCTCCAGGCTAAGCAACCCCAGCTCCTTCAGCCTCTCCTCATAGGGCTGTGCTCAAGGCCTCTCCCCAGCCTCGTTGCCCTTCTCTGGACACTTTCAGGTGTCTCAATGTCCTTCTTAAACTGAGGGGCCCAGACAAATGTTTGCAGGCTGCAGATTGCAGGGCATGGACAAGATGTGTGGGAGCTGGTAAATAACAGTACTTTTTTTTTCCCCAATTGCTTATTTTAATTTGTGTGGGTTGAGTTTTTGGTTGGTTGAGGGTTTTTGGGTTTTACTGGAGGGTTTTTGTGTCTTTTGTTCAGCACAACCTCTGTGCTAGAACTCATCCCCTCCATTGCAAGTGAGAGGGGCTTAGTTAACATTTTTGCTCCTTCTGTTAGTAATGCTGTGACCTATGCTTCATCTCTTTGCTGCTTCTGCTCCCTGTCAAAGAGCTCAGTATTGGGCTGCTGCCATTAGGGACAGCTGGAACGCTGGTGCTGGACCTCGTGGGTTTCCTTAACCCTGTTAAGGAATCGATTATCTGTGGAATGGTTCTGCTTACTGATTTAGGAGCTGTCAAATGATCCAAGTTAAATTTATGTGGGGCTGAAAAATCCCTGCTCTGAACCCAGTCTGAATCAGGCAAAGTCATTTGTTGTGCCAAGTGCACGGCCTCGATTCCTTCCTGTCGCTCCATTAAGCAGGTGGGCAGAGTGCCTGTCCTCCAAAGCATTTTGGTTACCTTTATTTCCCTGAGACAGCTTGTCTTTCACATGGCATCGTGATGTAGTTTGGGTAAGTCTCATCAGGTTTGATTACTCTTTGTTTGCCTTCAGATTTAGGAGTTTTGGATGGCACACAAGATTGGAGTTGAAGGATATGGAAGACCAACTCCCTTTTGCCTCATTGGTCACCTTGGTGGCAGAAGTTCAAGTTGCAATTTCTGAGTTTGTGTCTCTGAGTAGAAGAAAATGAAGGAATTGAATCTTCAGGAGGGCAGATTTAGACTGGATATTAGGAAGAAATTCTGTACAGTAAGGGTTCAAGTAAAGTAAGGACAACCTGGAACAGGTTGTCCAGGGAGGTTGTGGATACCCCATCCCTGGAGGTGTTCAAGGCCAGGATGGATGAGGCCTTGAGAGACCTGATAGAGTAGGAGGTGTCCCTGCCCATGGCAGGGGGTTGGAACTAGGTGATCTTTAAGGTTGTGTCCAGAGAAGGGCAACGAAGTTGGTGAGGGGCTTGGAACACAAGCCTATGAGGAGAGGCTGAGGGAGCTGGGGTTGCTTAGCCTGGAGAAGAGGAGACTCAGGGGTGACCTTATTGCTGTCTACAACTACCTGAAGGGAGGTTGTAGACAGGCAGAGGTTGGTCTCTTCTCCCAGGCAACCAGCACCAGAACAAGAGGACACAGTCTCAGGCTGCACCAGGGGAGGTTCAGGCTGGAGGTCAGGAGGAAGTTTTACACAGAGAGAGTGATTGCCCATTGGAATGGGCTGCCCGGGGAGGTGGTGGAGTCACTATCCCTGGAGGTGTTCAGGAGGAGACTTGACAGGGTGCTTGGTTGCATGGGTTAGTTGATTAGGTGGTGTTGGATGATAGGTTGGACACCATGATCTTGAAGGTCTCTTCCAACCTGGTCTGGTTCGGTTTGGTTCTATTCTATTCTATTCTATTCTATTCTATTCTATTCTATTCTATTCTATTCTATTCTATTCTATTCTATTCCTCTATGAAAGTTCATGCTTGGGCTCTCTATTAATACAGACATTTAAAGCAGTTGTTTGTAATTCTCAAATAAGTCTGAGGTGTGATCTTTATTGTAGAGATTGAGTAATTTATACATGGATTGAGTAAGAAAAGAATGTTAAGGCTCAGGGGTTTCATTTACACAGCAGGATTAGCCTGAGGTTTACTTAGCAAACGTGGCTGTGAATGTATAGATCTGGTGACAGAAGGTCTTATTAGCTGTGCTTGTCAGTAGCCAACAGATAAAACACACTCCATCTTCTTGCTGTGACAACACTGGCTTTGCCTGCCAGACTATTCCATTCCACACAGGGGGGGCAAATCTAATTAAAGGAAGAAAATTGAATTAGGGAAAGACTTAGTATGCCATCCTGGCTTTTCCCTTCCTAAATGCAGGATTAGTCCTGATTGCATGTCATGGCTATACCCTGTTTAAATGAAAGGGCAGCTCCTTGTTTCTCCAAGCGATCACTTGATTTGAGGATACTCCAGTCACATAAGATGACCCAGGCTGTCTGCAGCAGAGTGTCAGTCAGTCATATACACACTCATTACTTAGATGTGCCCTTCAAGAGATTACTAAGTAAGGGAGCAATGGATTTAGCCTGTTTCTTTCTGTCATTATTACTTTTATTGTTTTTCTCCTTCCTCTGTGGCTGTTAGAATCTGATTCTGAGAGGCATCTCTTTCTGAACTTTTGATGGATGAGGAATTTGGCTGGATGGGAAGGGGAAAATGGCAAAGGGGAAAGCCTAAACTCCACTGGAGTGCCAGACCTCATTGGAGAATCTGAAGTTGGTTTTTTTTCCTTAATTGCATTATTTAAAGACAGATCAGCATTATGGATTTCCATTAATAAGAGCATCACTTGAACAGAGACAGCACTGCTGCTGGGCTGGTGCAGTCAGCTGGCAGAGTGATTAGCCTTGAAAGGAAAACCAGCATTTTGGTGGCAGCAGGGGCTGGCAGGTTGCCTCTTGGGAATAGAGGAGCCAGGACAGAAAGCTGGTTACCAGGTGGTGATTTCTCTAGGACTAGATGAAACAGAAGGAGCTGGAAATGGAAGAAGCTGCATTTAGCAAGCAGGTTGAAGTGATTTTTGTGCTGATGTGAGGACTGAGCCAGGGTAGATTGGAAAGAGCAGCAGTGATTCCCTGCTTGGGCAGGGAGGTAGGACTTGAGAGGTCCTTCCCATCCTCAGCAGTTCTAGGGTTTGTGTGGGGGAGCCTGCAGATCTGTTTGAGAGCTCATGTGAGGCTGCTTGCAGTCCTGCTCCTTTCCTGCTGTTGCATTCCCAAAACTGCTCTGCCCACCGCTGGAATTTGCTTTCCTGGCTTTGCTGAGCTTTCTTTCTCCAGCTTCTAAACTCTGTCCATCAGAGATGTCATTGCTGGAGGGAGCAGCAAGAGGAAAACCATAGGGACATGATAGGCTGCTTTGATCTACCACAGCACCTCCTTCAAAGGTTTTCCTTCCTTTTCCCTTCTGAGAGAGTCTAACATTCCCTGGAACATGTGTAAGTAGATAAATAGGCAAGAAGAAGCACGATGACACCTGACCTTAAGAAAGCTTCTCATCTTGAGTCTGATTTCAGCTACCTTCAGGATGTAAATCTAGACTTTATTAGGATGCTTTGGGCTGACATCTGTTTACCTATCATTTAGCTGGCCCTAGCTGAAGAACAGGTGCAGGTGTGAGACAGGAGACAGCATGTTAGAATACTTAATAATTAATGTTTTAGTATTGTGATTCACCTTTTGAGGTGGAGAGAGTTCGCTGGTGTTGACTTTCAGGCACTGTGCAGTGGAGGCTTTCTCTCCAGCTGCTTTAAGTAGAGACAAAGAACTTGAGGCTTGTAGCCCCATGGCATCAGTTTGTCATTAAATGTGTTTTGCTCAGCAGATACCCTTGCAGGAGTCACAGAATCACAGAGTGTTAGGGGTTGGAAGGGACCTCCAGAGATCATTGAGTCCAACCCCCCTGCCAAAGCAGGACCACCTAGGGCAGGCCACACAGGAACACATCCAGGCTGGCTTTGAGAGAAGGACATTTGCTTTACTAAAGAGTTTGTGTTATTTCTTTCCTTTATTTCCTAGACACAGTGACAGAAATAGTCCTGAGTGCATAGCAATACCTTTTCCCCAGCATGTGTCATTCACAGCCAAACCAGAGGCTTTAAGGCCATATGGTTTACTTAGGAGAAGATGGCCAGGAAGGGGTCCTGGAGAGGATCTTGTCTGGCTAACTTGCTTTTTATGATTTCCTCCTGTGGGACCAACCCTGCAGATTGTCCTTCTTAGTTTCACATACTGGATCTCATTCTGCAGATGATCATGTGAACGTGCCTGACTGCTGTGCTGCTTTTTACCAACACTGCTGGACTTCCCTCATTAAGCTGTAGCTGGGGAATAGAATAGAATAGAATAGAATAGAATAGAATAGAATAGAATAGAATAGAATAGAATAGAATAGAATAGAATAGAATAGACCTGACCTGACCTGACCTGACCTGACCTGACCTGACCTGACCTGACCTGACCTGACCAGGTTGGAAGAGACCTTCAAGATCGTCGTGTCCAGCTCATCAACCAATCCAACCCACCTAAACAACTAAACCATGGCACTAAGCACCCCATCAAGCCTCCTCCTGAACACCTCCAGTGATGGTGACTCCACCACCTCCCTGGGCAGCACATTCCAATGGCCAGTCTCTCTTTCTGTGAAGAATTTCTTCCTAACATCCAGCCTAAACTTCCCCTGGTGCAGCTTGAGACTGTGTCCTCTTGTTCTGTTGGCGGTTGCCTGGGAGAAGAGACCAACCCCCACCTGGTTACAACCTTGTTCAGGTAGTTGTAGAGAGCCTAAAGAATACATGGAGATTTTCTGATGCCATGACATTGTTGCTACAGTATGTTGGTCAGAGTTGGAGAATACTGTTGAAGCTGTGCTGCTAGTAAAATGTCCATTAAGAAAAATGCCATAGGTATTTTTAACGAGGTGTTCTCATTACAGTATCACAGTATAACTAAGTTTGGAAAGGACCTCGAGGATGATTGAGTCCAATTTATCAACACAGACCCCATGCCTAGACCATGGCACCAAGTGCCACGTCCAATCTCCTCTTGAACGCCTCCAGGGACGGTGACTCCACCACCTCCCTGGGCAGCACATTCCAATGACGAATGACTCGCTCGGTGAAGAACTTCCTCCTCACCTTGAGTCTAAACCTTGAGACTGTGTCCCCTTGTTCTGGTGCTGGTTGCCTGGGAGAAGAGAATAACCCCTTCCTGGCTACAACCACCTTTCAGGTAGTTGTAGAGGGCAATGAGGTCACCCCTGAGCCTCCTCTTCTCCAGGCTCTTGCTGCAGTCGAGCCTCCCCTATACCTTAATGACCCTCAGATATCACTGAAAGCTCAAAAGCCCCTTGCTGTCACATCCTGAGCCTTGTTTGGAATGCTTAACGCCTCTTGGGAGCTTCTTAAATGTGGTATTTTTGTTTTGTGTTTTCCTTTGGTTTTAATTCTTCCCTGATCCCTCTTTTCAGATTTCAAATTATAATCTAGTTCCTGATGCATTGCTGACGCCCCGTGAGCCATGTCAGAAGTACTTCCAGGTCAGATGTCCTTTAAAAGATTCTGCTATGCAAATATGTGAAACTTTTCTTCTTCTTCTTCTTTCCCTTCTTCGTCTTTCCAGGCCCATGCTTCACTTTTATTTTGCATTTATACATGGAAAAGAGCGAAGCACTTCATTTTGGTTTTAACAGTGCCTTTTTGAATCAACTCTCTATTCAGCTGCCTATAGACCATAGAATCAATAAGGTTGGAAAAGACCTCAAAGATCATCAAGTCCAACCTGTCACCACAGACCTCATGACTACTAAACCATGGCACCAAGTGCCATGTCCAGTTCCCTCTTGAACACCTCCAGGGACGGGGACTCCACCACCTCCCTGGGCAGCACATTCCAATGGCTAACAACTCTCTCTGTGAAGAACTTTCTAGAATGATTAGAAGTAAAAACAACTTGGTCATGCAGTGTTTTCTGTTTGCAATGGCATTTTCCCTCTCCTCCTCCTAGCTCTGTTAGCTTTATGTCAAGATTGGAAAGCCTCAGTAAAAGCCGTGCAAGTTATAGTGTTTGTATTGTCATGGTTATCTTATGGTTATCATGCATTATGTGTCATAGTATCAGTCAGGGTTGGAAGGGACCACAAGGATCATCTAGTTCCAATCCCCCTGCCATGGGCAGGGACACCCCACACTAGATCAGGCTGGCCAGGGCCTCATCCAGCCTGCTCTTAAACACCTCCAGGGATGGCGCCCCAACAACCTCCATGTTATCATGCATGGGTATCATGCTTTGTGTTAAACCTGTTAGGGTGGTGAAAGTGAATCAATCTTTACCTGCAGGTTAGAAGTATGCAGCTGAGACTGATTTATTACAAAATAAGCAAGCTAAAACATTAATGAGTTGCTGTGACAGATCTACTTAATGAACTGTCCTTAATCACTAATGATGTTATTGTTCTCACTACTGAGAATACCCTAATTTATTCTTAGTTTTTCACCAGAGTTCAATTTTTTCTTATCATAGCTTATTTTTATTCACTTACAGCTTACTAGAGTTGACCTATTTTACACAGAATTATCAGGCTTGGAAGGACCTCAAAGATCAACCTGCCATGGGCAGAGATGCCTCACACTAGATCAGGTTGCTCAGGGTCCCATCCAGCCTGGCCTTAAAAGCTTCCATATTTTAGCTGAGATACAGAATCATAGAATGGTTTGGGTTGGAAAGGACCCAACAGACCCAACTGTACTGCATCCAGTTCTGGAACCCCTATTACAAGAGGGATCAGGAGGTGCTGGAAGGTGTCCAGAGAAGGGCCAGGAGGATGATCAGAGGGCTGGAGCTCCTCTCCTATGAGGACAGACTGAAGGAGTTGGGGCTGTTCAGTCTGCAGAAGAGAAGGCTCCGAGGTGACCTCATTGTGGCCTTCCAGTATCTGAAGGGGGCCTACAGGAAGGCTGGGGAGGGATTTCTCAGACTCTCAGGTAGTGATAGGACTAGGGGGAATGGAATGAAGCTGGAGGTGGGGAGATTCAGGCTGGATGTGAGGAGGAAGTTCTTCCCCATGAGAGTGGTGAAGCCCTGGAATGGGTTGTCCAGGGAGGTGGTTGGGGCCCCATCCCTGGGGGTGTTTAAGCCCAGGCTGGATGAGGCTCTGGCCAGCCTGATGTAGTGTGGGGTGTCCCTGCCCATGGCAGTGTGGTTGGAACTAGATGATCCTTGTGGTCCCTTCCAACCCTGACTGATACTATGATACTAGATCACCTAGTTCCAGCCCCCTGTCATGGGCAGGGATACCTGCTACTAGACCAGGTTGCTCAATGCCCAATCAAACTTGGCTTTGAACAATTCCAGGCTTGGAGCCTCCAGCCTCTTCCTGGGCAACCTGCTCCAGTGCCTTACTTCTGGGAAAGAGTAAATATATGAGCTCAGTGATTCCTGGTCTGCTGGTTTGTTAGTGTTCACTTTTCAGTAGAAGACAGAGGAACTCTCTGCTCTGTGCCAGTAGCATTCTCTCTGGTGGTGGCCATGCAGTGTGAGGAGCTGCCCAAGCAGGAGCACAGTCTGCCTCTGGAGGGGTGCCTGAGTGCAGGTCTCCTGGCACAGGTGATTAGAATTAGAAGAAGATTTTAATTAGAAAGCTGGGATTTGCTTTCTGTGGCAGAAGTGATGCATTTCAAGCATCACCAGGTCCAATATAAAGGAAGAAACACAGGCTGTCACTCTTCTTCCTTAGGCTGTTCTGTTCAGCATTGCCTTGAATTCAGAAGTTTCTCAGCACTTCAGTTAGTCCTGGTCTGGTAGCAACATCTGCCCTTGTGATGCAAGACCTGCCCTTTCCATTCCTATTTCTTACTCTCTTTTTGCCTCTTCCATTGCTTCCCTTTTTTGCCACCTTTGTATCCGTTTCTGTGGAGGGTGGAGGGATGCTGCCTGTGCATATCTCAGAGCCTGGCTGGGAGTGCAGGGTGATGGCCAAGGAGCCTGTCCTTTGAGAAGACAGCCTGCTCCTCTCCCTGCACACCTCGGGGTACTGTTTACATGTCCATTGATCATTTGATTGTGATGACCTGGTCAATGGATCATTTGAAAGGGGATCTGGAGGGAGGTGGTGTTTAGTGAAAGGTTTGCTTTGACATTTTTTCCCTTATGATCATACATAATAATAATAATAAACCAGGTTGGAAGAGACCTTCAAGATCCTCGTGTCCAACCCATCAACCAATCCAACCCACCTAAACAACTAACCCATGGCACCAAGCACCCCATCAAGTCTCCTCCTGAACACCTCCAATGATGGTGACTCCACCACCTCCCCAGGCAGCCCATTCCAATGGGCAATCACTCTCTCTGTATAGAACTTCTTCCTAACATCCAACCTAAACCTCCCCTGGCACAGCCTGAGACTGTGTCCTCTTGTTCTGGTACTGGCTGCCTGGGAGAAGAGACCAACCTCTGCCTGTCTACAACCTCCCTTCAGGTAGTTGTAGAGAGCAAGAAGGTCACCCCTGAGTCTCCTCCTCTCCAGGCTAAGCCGCCCCAGCTCCCTCAGCCTCTCCTCACAGGGCTGTGTTCCAAGCCCCTCACCAACTTTGTTGCCCTTCTCTGGACTCGTTCCAGCAAGTCAACCTCCTTCCTAAACTGAAGGGCCCAGAACTGGACACAGGACTCGAGGTGCAGCCTAACCAGTGCAGTGTACAGGGGCAGAATGACCTCCCTGCTCCTGCTGGCCACACTGTTCCTGATGCAGGCCAGGATGCCATTGGCCCTCCTGTCTGCCTGGGCACACTGCAGGCTCATGTTCAGCCTACCATCTTCCAGCACCCCCAGGTCCCTCTCTTCCTGGCTGCTCTCGGCCACTCAGACCCCAGCCTGTAGCACTGCATGGGGTTGCTGTGGCCAATGTGCAGAACCCAGCGCTTACATCAGCCCTAGCGTAGCACCCAACTTCCAAACCCTGGCTGGACTTCTGGAGGCTTTGGCTCAGTCATTGCTCAATGTCTCAATAGTCATCATAAATCCATGGGGGAGCTTTAATAAGCAGATGAATAAAATGCAATACATTTGGTTTCAGTGTTTCTGTGTGTGTGTTCTCACATTATTTTTGATAAGTGAAATGCTAACAGCAGGAGACTGACTACAGGAGGTCTGTCAGGCAGGCAGATACTGAAACATTTTGGGAGGAGGATTAATTTTTAAGAAGTTTGTTCAGCCACAAAAAAGGTGGCAAAACATTGCAGGAAGCAGCTCACTTGTAGCAAAGAAGAAGAAATTTCAGTCTTGTTCCAGATTGTGGCAGTTTGCATTTGTTGATAGGAGGGGGGGGGAAAAGTTTGTTTTGATTTGCTGAAGCATGAGGTAAAATACTATCTAGTGAAATCCATGTGTTCTAAAGGTCATAAGCCAGAAGACTTCAAGGCCAGCCAGTGGGGCAAATTTATCCTGTGCTGTTAATTTATGTGACTTCCAGATTTTCAGAGCTTTAACTGATTAGGAAAGATAAAAAGCAGGCAATGCATAAACACAATCCATGTTATAGCTCTAGAATAGAATAGAATGAACCAGGTTGGAAAAGACCTTTGAGATCATGAAATCCAACTTATCATCCAACACCATCTAATCAACTAAACCATGGCACCAAGTGCCCCATCCAGTCCAACCTATCACCCAAGACCTCATGACTACTAAACCATGGTACCAAGTGCCACATCCAGTCCCCTCTTGAACATCTCCAGCAATGGTGACTCCACCACCTCCCTGGGCAGCCCATTCCAATGGGCAATCACTCTCACCGTGAAGAACTTCTTCCTAACATCCAACCTAAACCTCCCCTGTCGCAGCCTGAGACTGTGTCCTCTTGTTCTGGTGCTGGTTGCCTGGGAGAAGAGACCAACCCCCACCCGGCTACAACCTCCCTTCAGGTAGTTGTACCAGCAATAAGGTCTCCTGAGCCTCCTCTTCTCCAGGCTAAGCAGCCCCAGCTCCCTCAGCCTCTCCTCACAGGGCTGTGCTCCAAACCCCTCCCCAGCTTTGTTGCCCTTCTCTGGACATGTTCCATCAACTCAACATCTTTCATACACTGAGGGTCCCAGAACTGGACCCAGGACTCAAGGTGTGGCCTAAGCAGTGCTGAGTACATTGGCAGAATGACCTCCCTGCTCCTGCTGGCCACACTATTCCTGATAGAGGCCATAATGCCATTTGCCTTCTTGGCCACCTGGGCACACTTCTGGCTCATGTTCAGCCTACCATCAACCAGTACCCCCAGGTCCCTCTCTGCCTGGTTGTTTTGTAGATTACAAGATGTGCTTTGGCAATATTATGTACAATCAGATATGACCTTGGTTATGTTAGACTTGGTTGGGTTTAGGCAAGATGCAGAAAGCAACATTTATTGAGGTATTTATATTAGAAGTGCATTGATAAAGTCCCTTTAAATGATGCAGTGGCTCTGTTTTAGAAGTGTTTCGTGGCTAGAGCTGCAGTTGTCTGTAGGATATTACCTATCTGTGGCTGTTACCTAAACCAATGGGTTTTGCACAGCGTGGGTGGGGTGATCAGTCTTAAATCTGCAGTTGATCTGGTCCAGCTGTGGCTGGGACTTGAAGGGAATGGCAGAGGGGCACATTTGCTACATTTAGTTTAAAGTCCTGTGTTGAACAAGTTGCAGAAGTTGTTCTAGGGGGATGATTTAAAGAGCAGAGTATGCTTGTCTGCTTGGTTTGAAATGAACCAGTGATGGTTAGTAGCATGCAGCTTTGACAGCACCTAGGATTGTAGAATTGTTAGGATTGGAAGGGACCTCAAGGATCAGCCAGTTCCAACCACTTTGCCATGGGCAGGGACACCTCACACTACATCAGGTTGCTCAGAGCCACATCCAACCTGGCCTTAAAAACCTCCAGGGATGAGGCTTCTACCGCCTCGCCAGGCAACCTGTGCCAGTGTCTCACCACCCTCATGGGGAAGAATTTCTTCCTAACATCTGATCTGAATCTACCCATTTCTGGTTTTGTTCCATTCCCCCTAGTCCTATCACTCCCTGACACCCTCAAAAGTCCCTCCCCAGCTTTTTTGTAGCCCCCTTCAGATACTGGAAGGCCACAATTAAGTCTCCTCAGAGCCTTCTCCACTCCAAAGAGACTCAAAGATGCAGCAATGCCATCAACTGTGTGTGCATTTAGGTAACATTTAGAAGTGCTCCTTTTCACCCTGTGTTGATGTATATGTTCTTTTAAACCCCATATATTTTCTCTCTTGTAAATGTGTACAGCAGTCAGTTCCCTCGTATATCAAATATACAAGGGATGCAGCCCAACTCAGCTGGAATCAGCTGTCATCAGCTAGCTCAAATTACAGCTTTGCATTGCTGGAGAAGCCCCAGACACGTTTTTATGTGCAACATAAGCAGTCAGTGATATCTGAGAGTGGGGAACAACAGAAAGTGTGTTTCATGCTGTGGCAGATGGGAGTGATTTATTAATTGGCCTCTAATTTGGTTGCCAGGTGTCCAACAACAGCGACTACTGCAGTATGTAAATTGAGGTGTTTGTGGGGCATTCATGCAGATTACTGGGAGCCATAAATAGTGCAGGGACAAATTGTAGTTTTTAACATATATATATATATATTTTAATCATTTTTAATGGTCTAGAAATCTGTTCCCTCAATAAACTTTATTGTTTTCCTTCTTAATGTGAGCTGTGCCCCTGGGGCTAGCAAAGATCAGACTCTAGTCTACAAGGTGGCGAAAGAGTGGTTTTATTTCACAGTGGAATGGGTGTACTCTGCTCTGGGGTGTGTGGGTGTACCCTTAAATTTGATCTTTGTGAGTCATCTTCATCTCTGGAGCACAGCACTCTTTTTAAACTTGATTGAATTAGAGCAGGATATTTGGTCAAAGGTTCTCCTCCAACCCCCAACCCTTTGTTTCACCTTTGTGAAATAAACTTTGCCTTCTGGCCCTCTGCTTCCCACCTCCAAAACAAAAAATAGCAGGAGGGATAGAAAGATGAAGAGCAGAGAAAATGCAAACATTCAGAGGCAGCAGGCAGCTGGCCAGTCTAGCTGAAAATTACCAGTGATTAGAATAGAATAGAATAGACCACACCAGGTTGGAAGAGACCTTCAAGATCATTGTGTCCAAACTATTATGCAACATGGAGTAGAGTAGAATAGAGTAGGATAGAATAGAATAGAATAGAATAGAATAGAATAGAATAGAATAGAATAGAATAGACCAGACCAGGTTGGAAGAGTCCTTTGAGATCAAGTCCAGCCTATCATCCAGCACCATCTAATCAACTAAACCATGGCACCGAGCACCCCATCCAGTCTCTTCCTAAACACTTCCAGTGATGGTGACTCTACCACCTCACTGGGCAGCCCATTCCAATGGGCAATCACTCTCTCTATATAGAACTTCTTCCTAACATCCAACCTAAACCTCTCCTGGCGCAGCTTGAGACTGTGTCCTCTTGTTGTGGTGCTGGTTGTCTGTGAGAAGGGACCAACATCTGCCTGGCTACAACCTCCCTTCAGGTAGTTGTAGAGAGCAATAAGGTCTCCCCTGAGCCTCCTCTTCTCCAGGCTAAGCAACCCCAGCTCCCTCAGCCTCTCCTCACAGGGCTGTGCTCCAAACCCCTCCCCAGCTTTGTTGCCCTTCTCTGGCCACGTTCCAGCAAGTCAACATCTTTCCTAAACTGAGGGGCCCAGAACTGGACTCAAGGTTGAGTTCTGCCCTAGATGAAAAAGGAGCATCTCAGACATTTCTCACATTTTCTAATTCCTGGTGCTAAGTGGTTGAGTTTTTTCCCTCCTCATCAGTGGTAGAGGTGAAATACTGGAATGAAAGGATGACTTTTGGACTTCCAGGCATTTGCAAAGGGCACCTTTTCTTTCCTTAAGACCACCTGCAACAGAATCAGATATGAAAAACCTGTCCTAAAACTGCCTTGCATAGGGTCAAGCATTCTGCTTTTTCTCAGCTTCATGGTCCTGATGATCTCTCTCTTTTTTTTTAATGCTTCTGTTTTTCCTTATTTAATAAGCTAAGCTTTTTGCCTGTTCTCTTACCCACTTAGGTTGTGGTAATTTTCCTACTGTAAACCAATTATGTCAAGTGCTGCATCCCTTTACCAGAAGCCCTGGTAAAATCTCGTGTCTGCTGCAGGAGTTTCACAGGTGTCTCTCTTGCTTTTGCAGTCGATTCCGGCGTGGACGCCCTGGCAGTGTTTATGGCAAGCAGCAGCACGACGGACGTTGTGAACCGCAACAGCCCTGCCACCCCGCCCAACACCCTCAACCTGCGCTCCTCTCACAACGAGCTGCTGAATGCAGAGATCAGGCACACGGAGACCAAGAACAGCACTCCCCCCAAATGCAGGAAAAAATACGCCCTGACTAACATCCAGACAGCCATGGGGCTTTCCGACCCGGCGGCGCAGCCCCTTCTGGGCAACAGCTCTGCAAATATAAAGCTGGTGAAGAATGGAGAAAACCAGCTCAGGAAAGCGGCCGAGCAGGGACAGCAGGATCCCAACAAAAACCTCAGTACCACTGCAGGCATAAACCTAACTTCTGAGAAGTTTGAAGGCAAAGAGCCCATCCCACAGGATTCCTCTGGCTGTGAAATATTGCCCTCGCAGCCAAGGAGGACCAAGAGCTTCCTGAATTACTATGCGGATCTAGAGACGTCCGCCAGAGAGCTGGAGCAGAGTTTTGTTGCCATGGAAGATAAGTCTGCGCAAAGCAACAGCCAGGCTTCTACTGTTATTGTCAATGGGGACATCCTGCCCCGGAAACAAAACATACTGTCGAGCCCAGAGGATGGCCAAGTTGCCACAGTGTCGTCGAGCCCAGAGACTAAGAAAGACCACCCAAAGACTGGGGCCAAAACAGATTGTGCCCTCCATAGGATTCAAAACCTGGCCCCAAGCGACGAGGACTCCAGCTGGACTACGCTGTCGCAGGACAGCGCTTCACTGAGCTCGCCCGACGAAACAGGTAGGCAAGGAAAGGCTGCTCGTGGCCACTGTTTTGGATGTGCTTTGCTTAATTCCTCTCAGCTGGTGGCTGGAATGAGGGAGGTTTTTCAGTGGTGCTCTCTGTGAGGAGGTGATTTGCATCGAAACACAAGCAGGGAGCTTCCACTCCAGCTTTATGTCCACTTGGTGGCCTCCCGCTTGATCCTGGCAGCTTTACAGGCACCAGTGGGTGCTGTAGACGGGTTACTAAAAGTATCCCAAGAGAACTTTTTTGCTAATTTATAAAGGATTGCTCTTCACTAATCAATGGGTGCATGTTGTGAGCAGTATATGATTCTCTAGAGAGGCTAAATGGTTGGTGAATCTCCAAACACAACAGACTAATTTCCTCTGCAATGATATCATTTTTCTGGCTCAACAGAGGGTTTGACTTTTCTAGTTGGATCTTTTATGAGTGTTCCCCCTCTGCCCCAAGTCCTGTTAAGTAATAGGTTGAAAAGAATGGAATGGAATGGAATGGAATGGAATGGAATGGAATGGAATGGAATGGAATGGAATGGAATAGAATAGAATAGAATAGAATAGAATAGAATAGAATAGAATAGAATAGAATAGAATAGAATAGAATAGAATAGAATAGAATAATAGACCAGGTTGGAAAAGACCTTTGAGATCATCGAGTCCAACCTATCACCCAACACCATCTAATCAACTAAACCATGGCACCAAGTGCCTCATCCAGTCTCCTCTTAAACACCTCCAGTGATGGTGATTCCACCACCTCCCTGGGCAGCACATTTCAATGGCAAATCTCTCTTTCTGTGAAGAATTCTTCCTAACACGCAGCTCAAACCTCTGCTGGTGCAGCTTGAGACTGTGTCCTCTTGTTCTGTTGCTGGTTGCCTGGGAGAAGAGACCAACCCCCACCTGCCTATAACTTCCTGTCAGGTAGTTGTAGATGGCAATAAGGTCTCCCCTGAGCCTTCTCTTCTCCAGGCTAAGCAACCCCAGCTCCCTCAGCCTCTCCTCACAGGGCTGTGCTCCATACCCCTCCCCAGCTTTGTTGCCCTTCTCTGGACATGTTCCAGCAACTCAACTGAGGTCCTTTCCAACCTGGTTGATTCTGAGATTCTAAGTCTTTCCATGATACACTTTCATAGGAGTCCTTCTAAGCCTTGAGTCAATTAATTTCCATGTTTTATTTTCTTTGTGCAGCAGTTCCCTACAGTAACTCAGAAACTTGAAACCATGGCATTTCCTGGTTTGGAATCCTGGGCTCATTAATGATTTGAACAGTTCTAATGACTTCTGCAATGGCTCTGCTGTGATTTACAACGTTATTTATGCATTATTTTCAAAACTCTTGTGATCTCTTTTATTCTAGCTAATGGACTTGGGCAGTATATAATTGTCAAAAAGGGGAGGCCATCCAACTCTTCACGTTGACACAAGGTTAAAGGAGTTCAGTATCTATTGTTTCTATTTTAAGTGATTTCATTATTTCAGTGCAGAGATTATATATTCTCTGGAGGCCACCATGTTCCAAACACACAGCTGCATTCCATGTCAGTCATAGAATCAATAAGGTTGGAAAGGACTTCAGAGATCATCAAGTCCAACCTGTCACCCAACACCTGTGGCCAGCAGGAGCAGGGAAGTCATTGTGCCCCTGTACTCTGCTTTGGATAGGCTGCACCTTGAGTCCTATGTCCAGTTCTGGGCCCCTCAGTTTAAGAAGGACATTGAGACACTTGAATGTGTCCAGAGAAGGGCAACAAGGCTGGGGAGAGGCCTTGAACACAAGCCCTATGAGGAGAGGCTGAGGGAGCTGGGATTGTTTAGCCTGGAGAAGAGAAGGCTCAGGGGAGACCTCATTGCCCTCTACAACTACCTGAAGGGAGGTTGTAGCTGGGAAGGTTTTGGTCTCTTCTCCCAGGCAACCAGCACCAGAACAAGGGGACACAGTCTCAAGCTGTGCCAGGGGAGGTTTAGACTCGAGGTGAGGAGGAAGTTCTTCACCGAGCGAGTTGTTCGGCATTGGAATGTGCTGCCCAGGGAGGTGGTGGAGTCACCGTCCCTGGAGGTGTTCAAGAGGGGATTGGACGTGGCACTTGGTGCCATGGTCTAGTCATGGGGTCTGTGGTGACAGGTTGGACTCGATGATCCTCGAGTTCTCTTCCAACCTTACTGTGATACCTCATGACTGACTAAGCCATGGCTTCAAGTGCCACATCCAGTCCCCTCTTGAACACCTCCAGGGATGGTGACTCCACCACCTCCCTGGGCAGCACATTCCAATGGCTAACAACTCTTTCTGCGAAGATCTTTCTCCTCACCTCAAGCCTAAACACCCCTTGGCACAGCTTGAGATTGTGTCCTCTTCTTCTGGTGCTGGTTGCCTGGGAGAAGAGACCAACTCCGACCTGGCTACAACCTCCCTTCAGGTAGTTGTAAACAGCAAGAAGGTCTTCCCTGAGCCTCCTCTTCTCCAGGCTAAGCAACCCCAGCTCCCTCAGCCTCTCCTCATGGGGCTGTGCTCAAGGCCTCTCCCCAGCTTCGTTGCCCTTCTCTGGACACATTCAAGTGTCTCCATGTCCTTCTTAAACTGAGGGGCCCAGAACTGTACACAGTATTCCAGGTGTGTCCTAACCAGTGCTGAGTCCAGGGGCACAATGACCTCCCTGCTTCAGCTGGCCACACTCATGCATGACTATCTCAATAGTGATTATTTTAATATATAGGTGTTTTTTTTTCTCCCCACCAGAAATCCCCACCATGTGACGTACCATGGATCTTCTGAGCTTCTTTTTGATACATAACAAACCTTTGTTGTTAAGAGAGAAACTTTTCATGAAGTCACCTTTCCATGTGCAAAATGAAAACGTTTTCAGTCTACTAAAATTGCTGGTTGGGTTAATACTGTTTCTCTGGGCACCTGGAGAATCACAGAAAGGCTTAGGTTGTAAAGGACCTTAGAGATCATCTGCTCCAACCACACTGCCATGGGTAGAGACGCCTCTCAGCTAGGCTTGGTTGCCTCATTTAACCTGGCCTTGAACACTCTCAGGGAGGAGGCATCCACAGCCTCCCTGGGCAGCTTATTCCATAGGTGAGATAGTTCATGCTGGGGAGACACAATTTTTTTCACCCTTTGGACAGTTGCCCTACTTGCTGCCTTCAGTGTTTTGGGGACTGCACAGAGGCAGCAGCTCCCTCCAGCTCCTCAGCCTTTGGCTTGCACAGCAGCTTGTTTCCACCCTGGTTGAAAGTGCCATTAAAAGAGGCATCAGGAGCACAGGTGCCCTTTTTTTTTTGGGTAGTGCCACTGCTGTATGCAGTTGCCATGTACCAAATTGCTGTCTACTGCTGGTCCCTGAGCAAATCTGGGAGGACAATTCAATAGCTGATTACAAATAAATGAGTTCAACCCAGTGCAGAAATGACAGCGACGAGACTGGGCCTTGGGGACCAGGATTGTGACTTGTAAATAGAAGCTGATATATTTGAACCAACTCTGTGTCTGGGCAGAGTAATCTTCTAATACAATAAAACTTACAGCAAATCATGAACTAGTCAGAAGGGTTCATACCACTGGTCAGCTCTGCCCCTGATTTGAACCAGCATCTTTGACAGAATCGAAATGGGTGTCCTCTTAAGAGCACCATTTTTCCTTCCCAGCACCTGTCTGATACAGACACCCAGTATGTTATTTACTACAGAAGGTGCTTTTTGTGTTCCTGAGGGTGGAAAAAGATTTATGGGAGCAGAAATACTTTCAATTACACTGTGGATAAACACAACTCCTATGATATTAAAGAAAGAATGTTTTATCACTGTACAGTTGTAGCTTCACAGATTGCATCAGGTTGGAAGGGACCTTCAAAGGTCATCTGGCCAACCCCCTGCAGTCAGCAGAGACACTTCCACTAGATCAGGTTGCCCAGGTCCACATCAATTCTGATCTTGAATGTCTCCAGGGCTGGGGCCTCAACCACATCTCTGGGCAACCTGTTCTGATAGTTCCCCACTGTCATTGTGCAGAACTTCCTCCCTATGCCCAACCTAAATTGCCCCTGCTCCTGTTTAAAACCGTTGCCCCTTGTCCTATCACTACAAGCCCTTCTAAATAGTCCCTCTCCAGCCTTCCTGTAGTTCCCCTTCAGATACTGAAATGCAGCTCTAAGGTCTCCACACAGCCTTTTCCTCTCCAGGCTGAACAGCCCCAATCTTTCAGCCTGTCTTCACAGTAGAGGTGCTCCAGCCCCTTGATCATCTTTAGAGCCTTCCTCTGGACCCACTCCATCAGGTCCATGTCCTTCCTGTGTTGGGCACCTTATAGCTGGACACAGCACTCCAGGTGAGGTCTAACCAGAGCAGAGTGGCAGAATCACCTCTCTTGAGCTGTGGCCATGCTTCTTCTGATGCAGCCCAGGTCACAACTGGCCTTGTGGGCTGAGTCCTAGGTAAACGTCCAGTCTTCAGATTTTATTGAAAGAGGCTCTAGTTCACACCTGCTGATCATCCTGATGGCCTGTTGACTTGTCATGTTGAGCTGAGTGTTTGAACCTTACTGTTAACCACATATCAAGAACAGTGCATACTTTATAGTCTCACACTTGACCATTTGCTGACTGCTTATGGAATAGGAAAAATCGCTGTAGCTGCATATGTGCTTGTGTAGGAGACACTCATTGTGTGGAGGAGCCAGCTGCATGCTTACCTTCCTTTTAGTTACCTCTGTAATAGGATTTTAGAGCAGATAAAGTAACCCAGTTTAAAAGAAATACAACCTAACAGGCCACATGGTTACACAGTGTTCACAGGAATGATCAGCAGTCAGGGTCTGCTGGTTGAAGGCCATAAAAGAAATTGAACTTGATAGTAAATTGAGCTTGAAAAGTGACTCTCTTGAGTCCATGCTGCTGCTATCACTTGCACAGAGAGGCTGCTTGCTGTGTTTTTTGGGCAGTCAGATAGGTTTTATCCTGTGGTTCTCAGTGGAACTACCAAAATCCATGACTTGAGTGCTTGCATGAGGGGTCTGACTCAAACCCTCAAGCTTCCAGGGTAAAGACCATTGATCAGGATGCTTTTGAATTGGGAAAACTTGCGTTTCAGAAGTGGTGAACAAGTTAATCATGTCTGGTACCTCACTTGACAAACTCTTTGTAGAAGCTTTTCAAGTTTCTATTGTTTCAGGGAGGGACAAGTGTAATTCTGTGTCCTTGTTCTCTCTGAGGTTCAATGAGTCTTCCTGAAAAAGCTCTTTTCTACCTAGCATTATGTCTTCACAGTTCTCTCCTGAGACCATGGAAAGAGTTCAGGTCCAGTCAGACACAGGGCCAAGCAGAGAGGAAGGGAAAACAAAATACAGAAGAGAAGCATGAGAAAGTGATGGTGGGGAGGAAAGCAGGATGCTGAGAGGTCTTTCAGAGGGCTGGTAAGGCAGGAAGTTGCACAGAAGAGAAGCCATGATCAACTCTTATCAGACTAACTGCCCCTCCTATTCTCAGTTCATAAAGCTGTGCAAGTACTGACAAATTACAACCAAAACTGATCCAGCAAACCTCTGCCTCAGCACTTCTGAATGCTACATAGAGCTCAGGCCAAACTGCAGTCCACCTCTCTGATGCTTTGAAATGGGTGTAGAAATCTCTGGGGAAGGGAAGGAGAATCCTGTCTTAGCACGGGGAGGACTCTTAACCTGTGGCCTTCTGCTTGTTAAGGCAAGCAGAGAGCATGAGTATATTCTGAGTGAGTTCTGCGTGCTCCAGAGCTCTTTGTAGCCTGGTTGGGTGCTTGTTTGTCATCTTCTGTGCTCCTGTATTGCAGCTGCATGAGGGTGTGGTAGAGAAATGGTTTTGTCATTGGGCAGGATGAGTCTCTTGTGGCTCCTGAGCTCTGAAGGCTCTCACAGTTGCTGAGGTAGCAGTGTTTCACCCAGATGTACAAGGCTGGGGATGGCTGGTACAGTTTGGGTGATTCCTGCTCCAAAGGCATCCCTGCCTCTTTGTAGCTAAATCCCCTGCAGAGCAGAAACCCAAAGGCTGGGACACTGTGGTCATTTCTCCAAGTATCTACAGTGATACCAGCATCATGCCTTAGCTGCAGTGGTGAACTTGTCTCACACTGCTGGCTCTCAGTGAACAAGAATTATGGAGTGGGGAGGAAAGCAGGAAAGGTTGGAAGGTGTGAGCATGACCTGGTAGCTTGCTGGGAGAATGAGCCTACTGGAAAGGGAAGCAAAAGGAATCACAGATTCACAGAATTAACCAGGTTGGAAAAGACCTTCAAGATCATCAAGTCCAACCTATCACCTAACACCATCTAATCAACTAAACCATGGCACTAAGTTCCACATCCAGTCTTGAGTAACTGCAGCTATGGAGATAAATCAGAACTTGGCACAGACTGAGTGGTAGTTGGAATAAGGAAGAGCTGGAAACAAGTAAGGGAGTTAATAATCAGTAGGTTAAGCAAACAGGACTAGCAGAAAGACAGCAAGAATAAGTAGGATGGTCTAAGATTGAGCAGAAGCAGAAGTGAGTATTGGGGAATGTGTGCTCTTCAGGCTGTGATTTTATTTCACAGAAGTTCTGAAAACTTAAAGCTGGCAAAACCAGGAGAGCTGTGGGTGAAAATCATTTAATATTGAATTACTGCAAAGAGAAAACCAGATCCCAGAGCAGGATTAGATTAATGCCCTGTGAGAAGAAGACATCTGTGCAGTGAGGGACAGACCTCCATTCCCTTGAGTTCTTGCCCTGCTATGTTTGCACCTGTAGGTATTTCTTTTCATCTCCCCGGGTTAGTGGCTCTCTTAGACCCCAGTCACTCAGTGCACTGGTTTCTCATGTCCTTAATTCTCACACAAGTCAGCTTTAGCTGATTTAAAACTAATTCAGCTCACTGGAACAGGCTGCCCAGGGAGGTGGTTGAGTCACCATCCCTGGATGTGTTTAAAGGTTGTTTTGATGTGGTGCTTGGGGGATCTGCTTTAGGGGTGAACTTTGTAGAGTAGGGTCAGTGGTCGAACCTGATGATCCCAGGGGTCTTTTCCAACCAGAGTGATTCTGTGATTCAATTAATGGCATGGGATTGGTTGAATTGGGTCCCTTGAGTCACAGCTCCAGTACTGTAAGCTGTGGTATTAGACAGAAACCTATAGCATGTACCACTGAGATGGTGCTGCAGGCAGCCTTGGGTTCTTTGCTGCTGCATCAAGAAAAGGTGGGTATACTCCAGACAGTACTGAGCCATCTCTGTGGCCCAGAAGAGATCTTGTATGATGGCTCTTGGCATGCTGCAGAGACCTTGCTCTGAACTCCCGTCCTCACTTGAGAGTGGATGTATGCTCCCTGCCTCAAGGGACACGAAGCCTTTCTTAAGCAATCCCGAGAAAGCACAAACATTTGCCATTACGACTCAATTGCTTCATTGTGAGATGTATGGAGCCCCCGGGTATTCAGCATAAGGTTGTAAATGTCCAACATCAAGATGCCACAGAGCTCAAGATAATGACATTAAGTGGGTTTCTTGTAGTGTCTGAGGTCTGGATTTCTGGAGCCAGCAGTGCGTGTCCTTCGGTTCGTGCAGCAGATTTATCCGTGAGAGCTTAGTGATGAGAAATCCTCGGGGGGAGAGGGAGAAGACAGCCCCAAATCTAAAAGATTTGATGTTGATGCCTGCTTATAATGTCTCTTGGGCATTTTTAGCCATTTCTATATGATGTTGTGTTACAGGGGTTGTTTTTTAAGCACTAGTTGTTAGGCTGGTCGTTTTATACGTGCATCATTTGACACACGCTGGATTGATTTGTCACCTAATACAATTCTCAGGCAAAAACCTTGTGGTAGTACTTCTCAGGACTAGTCATGAAACTGTTTCTTAATTAAACTATTTTTCTCCTAAGCAGGGACATAATTCAATATCAGCTCCATTATTTTTCCTCAGAATCTAGTTTTACTTGCTTTTGAATTGAGTTTAAATGTGACTCACTTCAGTCATTCACCCAGTGCGCTGAGAGGAGAGGAGCGCTGTCATGGTACTCCAGTAAGAGTTGTAACTGTGGAGCATCTCTTTTGCCTGTAACTGATAAAAGACTCTAAATACAAGCTAAGCTCTTGGCTTCTTTTGCTTTTTAGAAGTGGATTTTTGGCTCTTTCCTGACCCTGAGAAGTTTTCAGAGAGGAAGAAAGGAGCCCATCCCTCCTCCCCTTCATAAAATGAGAGCCAAATGGCACAAGGCAGGCCGGCCAAATTAATTTTTAAATTGGAAATGCCTTTCCATGCAGAATTTAATTTAATTTCACTTCTACTCCCCAAGAAAGAGACAGTCAGGTTACCCTGGTCATTTTGGCTGACAGGATTCTTGGCTTTGCTTTAATTATTGATTATAGCAAGGGGAGGGACTCTGGGATGAGAGCAGCGCTCTCGCTAATAGAAGCCTTTCACTAAATCAATTCCTACCATTGCTGCAATGCACCTTCAGGGAGTCGGAGGTTTGCAGCCTGAAGAAGAATTTTGCTTTCAAAGAGTGGAGCTTTGCCATTGATTTTCATAAGCCTTTCCTTTTTGTGTTTATATAGGCAGCTAAGGAGAACAAGAAACAACAAGATAACTACATTTCCAGGGGCTGATTTGCAGAGCGAGGGGCAGTTCTGGTCCAAAGTTGAGCTGATTAAATCTTGATGTGATTGTGGCTTGTGGGCTGGAAGTACTGTTTTAAAAGCTTGTCTCCTGAGCAGAGTCAGTCAGAAAATACATCAATGTCTTGCAAGCTGGAATCAATTCAGTAGAGAATGCACTGTCTGCACATGCTGCTGTAATTCCTGTGTAGCCATACTTCTCGTATGGCTTTCCTGGCTGATTAGAAAAGGCAGGCACTTACATGGTCAAAGTGGTGTTTCCTCTGTTACTCCTACCAGCAGTTGAAGCACTGTTCCTTGTTAGACTAATTAAGTAAGTGCCTGGTTAAACATAGCCATGCTTTTTGCCATCTTCGAGTTGGAGATGCTCCACAGAAGGAGAATATGAAGCTGTTGGGACATGCATGTGGCAAAGTTAAACGATGCTGGTAGCAGATCAGTACGTGCTGAACTATCCAGGAGCATCTAGTAACTGTAAGTAACACTTCTTTTCTGGTTTGCTTTTGTATAGCTCTGCTTACCAATGCCACTTAGCTCTGGATGCAGTTACCTGTTAAGAATTAATTCTGTGCAGTGGAAGATCAGCCTGTATCTGGCAAGTTGTGGAGTGCATAGTGTGCAGTTCATACTGTAAAGTTACTGTAAATGCTCATCGTTTCAGTAGTGAACTGACAAGTGATGTTTTACACTTGTGACCCATAGAGCTTGAAGATTTTTTTATGCAGGTTTAAAATACTTCATGAACAGGAGTTTCAGTTTCTCCTTCACACAACAAGTTCCTCCCTTGGGGCTGCTTTATTCTCCTTGCAGTCAAAGGGAGGAGAAAAAGTCTGCCTAAATAACTTAAGAGCAGTACCTCTAGTTGTTTCCTAAAGTTCAAGGTAAAGCCACTTCTGATGTACTGAGGGAGGTTTTAGTGGCTAGAAACTTGAGATGGTTTACAGCCAGTATTTGATTGGGATCTGTCACAGAATGTTGAGTAGTGTCTTGGACATTTTTGTTGTTGTTGTTCATTTTGCCTGCCTTAAATCCATGAATTTGGCTGGGTCAGGAAAATCATCTTATATCTTATGAAGTTGGTTCAGACTAAGTTAAAAAGTACCAGATAGCATGTGATACAATACAAAGCAGTGAAAAATCCTGCCCAAAATGCTGCAAACAAGTGTTAGCTCACCAGAGTGGCATTTCATTTCTCCAGGGGTCTGAAACTAAGCTTTTTGGAAGGGATGAGCCTTGCAGCTGGAATTCTACAATGATGAACAAATCTACTACCTCATTAGGCAGTGGGATGTGATTTGTTATGGTATGCTGGGTAAGGTGGTAGTCAAAAGTTCAGAAGAGAGAGCAAACTCTTTGTTTTCTCCTTCTGGTAATGCTACTGCAAAAGGGTCAGCATAAAGGCCACCAGATCAGGTTATTTTAACTTTGTTAGTTTTCATTTGGTTTGTCACTCTACAGATGTTTTATCAGGCTTGTCTGTTGTGCTGGCCACAGTCCTTTATCTGGGCTAATTCTGTTTTCAGAAGGTGGCAGGATTCACTGAGAATTCCTTACCAGTGCAGAAACTGAATTTCTAGCTAGCAGTCTGGCATCCAGTGTGTTGCTGCCATCTCTCCTTTCTATGGCTGTGTTTTTCTGGGATGCAAATAATGTAAGGGAAGCAAGACTGTAAACATTTACTGACAGAAGAGCTCTTTTGAACTGTAATAATTGACATGTGTAAAAGCCTATAGTTTAAGTGGTGTTAATTACCTCTCAAGAGCAGTCAGCTCTGCAGTAATCACTCCATGAGATCTGCTTTTAGTTACTGCACTTTGTGGTGGTTTGAATACATTTCCCTTTCTTTAGTCCTAAAGATATTTGAGCCAGACAGATGTATTTGCCTATAAAGAAATGTGTAGGTATTAGGTGGCTCTGTACAATTTAGAGTAAAAGTAATAACATCTTAATTTTAGACACATATTGATATCAATTTAAAGGTTCCAAACATGTAAGGATAATATTCAGTCCCCTAACTCCTGTTGTCATATGAGGTTATTGGGTGTATTGGGGTAGAAAACTCTGTACCTTTGCACTTATATTCCTTCTGGGCATATATCTATGGCTGTCTATGTATCTATATCTGTCTCTCTCCATATATATATCTGCCTTATATATATCAGTTTGAGTGTCCTCATATCAGATGTGGCTTTCTGATCTAATCTGTTGTAGTTACTTCTATCAAAGTCTTTCAATAATGTTGTTAGTTCCACTATTTCCAGTGCAAATGAAGAAGCTAACTGCAGGCTAGAGCTCACTTTTACAAGAGCTAGAGAGGTTACAGTTCTGTTTTGTACATCACCAGGTAGTACAGCAGCTTGGAAGAATGGCCATATCCAGCCAGCAGACCATGCAGGTCTTTATGGGTTGCCTCTGACACTGGTCAATAGCAGAAAGTGACTGGAGGAAGAAGAGAAACCCCAAAATGGGGCTAGCATGAAGTGGTCCTCCTTATCCTGTTACCTTTCAGCCTTTGGTGGTTTTAAGGCTTTGAGACTCAATATGCCATTCATGTTATTTTCTTTGATTGCTCTTAGTAGACTTTTCTAACATGAATTTGTTTAATCATCTTTGGTCTCATTTGTATTTCTGGCATCCACAATATCCTGTGACCATGAGCTCCATAATTTAATTATGTGTCATATGAAAGAACACTTCCCTTTGTTATAAAATTGCTCTCCAATAATTTCATTAGGTGCCCACTGCTTTTCTCTTACAGAAAGCAGTAAATAACAGTGAATGATCATTTCCTTTCCACCCTTGACTTCTTCCCACCATTCATGGTTTTAGAGATTTCTGTGACCTCCTTCCCTCCTCCCAGTCATTTGTTTTCCAAACTCAAACATCCTGCTGCACTCAGCTGCCTGCAGAAGCAATTTTATCTGTCTTGGTCTTTTTTTAGTTCTGCTACATCTGGTTTTATAAAGGGACATGTGGAAGTGAACTCACTAGTTCCACTCTCTATTGGAGCTGTACACATAAGGACTTTTGTCTTGATCTCAGTTCCCAGCAGATAACTTTTGCAACTTTCAGTGAGCACCACGGATTTACTTCCAAAGAACTCGGTGACCTTGGTCCTTCCAAAGTGGCCAAAGGTAATTAATTGTAGCAGATTAGCAGAAGAGCAGTAAAAGAACTTTAAGAAATTAATAAAAGCCAGGAGATGAGCATCTCTGTGGTGAAGGAAACTGAGAAGTGAAGGCTGTGCATTAGTAAAAAAACACTCTTGAAACCAACTCTCTAGGACCCATCTGCAGCCTTGGGTTTTTGCACAGCAGCAAAGGTAAATGCAAATCTGGAAATGGAAATCCTCTCACCCTGTGTAATTCTAGTTTCCATGCCTGCAGCCCTTTGGCATGTCCACAGATTGCAGCATCTTCACCAAGAATGGGCCATGCTGTTGCCTGTCCATCACTTGGTCTACTGTTTGTGACAACTTGAGGTGACAATCAGCCATCTCTTTTCCATAGTGCTAACAGATCTCGATGGCTTGTGGTACAGCAGAAACTGGAGATCGTTGTGTTTTACTCTGCAGTGGCATCTTTGCTTTCTTACCAGGCAGGTGTTTTCAGGCAGACTCTAGCTCAGGTTTCACACTAAAGGGAACTTTGGAAGTGGTTGGATTCTGGATATATGCAAATTTAAGGAGAGTTTGTCCTCAAGTATTCAACACAAGTGGCTATTTTGCTAACATCCTTGGAATTGAAGGTGGTACTAATTGCCAGTGAAATCCTGTTGTGGTTCTGCAGAACTGTAAGGATTAAGCCCTCCCAAATGCTTCTCTGATGCAGAACTCCCAATTGTTGTATGTTAGGTTTGCTTCTGGCTGCTGTTTGCTAAGTTAGCTTTACCAGGATGATCAGTGACACAGTTATTTTTCTCAATGTGCTTCTAACTCTTAGAATGACAGAACTGGTTGGAAAAGACCCTTGGTATCATCAAGTCCAACCATTAACCCTACTCAGCCAAGTTCACCACTAAACCATCTTGCTAAGCACCACATTTAAATGACCTTTAAACACCTCCAGAGATGGTGAAATAGAAATAGAGTAAGCCAGGTTGCAAGAGACCTTCAAGATCATCGTGTCCAACCTACCATCCAACACCACCTAATCAACTAAACCATGCAACCAAGCACCCCATCAAGTCTCCTCCTAAACACCTCCAATGATGGTGACTCCATCACCTCCCTGGGCAGCACATTCCAATGGACAATCATTCTCTCTATGAAGAATTTCTTCCTAACATCCAGCCTAAACCTCTTCTGGCACAGCTTGAGACTGTGTCCTCTTGTTCTGGTGCTGGTTGCCTGGGAGAAGAGACCAGCCCCCACCTGGCTACAAGCTCCCTTCAGGTAGTTGTAGACAGCAATAAGGTCTCCCCTGAGCTTCCCCTCCCTCAGCCTCTCTTCATAGGGCTTGTGTTCCAAACCCCTCACCCTTCAGCTTTGTTGCCCTTCTCTGGACACCTTCCAGCAACTCAACGTCTTTCCTAAACTGAGGGGCCCAGAACTGGACACAGGACTCAAGGTGTGGCCTAACCAGTGCAGTGTACAGGGGCAGAGTGACCTCCCTGCTCCTGCTGGCCACACTGTTCCTGATACAGGCCAAGATGCCTTTGGCCCTCTTGGCTGCCTGGGCACACTGCAGGCTCATGTTCAGCCTACTGTCAACCAGTACCCCCAGGTCCCTCTCTGCCTGGCTGCTCTCCAGCCACTCTGACCCCAGCCTGTAGCACTGCATGGGGTTGTTCAACCACCTCCCTGGGCTTGACCACTCTTTCAGTGGAAAAAGAAAATTTCCTGATGTCTAGCTTAAACCTACCCTGGTGCAGCTTGAGGCCATTCCCTCTTGTTCTGTCACTAATTACCTGTGAGAAGAAACCAGCACCAACCTCTCTATATTGTCCTTTCAGGTAGTTGTAGAGTTGTCTTGTTAGTGGTCAGAGAGACCATTTCTATCACCTTAACCCTGGATTTCTTGATTCTATCATTAACTATGTGTAGAAATCCACCTCCATGGAGAAATAAACATTTCAGTGCTGGGGTGCCATGAAGCAGATATGAGAATGCAAGTTACAATAATTTCTAATACTAGATGGATGCTTTTGAAGATGATCAGGGGGCTGGAGCACCTCTCCTGTGAGGTGAGGAGAAAGTTCTTCACAGAGGGAGTTGTTAGCCATTGGAATGTGCTGCCCAGGCAGGTGGTGGAGTCACCATCCCTGGAGGTGTTCAAGAGGGGATTGGATGTGGCACTTGGTGCCGTGGTTTAGTAGTCATGAGGTGTTGGGTGGCAGGTTGGACTTGATGATCTTTGAGGTCTTTTCCAACCTTGTTGATTCTGTGATACCTCTCCTGTTGTAGATTCTGTACATTGTGTTTCATGCATGGCTCTATGCATTGTGCAGGAGAACACTCAGTTCAGCTGAGGCAAGATTGCTTTTGAAGAGGTTCAAGATTGTGGTGTTGGTTGTTTTGGTTTTGGGTTTTGTTTTGTTTTCTGTCAGTTTTTGGTGGTGGTGGTGTTTGTGGTTTGTGGTTTTTTGTTGTTCTTCATTTTTGGTTTCTTATGTTTGTTTGTTGGGGGATTTTTAAAGTCTCAAAGCTTGAAGGCTGGGAGGTGGAGCTGAGCTCGCGTCTTGCAGGATCTCAACACAGCCTAATGTGCCTGAGCTTCACCCTCATCTTTCCTCACAGGCCAGCTGTAGGTGCTGAGGGCCAATGCCTCCTCTGCTTGTGCAATATTTTGTGCTTATGGGCCCCTAATGAGAAGAGTGGATTTTCACCATAGTGACTTCTTTCTTCCCTTCAGTGCTGCATCAACATAAAATGAATTTGGATGTGGGGAAACATTAACTCTTCACCTTATATCTAGCTGGGAAAAGAAGGAGCATTCAGTTTGGTCTCTAGTGCACATTTGCAATAAAGTGGCAAACTGATTCATTATATAGAAAGTTAAAGGTAACCTTCTGGCTTTTTACTGATAGTTCTAAACTGACTAAATTGGGTAGAATGGAGCAGAGATTGCTTTTCTGCCCCATCAGGAAGAGTAGCCCTTTGCGTGGGACCGAAGGGGACACACTGGAGAATGATTGGGATTGTTTAGCCGGGAGAAGAGGAGGCTCAGGGGTGACCTCATTGCCCTCTACAACTACCTGAAAGGTGGTTGTAGCCAGGAAGGGGTTGGTCTCTTCTCCCAGGCAACCAGCACCAGAACAAGGGGACACAGTCTCAAGCTGAGCCAGGGGAGGTTTAGACTCGAGGTGAGGAGAAAGTTCCTCACCGAGCGAGTCATTTGTCATTGGAATGTGCTGCCCAGGGAGGTGGTGGAGTCACCGTCCCTGGAGATTGGACGTGGCACTTGGTGCCATGGTCTAGTCATGAGGTCTGTGTTGATAGGTTGGACTTGATGATCCTCAAGGTCTCTTCCATCCTTAGTTATACTGTGATACTGTGATGCTGTGATGGATGCTCTCTGTGTGCCTTGATCTTGTGGTTGGTGTTCGGGTGCACGGAGCCTGCACAGATCACAGGGAGCATGCAGACGCTGGGCACGATTCCAGACCTCTCCTCCTACCTCTGCCCACCTTTGTTTAAAACAAGGCTGGCACTCTTCTGCCTCACAAAGTTGAGGTGAAGATAAAGTCATTTTCATGGTGGTCCAGCAGCTCTGCAGTGCGGCGGACTGAGGGATGAGCAGAGCTTGCATCGGAGATGGGAAATGGCTGCTCTTGCAGGTTTTGCTTTTCCTTGAAGCACAACATTTAATTTCACAGGGTAACTCCATTGTAATTCAATTTTATGTTCTGTTTTCAGTGAATCATTAAATTCAGAAAAAGGTTTTCCTAATGCATTGGCGCAGCGCTGGAAATGAAGCTGTCAAAGAGAAGCAGCTTTAGTCAAGCCACCCCCCTTTGAATTGTATCTCTGTGCCAATGGCCAACTTCATTGCCTTTTAATTAGCCACTCACATGCACAAAACCCACTAATGAGCATTGCTGTAAAATTGCAGCCCACCAATATAATTATGCAGTATGTTCTCCAGAGAAGTCTAATTCTTCTTTTCTCTATACTGTGCTCTCCTGAAGTCTGTAAGCTTCATCCTATCTTAGATGAGGAAAATTCTCCTTTGCCTAGTGCCTGGCTCTTTGTGCAATTTTTTTCCTGCAGTTCCTGTTCTAAAGGGAGAAGAAAATAGCAACTACTAGTCAAGTGTCCTTCCATGCTCTGGTTTACTACTTCAGTCATTCAGATTAGAATAGAATAGAATAAACCAGGTTGGAAGAGACCTTCCAGATCATTGTGTCCAACCTATCATCCAACACCACCCAAACAACTAAACCATGCAACCAAGCACCCTGTCAAGTCTCCTCCTGAACACCTCCCCGGGCAGCCCATTCCAATGGGCAATCACTCTCTCTGTGTAAAACTTCCTCCTGACCTTCAGCCTGTACCTCCCCTGGCGCAGCCTGAGACTGTGTCCTCTTGTTCTGGTACTGGCTGCCTGGGAGAAGAGACGACCTCTGTCTGTCTACAACCTCCCTTCAGGTAGTTGTAGAGAGCAATAAGGTCACCCCAGAGTCTTCTCTTCTCCAGGCTAAGCAGCCCCAGCTCCCTCGGTCTCCAAGCCCCTCACCAACTTTGTTGCCCTTCTCTGGACACGCTCCAGCAACTCAACCTCCTTCCTAAACTGAGGGGCCCAGAACTGGACACAGGACTCGAGGTGTGGCCCAGTCAGTGCAGTGTACGGGGGCAGAATGACCTCCCTGCTCCTGCTGGCCACACTGTTCCTGATGCAGGCCAGGATGCCATTGGCCCTCTTGGCTGCCTGGGCACACTGCAGGCTCATGTTCACCAGTACCCCCAGGTCCCTCTCTGCCTGGCTGCTCTGCAGCCACTCTGACCCCAGCCTGTAGCTCTGCATGGGGTTGTTGTGGCCAATGTGCAGAACCCGGCACTTGGATGTGTTCAATCTCATGCCATTGGACTCTGCCCATCTGTCCAGCCTGTCGAGGTCTCTCTGCAAAGCCTCTCTACCCTCTAGCAGATCAACTCCTGTCCCCAGCTTGGTGTCATCAGCAAATTTACTGATGATGGACTCAATGCCCTCATCCAGATCATCAATAAAGACATTAAAGAGCCCAGGGCCCAGCACTGATCCCTGGGGGACTCCACTACTGACTGGTCACCAGCTGGCTGTGGCTCCATTCACCACCACTCTCTGGGTTCGGCCCTCCAACCAGTTCGTAACCCATCGCAGTGTGCTCCCGTCCAAGAGACATTGACTAACATCACCAAATTTAAACTCCTGAGGCTCTTACAATCTGATAAAAAGTGCAGAGTCCAAGCCTGTCACCATTCTTTAGGACCAGAATTTGAAGGCAAGTGCATTGTAGTTAAGGGAAGAAGAGCTGTCCATGTCTTTTGTGGCATGTGTCAAGTTAAATAGCACCATCTACTAGCAGAAGGTCTAAGGAAGGTAGGACCCACTTGTGTCTACAGTCAGTCCCAGCTAAACTCTCAAATGATGCTTGTAAAGCAGAATTTTACTTGGAAATAAAGTGTTGTGGTGCAACAGTTCCTATGTGGAGGTTTGAGGTTGTTGAGGTGACCCTGCTGTACATTGTAGATGTACACTGCACGTGTGCTGGACATTGGCACAGTGCCTCTGCCCAATCTTCAGGCGTCTCGTGTCTTGAAGTCAGCAGGATATCTGTGTTGAACTGCTTTTTGTGTCAGTGTTTATTGACTGAATCTCTCTGGTTTGTGTGATTATTCCACATTGTATTTGTTCCTTACCTGAAATCACAGAATGGCTTGGGTTGGAAGGAACCTCAACGATCATCTGCTCCAGCCTCCCTGCCATGGGCAGGGATGCTTCTCAACTAGACTTGGTTGCTCAAGGCCTCATCCAGCCTTGCCTTGAACACCTCTATGGAGGGAGCATTCATCACTTCCGAGGGTGACCCATTTGGAATCTCACCACCCTTGTACTGAAGAACTTCTTCCTAAGATCCAGTCTAAACCTACTGTCCCTCAGCTTAAAAGCATTCCCTCTTGTTCTATTGTTAGGCACCCTTATGAAAAATCCCCTCCAGCCTTCCTGTAGGATCCCTTCAGCTATTGGCAGGCAGCTGTAGCTATAAGGTACCCCTGCAATCTTGTCATAGAATGGCTTAGGTTGGAAGGGACCTTAGAGATCATCTACTCCAACCTCCCTACCATGCACAGGGACACCTCTAACCTAGATTTGGCTGCTCAAGGCCTTGAATACCCCCAAGGAGGAGGCATCTTCTGTTCTTCAGGATGAACAACTGGCAACTGAAATGAAGTTGTTGATGGTCTCTTTTGTGGATGTTTTGACCCTAACATATCCATTTGTTTTGAGGGGACAGGAGGATCAGGCTCTTTATTTTAGCAGAGAAATACATAAAATCAGAGCTGGTGATTTTCCCTGCTTTTCTGCCAGGTGGTTGGCTGCTGTTGCTGGGACAGATACATTTTGTGGGGGTGAGGAATCCTGGACCCCACACAGGTGCATGTTGCTTTTGCTGGGCATACTGTGCCGGGTGCCTGCTGGTGTCACAGTACCTGTGCAGGTTATTCTGGGTGACTGCACCAGTGCCTGGCCTGAGATGGCCAGTTCATTTTCCTTCTTTAGACCAGAGCAGACTTCTCCTTCTAAAACCTTGTAAACCACTAAAAAAGTAGCTAAATAGGGTACAAATCCAGAACGCAAGATCACGTGCTGCGATCCTGCTGTCTGTGGCAAAAGGCAAGGGAAGAAGTCAGAAAAGCAGATGCAGATTGCTGTTGGGCTGCTTCAGCCCTGGCAGCTAACTCTCAAGCCCATTTCCACTGCTAATGAGGAGAAAGATACTGCTCTGAACGAGTTATTTGTTGCTCCTAGTCCTCCATGGTGAGGAGGTCCTTTGAGGTGTAATCCCCCGGTGCACGGTCACAGTGGATTTAGGCCAAGTTAGAGGCACACTCTGCTGCATGTTAGACTATTACTATTTTAAAGGAAAAGCTTTTGCCATCTAGTGGAAAGAAATGAAAACAAGCATTAAAAGAAAAAGGCAAGAAACCTACTAATACTGGTCCCATGCAAAGACTTTACAAGCAGGAGTAACTCATTTGCTAGCACTGTAGTAAATTCTTCTGACTTCTGTGAATTAGCTGGTAGAAATCTTCTGAGGTAGTGGAGTGAGGGCAGAGTGAGAAGGAGAGGTCTTGGCTCTGTGCAAGCACTGCTCAGCTATAGGTGAACCACTGGTGTGTCCTCAGCACTTGTTTTGGTCACAAATCTAAAGCACAACACCTTACAGGCTGCTATGAAGAAAATGTAACTTCATCCCAACCAGACCCAGTACAGCCTCTTAGTCGCCCAACAATCCCAATGTTCATCAGGCCTCTCATCAAGAGATGGATATCTGATCACATAGTAGAGTGTGGGCAAGAGGTGTGGAATGGGCTTTCCCTACAACTGAGGTGGTTCTTCTTCTGTGCCTACCATTTCATGTTGCTGCCACTGCTTCACCTGGTGTGATGGGTCTTCCCAGAGCCTGGCTTATTCCTGGTTCACAACTTCTGCCACAGCAGACGCTTTGAGGCAGCAGTCCAGGTCTTCCTTCCTTTACCAGACTCTGCTTATTTCATGGCTGGTGAACAAGCCTCTTGTTCTTACCTATTTTTAGCCCATCTTCCAGGAAAGAACACACAGAGCTTTTCTCACAATCTTCCTGCAGTATTTCGTCCTACTGCTGTTGGTGTCAGCTCCTGTAACTGAAACTGCAGATTTCTCACCATTTTGCCTCTGAACCTCGGGCTGTGTTGCCCCCGAGCAGACAGCTCACAGAGCCCTGAAATTCTCCCATGTAAGCTGGACAGGTAGTACCATTCCTGAGCACTCATCCAGGGCTATCATCAGTAATCCTTCTCAACTTCTGTCCTGAAGTCACTTGCCCTTGGTTTTCCTTGGGTTTTGTGCTGGTACTTTGGTCCTTTGTCAACAGCTTGGAGTTTGCTGGTTGAAAGGGAGAAGTCAGCACATCAAAACAAGTGGGATTAGTGGTGTGGGTTTTGTCCTTAATGTTGACAATTCTGCCTTCCTCTCTCTCCCTTAAGATTAGTCAACTGTGCTTGAACGCCCTGTATGCCTGTAGTAACTCATGATTTATACAGCAGGACAGAGATCACATCACGTGGGAAAACAATAAGTACATCCAAGCTTCCTTGGGAGCTTTAAGAAGTCAGTCTTTTCTGATTTGGATGTTACAGTTGATCAAGATGGCAATTCATCTTGGCACAGGTTGTGTCTGTGCCTCTCAATCCCACACTTCAGCATATTCCCCTGTAACCTCTTTGAGAATCTTCCTCTCCCCAGACGCGTGTGGTTGCTTCAGCAGTTCTGCAAGGAGGATGACAGGGTTGTCATGACAACCAGTTGCATGCTGTGATAAAGACAGTGCCAAATGACCAGCTCCTGGCTGTTTATCACTGCTTATTGAGTAATGCTCCCCAAATTAGACAGGCTTGTCTGATTTGTAATTACTTGTCCTAGTGGCTTGCATTTTTGCTGCGTTTGCTTCTGAGGTAGCCTTCATGCTCCTTGCAGTGATGCTCAGGCAAGGCTGCCTGCTGACCATCGCTGTGAGTTGTGAGAGCAGGTGATGCTGTTGATTTTGCTGTAGTGTATGCAAAGGGAGGAGAAAAATCTCTCTTTGGATCTGTTTGGTTGGTTGGTTTTGTCCTTCAACCCCAGCAATTTAAACTTCCATGTTAAGCCCACCTCAGGAAATAAATCAGACAAAACTACTAAGACCTCTGATCTTTTTATTGTGATGTTTAATGGAGGGTTCTCCTTGAATTTTGTTTGCCTTCACTTAATAATACAGCAGTGTCTTCTCCTCCCTTCCAGTGCCTGCCTTGGTCTTCAGTATGCATATGGAGTGGGGGAGGAATATGCTCCCTTTAGGATCAAATCCTGGATCCGCTGAAGTCATTGGCATCTTCTCAAGAGAAGACTGAATTTCTGTGGCTTTCTTTTCATTTGGTTTGACTTTTATTTAGGCTCAGAAGGCAGAAGGAAATTATTTTTATGTCAAGGTTTTGGAAGTTCAGGACAGGAAAAAAAAAGGCTTTTCCCTGTGTTTTTCCTTTTTAATAAAAAAAATACAGCCTCCTGTCTTCCCAGTTCCTTCCTTGTGCTTCCCCTTGGGTACCCAGAAGGAGAGTACCTTCCTTTATCCCAGCAGTGAAGGAAAGCTACCAAATTTGAAGCCAGTGGTTTCCCATTGCTGTCCAAATGCTAGAACAGCTTGTTGTTGGATCTTGTCACCATCCCATGCTTTGCCATTTTTGACACAGGAAACGTTGGTGCAGATCTCTTAGGTATAAAGAAGGTGCTTTTCAGCTTGAATTTCTTCATTTACATTGTGCACCCACGGCTGGAATGTGAGCAGTGGCAGGGCCAGAGGTTTGGAAGTGGGTTTATGGGTGTGTTATTGGCCAGATTGTTCGTCTAGATTTGGAAAACTAAGCATTCCTGTTTGGACAGGATAAATCACTGAAATCATGGCACCAAGTGCCTCATGCAGTCTCTTCCTAAACACCTCCAGTGATGGTGACTCCACCAGTGTGTGGCCTAACCAGTGCTGAGTACAGGGGCAGAATGACCTCCCTGCTCCTGCTAGCCACACTGTTCCTAATCCAGGCCAGGATGCCATTGGTCTTCTTGGCCACCTGGGCACATGTTCAGCCTACTATCAACCAGTACCCTTTCTGCCTGGCTGCTCTCCAGCCACTCTGACCCCAGCCTGTAGCTCTGCATGGGGTTGTTGTGGCCAGTGTGCAGAACCCAGTGCTTCGATGGGTTGAATCCCATGCCCTTGGACTCTGTCCATCTGTCCAGCCTGTCAAGGTCCCTCTGCAGAGCTCTCCTACCTTCTAACAGATCAACACCTGCCCCCAGCTTGGTGTCATAATCAGATAATCAGAGTCTGGGTCATATCCTGTGTTTGCATGAGTTCCTTTTCTTCTGAGAATCTTTACAGAAGAAAAACTGTTAAACAGTCCAAAGAATTGAGACCACTAAGACAGGAGTACAAACCAAGTGAGATTTCTCTTCTTGATCTCTGTACAGTATGAGTACTTTATTTCTTAAACTGTTTAGATAATGCAAATCAAGTGCTTCCAAGTATTGTTGAGCCTTGCAGGGAAGAGGTCTCACTTGGTCATTCTGCCTTCATGCAGTAAAGGAGCCTTTCTCAGCTGGGAAATCTGACTGGAAGTCAGGCACTTGCTCTGACTCCTGCAGAGCTGGATTTGCATCAGCTGGAGACTGCACTTGCACCTGCTGCTGCTTCCAAGTCAGAGAAATGAGCCCCATACGTAGAAATTAATCCCTTAAAAAGCAAAACATGTATCTCATATGTCCCTTTAATGATCCAGTTATACCTTTCAGGTTCCTCTGAGTAGATTTTCTATCTTGCTATGATTCTGCCTTGCTGCTCTCTCTCAATTTTCCAAGAAAGTGCTTTTTAACTCATGAAATAACAGAGCTAAGTGTCTTGTGACAGGTGCTGTTACAGTGCATCAGGTATGGAATTGCCAGGAGTCTGACAGCTCTGTACAGCACTTCTGCAATCTCTGGTTTAAAGTTATATGTGCTGCCAGCCTTGAGTACTTTGGGACTGTGGTTCCTCTTATTCCAGAGTACTGTTCATGGCCACAGTTTCATGCCCTAGCTATGCTGGTTGCTGGGGTTTATTTTCACCTGAAGAAGTGTGCAACCAAAATCCATCTCTGTTTGTCCAAGTACTCCTCCCAGTTCAATACCAAATGTATTGCATTAGACCTCTTGTCTTTCTTAGGGCTCTTTTGTTCAGCTAGTTGGTTTGCTTGGCCTTTAGTGAGCCACATTTAGAATAGAATAGAATCCCTCATGCATGCAGATGTAAGCAAGGAGATGCCAACTCTTTGGTTTCCACTCCCAGCATCTTGCTTACCATCACCACCAAGGTCTCTTTAAATAGAGAGAACACCTGGTGCCTGATTTGATCAACTTTTTGTTAGTTTAGCTAACTCAAAGCAGAAAGTTTGTTTATTACAGTCTATTCTAAATGATGGTTTATGCTGCTCTACAGTTTCATTGCTGGTGCATTTTTCCTTGGAGTGTCATTGATTAGCAGCTTTGCATGCTATCACATAATGTGGTCTTTTCATTCTAGTCCTAAGTGATGTGTAAGTACACATTGCATACATGCATACATACACTATTCATTTTCCACTGCCTTCCCTTCAGAAGGGGAAGGAGCCAGATTATGTTCCTTCCAGTCAGGAATGCTACTGAAATGATGCAATATATTTCTAGTCTTTATCAAAAAGAGAACCTGATTAATTTAGTACAAGCACAATGTCATGCAGACAGATTTAGTACCAGACTGGTGATAAACCAACTTATGACAATTTTGGGTGCAGTATTTGGTTTGGCTTTACAGATTTTCAGAGGGCTGGAGCACCTCTCCTATGAGGACAGACTGAAGGAGTTGGGGCTGTTCAGTCTGCAGAAGAGAAGGCTCCCAGGTGACCTCATTGTGGCCTTCCAATATCTGAAGGGGGCCTACAAGAAGGCTGGGGAGGGACTTGTCAGGATCTCAGGTAGTGATAGGACTAGGGGGAATGGAATGAAGCTGGAGGTGGGGAGATTCAGGCTGGATGTGAGGAGGAGGTTCTTCCCCATGAGAGTGGTGAAGCCCTGGAATGGGTTGTGCAGGGAGGTGGTTGAGGCCCCATCCCTGGAGGTGTTTAAGCCCAGGCTGGATGAGGCTCTGGCCAGCCTGCTCTAGTGTGGGGTGTCCCTGCCCATGGCAGGGGGGTTGGAACTAGCTGTTCCTTGTGGTCCCTTCCAACCCTGACTGATACTATGATACTATGATTTTGCCAAAGATGCTGGTAAAAACCCAGTTTGCTTGGTAACAGAATTTGGTCTGGATAGGAAATCGAGCCTCTTGCCAATATTCTTCCATCCTGCCTTTGTTACGACAGCAAATCAGCCTGAATTGAACTGCACACGTGCAGCCTAGAAGGCAAATCACATCCTGGGCTGCATCACAAGATGTGTGGTCAGCAGCTGAAGAGAGGTGATTCTGCCACTGTGCTCTAGAACTCTAGAATGGTTTGGGTTTGAAGAGACCTTAAAGATCATCAAGTTCCAACCACCCTACCATGGACAGGGACACCTCCCACTAGCCCAGGCTGCTCAAGGCCTCATCCAGCCAAGCCTTGAACGCCTCCACAGAGGTGGAATCCACAACCTGTTCCAGTGTCTCACCACCCCTGCTGTGAAGAATTTCTTCCTAATCTTCAGTCTAAATCTGCCTTCCTCAAGCTTAAATCCACTGCCCTTTGCCCTATCACTACAGGCCTTTGTAACAAAGTTCCTTTCCAGCTCTTTTAGAGGCCCCCTTCAGGTACTGGAAGGCCTCTTTAAGGTCTCCTCAGAGCCTTCTCAAGGCTGAAGCCCCCCAACTCTCTGCTTCTTTGATCAACCTCAGAGTAAACTAATTTTACCTTGTAATAAATTTAAAAAAAAACCAAACAAATGTCCAGAGAAGGCAACAAAGCTGGGGGGAGGGTTTGGAGCACAGCCCTGTGAGGAGAGGCTGAGGGAGCTGGGGTTGCTTAGCCTGGAGAAGAGGAGGCTCAGGGGAGACCTTATTGCTGTCTGCAACCACCTGAAGGGAGGTTGTAGCCAAATGGGAGTTGGTCTCTTCTCCCAGGCAACCAGCAGCAGAACAAGAGGACACAGTCTCAAGCTGTGCCAGGGGAGGCTTAGGCTGGATGCTAGGAAGAAGTTCCTCACATAAAGAGTGATTGGCCACTGGAATGTGCTGCCCAGGGAGGTGGTGGAGTCACCATCACTGGAGGCGTTTAGCAAGAGACAGGATGGGGTGCTTGGTGCCATGGTTTAGTTGATTAGATGATGTTGGGTGATAGGTTGGACTTGATGATCTTTAAGGTCTTTTCCAACATTGTCTATTCTATTCTATTCTGTTCTGTTCTGTTCTGTTCTATTCTGTCCTGTCCTATCCTATCCTATCCTATCCTATCCTATCCTATCCTATCCTATCCTATCCTATCCTATCCTATCCTATCCTATCCTATCCTATCCTATCCTATCCTATCCTATCCTATCCTATCCTATCCTATCCTATCCCATCCTATTATGTCCTAAAATTTCTAATTATTATTCCAAAGTTATCTGAACTGTAACTACAGCATGGAATTTACCAGTGCTCTGTATCAGATAATTGGCAGAGACTGCCATTTAGAAAAGGGAATTGCAAACAGCAATAGATTACACTATATGGGCTCTAGCCTATCTTCCTCGGAATGCAAAATGTATTCCCCAAGCTCTCCTAGCCAGAATTGCCAGTTCAAAGGGGCTGTGTTTCTGGGTTTGTGGAGGTGCATGAAATCGTAGATTCGTTAAGCATCTCTCTTGTTTCAAAAGAGCAAATGAATGGTTCCAGTTTTCTGCAGCAGACTTATTTTTTCTGTTATCTTTGAAGTTTTAACTGCCCTCCTCAGTTATAACCATCCTGGGAAGAAGGCTGCATATGATTTATTTTTCTTTCTACTACAGTCTCTCTGTCAGCTATCCAGGCAAAAATTCAGACACCAGCATTTATTTCTGACTGAAGCCTGGCCAGACAATTTCAGCAAGTGGGAATCTCTTGAGATTGTTTTACTCCTTTGTAGGTTTATTAAAAGTGGAAGCAACTATTTATACCTTAAAAATATCATAATCCTGCTTTGGTGCTTTTTTTTGAAGCCTTACTGGTTTTTTGTGTGTTAGTTCTTTCTCTGTGTTTTACTTTTTAAAGAGAAATGGCTTAACATAAGCTCTCTGTTCAGTCTTTAAAGGGAATGGTAAGGCTTTATAGGCACTGCCCTCCCCTTGGGCTCCACATCTGATGATTTCATTTTTTCCATCATTTTCCCATTCTTTTAAAATCCTTCCTATGATCACTGCTGCTGAGTCTGTGAAGAGATGGAGCCAAGGCTGCGTGGTGGGATGCTGCAAGCAGATTATTCTGAGTTCAGCAGAGATCAATGCCGAAGGTTTTTGGGGAGCAGCCCTGTCCCCTGTCATGTTGGGCCCTGTAAGAAGGGACTGTGGCACCAACTCTATGCAAGGAGCAGAGGGGTTTGATAAGGACTGGTCAGGTCCTCCTGCAGGATGAGCATGGATGCAAGAAAACCCTGTGAAGTCCAATCCCTGTGTTTCCAGTTTTCCTCAGATGGAGTTAATTTCTTGCCTGAAGAACAATCTTTTATGTTTTTATGTAAAACTCCATTTTAATCCTCAGAATCCTCTACCACATCTCTTCTAGTGCCATGGGTGTGTTGTCAGAATGGGCCTCTGCTTATTCCCTAAACATCCCCGTGAGAAGTCAGTGTGGGGATCTTTCCTTGGTATGGAGAAGGCTTTCATCATCTGTCTTTAGTGAGACAAAACTCCAGCTGAAAAACATCTGCCCTCTCTTTGCAACCTGTCCTTTCACAAGAATCTGCCTAAAGAAGTCCAGCTGTGAAATTCTAACTGTGTTGACCTTTAAGCTGGCAGCACTGCGTTTCAGAAGTCAAGTGGTGACAGCTCACACCTAGGCAGATTTCCAGGTAGCAGCTTGCTGATGAGGACTTACCAGCATAGCCATGCCAGTGTGGGCAGGTCTGGGATGAATCACAGAATCACCAAGGTTGGAAGAGACCTCAAAGATCATCAAGTCCAACCTGTCACCACAGACCTCATGACTAAGCCATGGCACCAAGTGCCACATCCAATCCCCTCTTGAACACCTCCAGGGATGGTGACTCCACCACCTCCCTGGGCAGCACATTCCAATGGCTAACAACTCTCTCTGTGAATAACTTTCTCCTCACCTCCAGCCTAAACTTCCCCTGGCACAGCTTGAGACTGTGTCCTCTTGTTCTGAAGACCTGGCCCTCCTCACTAGTGGTGGCTCTTGTGCACCCTGTCTTTGGGCAGGGGTACAAAATGAGGTGAAGGACCAGCACCAAGCTGACTGCCCAGTCTCCTGTGATGACAGCCAGCTTTGGGCTTCATCTCAAGAGTGTGTATATAGGCAGCTGAGCCATCCTGCTCATCCTCCAGAAGAAGAGAGAGCTTTCAAAGGTCTGCAGTGCTGTGTGAGTCTGCATGACACCTGGGTGAAGAGACAGGGCAGTCGAAGGGTAGTACCCAGACACCAGCAGCATGCACGTTGAGCACAGACACAAATCGTAGTAGTAGTGTGGAAAATGCAGCTCTTTGAAAGCCCTGAGCTATATTAATTGGAGAAAAAAAACACACACAAAACCACAACCAACTGAACTTTAATTGCTATTTAATCTCTAAACACATGCAGACATATTTTGGTGTATTTATTCTTCTTAATTGAATAGTTTTCCAAGCAAATTAATATTACTCACCTAGGTGATATTTTCTTATCCTAGAGTGCTCCCAGCTGTTTTATGAGATTTCCTTTCAAGTATTCACTCACATACAGGATAATATCTGTTCTTCTAAATAAATGTTGCAATAATGCTGTTGGCTTAAGCCTCAGTTTTCCTTCTGTCATGAGCTTTGTCTGCTGTCCTTTGGAGAATAGGAGGCTCAGGGCAGACCTCCTTGCTCTCTACAACTACCTGAAGGGAGGCTGTAGCCAGGTGGGGCTTGGTCTCTTCTCCCAGGCAACCAGCACCAGAAGAATAGAATAGAATAGAATAGAATAGAATAGAATAGAATAGAATAGAATAGAATAGAATAGAATAGAATAGAATAGGCCAGGTTGGAAGAGACATTCAGGATCATCGCATCAAATCTATCATCCAACACCACCCAACCAACAAACCGATGCAACCAAGCACCCTGTCAAGTCTCCTCCTGAACATCTCCAGTGATGGCGACTCCACCACCTCCCCAGGCAGCCCATTCCAATGGGCAATCACTCTCTCTGTGAGGACACAGTCTCAAGCTGCACCAGGGGAGGTTTAGGCTGGATGTTAGGAAGAAGGTCTTCATAGGAAGAGAGATTGGTCATTGGAATGTGCTGCCCAGGGAGGTGGTGGAGTCACCATCATTGGAGGTGTTTAGAAGGAGATTTGATAGGGTGCTTGGTGCCATGGTTTAACTGATTTAGATGGTGTTGGATGATAGGTTGGACTCGATGATCACAAAGGTCTTTTCCAACCTGGTCTGGTCTATTCTATTCTATTCTATTCTATTCTATTCTATTCTATTCTATTCTATTCTATTCTATTCTATTCAGAAATAAGCAATCATGATAAAACACCTAGTAAAAGGCTTGAGGATAGACTACTACAAGCTTTCAGTTCAAAAAAGAGATGAAGGGTAGGAATATGACAACAGGTTGTCCATTGTTGTCCACAGATAACACCATCTGTTGATCTGTTGTCCACTCAAGGTGTTTTGAGGGCTGTCTTTGAAGGCTGGAAACAAGTTCCTGAACTAGATGAGCCACAGCTTCCGATGCTTCCTTTATTCTGCCTTTTTTTCCCTTGCTAGCTTGGTTTGCTGAGCTGCTGTCAGCCTTCATCATGTCATCTTGAGTGCTGGTGGAAACATCAGGCTAGAATATGTTTCATCCTGCAGCTTGATGGTCCTTGGAGTAGACTATAGCAGCTGGTTAGTAACACATATCATAAAGACATGACTAAAGCAGTTCAGCTGGGAAGAAAGCAGTTCAGCTGGGAAGTTCAGAAGAGCTCTGGTTCCTTTCCCAGCCTCTGCAAAGCATGTTTCCAGTAGAAGGTACCTGCCCCTTCTGGGGTGCAGCTGGTTTGCACATAGGTGATGCTCCTGGTTTTCTAAAGCACAGTGTGCTCTCCACTGGAGATGTCTCTGATAATCCCAGCTAAATCTGGGGATGTCTCTGGATTACAATATGAGTTGCTAGCGCCTTCTTAAGGCTGTGTCAGTAGAGCCAGTGTTTCTTCACTGTCTTGGCACTGTGGATGAGGTTTAGATTATCTGGTTTTCCTACCCATTATAAACCCAACTGAAAACAGTGTGTTTGTTTGTGACAACCAGATGTGTGCAAAATGATTGCTCAGTTCTTTTGTTCTCATGAGTTTGAGCAGTCAATCTTTTAGATGCTTTGAGTAAACCCAGTGTGGGTTAGTTGTTTGGTGTGGGAAGGCATTTTGGTTTTGGTAAGATGACTTTGATTAGCAGAAATATATCCTCTGCTGCCATGCACTGAGAAAAGAAGGTGCTGTGATAAAGAAGATGGAGTGCACCATGACTCCAACTCTTTCTTTATATGATTTAATGTACTTGAAGCTCAACTTTATTAGAAGAGCTTGTTTATCTGATGGGATGAGATAGCTGCCATATTAGAGCAGCTCTTCAGAAGGTGGTGTATTTTTTGTTTCTCCTTATATGCCAAGTCAAACCAGGCTTTGTCACCTTACTTGGAACCTCAGTAATTGAGTGTGTGTTTCTGATGCTCATTTGCACAGGAGCTGCAGGGCAGCAGTACCAGCTGTGCATCACCTGCACCAGGGCCAGACCCATTCCTGTTTTACTAACTCCAATTCATTTTCCTTTCTCCCATCCTCCTCTGTTCTCAGCAGATATATGGAGTGACCATTCATTTCAGACAGACCCAGATCTACCACCTGGCTGGAAAAAAATCAATGACATTGCTGGAATCTATTACTGGCACATACCAACAGGAACAACTCAATGGCAGCGTCCTGTGTCCATCCCAACAGATCTCCAGGGCTCACGGAAAGGATCGCTTGGTTCCATTACTCCATCTCCTACTCCAGAAACTGAGGTAACATACTGTGTCTTCTCGAGGGCTCTAAAGAAAATTGGAATGACTTTTTGAACTTGCAGGTTTAACTGTTAGCTAAACTGAGCTTTAGGATATGGGGCCTGATAATATCCCAAAGTGTAGCTGTTTGTTGAGAACACATCGTGAGTACCTGTGTGCATTTTCTAATGGCAAGGCCAGATTGGATGAGGCCTTGAGCAGCTGAGTCTAGTTGAGAGGTGTTCCTGCCTATGGTGGAGAGGTTGGAGTAGATGATCACTAAGGCCCCTTCTAACCTAAGCCATTCTATGATTCATGGAACACTCTAAACTTTGTAGTGTAGGGTAGAATCTGCCCTCTCAGATGAATTAGACAGCCAGGGCCTGAAGAATGTGAAACTGCTTCAGCTCTGCAGCATGCACTGAAGCACTGCTGCATTATATGCATACATCAAATTTTTGGACATTATAGCAGTCTGTTGGCTGGACTCTTCTTTTACATCTTCTTTCTTCTTGGTTTACTTGGTTGGAGTATCACACAAGGACATAGGAGTTGTCATTTGAGACACTGGTTCCTTCACAGGGTAGTTTCTATTGGATAAACATGAAGTAGTATTCTCAAGTGTAAGTATCTTAACATCCTGCCAGTATGAAATACTTGCACAAGTGGATCACTGTGTTGCAGTCAGTATTTAATTGAAAACAGAAAGCAATGCATTCTCTCCTCCACATGTCCTAAAAGAGCAATATACTGCCTTTTAAAATAACCCTTTCAGGCACAATTCTTGGGCCTCATCGGTGTCATATAAGTAGAAAAACAACATATCAAGGAGTATCCCTCAAAAAAAATGCAGTCACTTTGGTTTAGTGTGCTGGGAAGATTTCTGTGGCATGAAGTACTAACTATCAGATCACATCATTTGGAAATGAATTATTTTTCCTGCTAGCTTTTCAGAGGAATGTTCACAGCTTTATGAAATCAAGGGAAGTCTTTGTATGAGCTGTGAGGTTTGGAGCAGACAGCCCTTAAGTTTTGCTTAGCTTTTTGCAGATGTATTCAGGTATGACATTTCTGCTCTTCTTGATTTTGTTGATACAAAATCACTTCCATCAAAGTTAAGAGGAGTTAAGGACGTTCAGATCTGTGTTAGCAACTTTTATCCTCTCTAAGGCTTAAACATGCACATTCTTGTTCACTCTCTTAGAAAGGTTGCTCCCACATGGTCAAAAATGCTGCTCATAAAGTTTGCAAGCTTGACCACAGCATTTTAGTCATGGTTTGCATCAGTCAAGCCCCCTTGGAATGTGCAGTGCACCAAACATGCTGGAAGTGATTTCTGAGAGGGTTCATGGAGGAAAACCAGCAATTGTATTCAGTATTCAGTATTCAGTATTCCTAAGGTTGGAAGAGACCTCAAAGATCATCGAGTCCAACCTGTCACCACAGACCTCATGACTAGAGTAGGGAGGACACTACTGCCCACTGCAGGCTTGAACTCACAACCTTCCCATTAAGGGTCTTATGTGCTACCAACTGAGCCACTTGTTATCATTCAGATAGAAAACAAGGGGGAAAAAAAAGCAATCTAAAGTGCTTCACATGCTCCCAGTATGAATTCCTGTGATTTATACTTGAGGGATACAACTTCACCAGTAAGTGTTTTTCTTACTTTGAAATGTGGTGACAGGGCTGTAATTTGTGAGTTATGGCTGTCTTTCCCAAAAGCCCAGAAATCAGCGTGGCTAGCAAACTGCAGTGGGGGAAACGCATGCATTCCATTCAGATATTTTCATACCTGTGTTTAAAGTGTCTTTACAGTGAAAACTTCAGCCCTGCTGGTAATATTGCAGATGTATTTTAACCTCCCATGATTTCTTTTCCCCTGAAGAACAGTTTGTGATTATAAATAACGCTCATTAATTCGCAGCAGCAGCATGGAACAGGCAAAACGGAAAAGTTAATAACAACCTAGATTTTTATACAGTTGAGATGTATTAACTAAGACACTTAAGGAGTCAGAATAAAATGCCCTCTGTGTGTGAGTACCTGTTAGGCTCACCTGTGTTTTGATATGGCAGTTCCAATTCAGAAAGGAGTTTGATCCAGCAAAGATTTATGCATATACAGCTCTGTGGCAGCATCAAGATCGTTCACAGTAGTGTAAAAGATCATACAAAACCTAAGCAAGTTTCCAACATTTTTATTTGTGTGATATTATGTAGTTACTTTATATAGCCTGAGGCTTTTGTCTCTTGAAAGTTTCTGCATTCATTGATAAGCATCTTGCATACCAGTATTGAAGAGAAGGCTCTGAGAAGACCTTATTGTGGCCTTCCAGTATCTGAAGGGGGCTACAAGAAAGCTGGGGCGGGACTTTTTAGGATGTCAGGTAATGGTAGAGGTAGGGGGGGAAGGAGCAAAACTAGAAGTGAGTAGATTCAGACTGGGTATTAGGAAGAAGTTCTTCAGCATGAGGGTGATGAGACACTGGGCCAGGTTGCCCAGGGAGTTGGTAGAAGCCTCATCCCTGGAGGTTTTTTAAGGCCAGGCTGGATGGCACTCTGAGCAACCTGACGTAGTGTCAAGGTGTCCCTGCCCATTGCAGGGGAGTTGGAACTGGATGACCTTTGAGGCCCCTTCCAACCCTGACAATTCTGTGATTCTGTTTTTGGGTGAGTAGTTATTAAGATAGCATAGCAATGGAGAACCAGCTGAATATTGAACTCCATCATTGTTAGTGTGACTTTGGCTCAGGACTTTGTGCACTGCTAAACACTGAAGCTGCCACAAAGAAGGGGCATAGCTGGAGTTACAATGGGAACTGTTAGAAAAGGTCTTGGAACCACAGATGTTGAGCTTTATTAAGAGGTTATGGGAGGAAGGATCCTTCTGGGATTCAGCTAGTTCCCAAAAGAACTCTGGTACAGACAGCAGGAAATAAATCATGGTATGGGGTTAAGAGGTATGGGTAGGTAATGAAATAATTTGTAGTCTAGATGTAAGAGCATCAGCTCTCGTGGATCTTTGGGTTTCCATCTCTCCACAATCAATATCTGCCAGCACTTAATCATCTCTGGGTCACTTGCAGGTGGTGCTGATTTCAGTCCCTGTTCACTGCACTGCAGCCTACCCCAAGTGTTGACCCTCTCATGTCATGTGAAGGATTAACCTGGGCATCTGTGGTAGGGTCAAGTGGAGACTCCACGAAAGATGTGGAATTTGAGCTAGAATAGAGGTTCCCAAATGCCTTTATCCTGGAGCTACCACTGGCAACAGCGATTGTGGTGGACAGCTTCCAGCTCCAAGTTGGACAATGTGTGGGCTGTGTACTGCTGGTTCCCTCAGTGCTGTTGGGAAGCCTGTGCTCTGAGATAATCAAGTTTGGGAGGGCTGGTATAGCTCATTCCCACGTGCTGGAATTTGTAGTGCTTTCTTCTGCAGAGCTTGGGGGATAGCTAGTTTTTAGGCAGATGAGAGAGTATAATCTGGGACTGAAGGCTGGCATGGAGAGCTGTCCCAATAGGCTTCCATGAGCCCATAAAAAAATCCTTTTCTCATATTTGTCTGTGAAGCATCATGTGCTAGTCTTGAGCTGAGTTTGAGCTGGTGTGGCTTTTGAATTTGTCAAATAAACGTTTAGGAACACTTCCCACACACACCCCTTCTCTTGCCCAGAGTGATGCTTTGTTACCCTTTGTCCTGTTTCCTTCTTTTGTTTTGTTGTTTTCTTTTTTTATTGCTATTATTTTGTGTCCCTGTCTCTTAAATTATGTGCTGTCCAGAGCTTCATATGGTAGAATGTGGCTCACAGCTGAGAGCAGCCAAGAAAGAAGAGATACTCAAATCGTTCAGCCATTTCTGTGCTGTAGCTTCCCCTGGATCTTTAGCATCGAGAGCAGTGGTTACTTACAGATCCTGCACTGAGCATCAGAGGGAAATGGATAGGGAAGGATTGTGGTGGGTTAAAGGTCCAACCCCACCCCCAACATTAACTTTGCCCCAAGAATGATGCTATAATACATACAAATGGCAAAGGAAAAAAAAAGTGGAACTGTCTGATCCATTTTTCATATGGCAGAACTTTGACCACCTTGAAATCCATCATTTACTTTGAAATCATAGAATCACCTGGGTTGGGAGGCACCTCCAAAAGTCTTCTAGTCCAACCTTCTCTGCATTAAGCAGGGGCATCCTCATCTACATCAGGCTGCCCAGAGCCCCATTGAGCCTCACCTCGAATATCTCTAGGGATGGGACCTCAACCACCTCTCTGGGCAACCTGCTCCAGTGTTCAATCACCCTCATTGTAAAGAACTTTTTCCTCACATCCAGCCTAAATCTACTCTTCTCCAGTTTAAAACCATTGCCTCTATTTCAGTTTAAGGGTTAATGTTCACATTTTCCATATTTCCCTCTGTCAATCCCATTGTTCTTTATTGGAAACCTTTGCAGATTTGCAAGCCAGACTGGTGAAAAGTTTTGGTCCTGTTGAAGGGAAGTTTTTAGCCCCTATTACAAGAGGGATATGGATGTGCTGGAAGGTGTCCAGAGAAGGGCCACGAGGATGATCAGAGGGCTGGAGCACCTCTCCTATGAGGACAGACTGAAGGAGTTGGGGCTGTTCAGTCTGGAGAAGAGAAGGCTCCGAGGTGACCTCATTGTGGCCTTCCAGTATCTGAAGGGGGCTACAGGAAGGCTGGGGAGGGACTGCTCAGGATCTCAGGTAGTGATAGGACTAGGGGCAATGGAATGAAGCTGGAGGTGGGGAGATTCAGGCTGGATGTGAGGAGGAGGTTCTTCCCCATGAGAGTGGTGAAGCCCTGGAATGGGTTGTCCAGGGAGGTGGTTGGGGCGCCGTCCCTGGAGGTGTTTAAGCCCAGGCTGGATGAGGCTCTGTCCAGCCTGATGTAGTGTGGGGTGTCCCTGCCCATGGCAGGGGGGGTTGGAACTAGATGATCCTTGTGGTCCCTTCCAACCCTGACTGATACTATGATACTTTTGCACAGGCTGCAAAGACAATTTTTCTTTCACAAGACAATCAGGAAATCTCACTCCAAAGCAATTAGGGGTTAAGCATTATGTGGAAATCCTGCAGATTTAACAGAAATGCTAATAAATGATCGATAAAATTTACCTGGAACTTCCTTCTCCTCAAAAGCATGCAAATGTATTTTGGTTTTGCACAGGTGATTAAATTTGATTGAGTTTTAGGGGGCTTTTTTTACCCCTTTCTGTTGCCAAATGAATTCCTTTGTGACTCCTTCTCTTCTCTAACATTCTCTTCCCAATGTTAAAGATTTTGCCACCTCTTTTCCATTTCCTGTGCAGAGAAAAAGCCATGGGGTTTAATTTGCAGCAAGAGATTCTTTGAGATTATGGTAGAATTTGGTGATGTTGGTTGTGGCTTCATATAGCCTGGATCACCTCTAAAAGTTCTTCTGCCTGTAACATAACCACTAGCAACTAATAATGAAACAGGATTGGCTTAGGGACAACTAACAACTCATTTAATTCAAAGGCATGCTAGGGAAGAGTTACTCTTGCCATTTGTTTCTCACAAATAATTCCTTCAGTGGGGATGTACTGAGGACATCTCTGAGGTGAGAGACCCACCCTCCAAATTAATGCGTTGGGCCGCATGAGGCCAGTCACTGGTGGTGTGCCCCAGGGATCAGTGCTGGGCCCCATCCTGTTCAGTATCTTTATTGATGATCTGGATGAGGGGATTGAGGCCATCATCAGTAAATTTGCAGATGACACCATGATGGGAGCAGCTGTTGATCTGTTAGAGGGTAGGAGAGCTCTCCAGAGGCACCTTAACAGGCTGGACAGATGGACAGAGTCCAAGGGCATGAGATTCAACAAGTCCAAGTGCTGGGTTCTACACATTGGCCACAACAACCCCATGCAGTGTTACAGGCTGGGGTCAGAGTGGCTGGAGAGAGGCCAGGCAGAGAGGGACCTGGGGGTACTGGTTGATAGTAGGCTGAACATGAGCCTGCAGTGTGCCCAGGTGGCCAAGAAGGCAAATGGCATCCTGGCATGCATCAAGAATCATGTAGCCAGCAAGAGCAGGGAAGTCATTGTGCCCCTGTACTCAGCACTGGTTAGGCCACACCTTGAGTACTGTGCCCAGTTCTGGGCCCCTCAATTTAAGAAGGACATTGAGATACTTGTACTTGAATGTGTCCAGAGAAGGGCAATGAGGCTGGGGAGGATCCTTGAGCACAGCCCTGTGAGGAGAGGCTGAGGGAGCTGGGGTTACTTAGCCTGGAGAAGAGGAGGCTCAGGGGAGACCTTCTCGCTCTCTACAACTACCTGAAGGGAGGCTGTAGCCAGGTGGGGGTTGGACTCTTCTCCCAGACAGCCAACACCAGAACAAGAGGACACAGTCTCAAACTGAGCCAGGGGAAGTTTAGGCTCAAGGTGAGGAGAAAGTTCTTCACAGAGAGTTGTTGGCCATTGGAATGTGCTGCCCGGGGAGGTGGTGGAGTCACCATCCCTGGAGGTATTCAAAAAGGGATTGGACATGGCACTTGACGCCATGGTTTAGTAGTCATGAGGTGTTTGGTGTCAGGTTGGACTTGAGGTCTTTTCCAACCTGGTTGATTCTATGATCTTGGGGCTGAAGTGGACAGCCTGGGAGAGTTTGTCTTAAAAGGGACTACTAGTTACAGAATTAGTTGATTTGGTGAAGGCTCTTCAGTCTTTCAGCAACCAAATCTCCTGTCCTGCTTGGCCCATGCTCAGGACTGTGGGATTCTTGTCTTTGTGGGCAAGAGGAAAGGAGCAGCTCCAACATCAGCTGCTCTTCCCAGGCTTTGTAGGGAAGGATGAAGCTCAGGTTGCTGTAGTGCTGAACACACTGCTGCTCGCTCGTTTGTACCAGTGACTGCCTCTGAAAACTTTGAGAACCTCTGAATAGCCACTGAGATGATGGCTGGTTTGTCTGAGGCTGGTTTGGGTTTGTTCTGTTTTTTTTCAGAAGACAGCTGCTAGGCTTTACAAAACTCCTTTATCAGCTAAAAAGAATCTCTGCACTCCTTACTAATCCTCCTCTCCCTCCCTGTCCCTGTCTTCTGCTTCCTTTCTAGAAATATTTGGGTTTTACCTTGTGTACATCTTACCCTTGTGTATGTCCTTATGGTTCACTATTTCTAGCTCCAGTAGTGTTAAGGTGTGCGACAAAACTACCAAGCAAATGGAAATCCTGATGTTCCCCCTTAATTGCTGTTTAGCCAGGGCTGTAGCAGCTGTGGCCAGCATTCACCTCCAGATTCATTTTGCTTGCTTTTAAGACCGTAGTTGCAGAACGGTTTCATTGTCTGTTCCTAATTTATACTGACTTCCCTTGTTTCAATCATTTCTTTTGGTAAGTAACTGTTAGAGGCATGGCTCCCCTCCCCTTCCCTCCAAATGCCATGCCACAGTGGAGTAACTCGTTGAAGTTTGAGGTGATCTGTTCCCTAACCCATCCTGTAAATATCAATGCTAACAACAGTGTCTTGTGTTTTTTTTTTTCCTTTTCTTTTCTTCTTCTTTTTCTTTCTTTTCTTTTTTTTTCTTTTTCTTTCTTTTCTTTTTCTTTCTTTTCCTTTCTTTCTTTTTTTTTTTTATCAATGTGCTTCTTCCTGTGTGAATAATTATGTGTCTAGAAACAGCCATGGAGTGATTTTGCTGTACTGAATGGGGGAAAGATTAATAGTGACATTTGGAAGGCAAGTATATTGTCAGATTTTAGAACCTTTAATACTCTTACCCTTGTTTTGTTGTTTGGGTTTTGGTTGGTTTTTTTTTTTGCATGGCAGTGGCTGTTTTCTTTTTCTTTTCTTTTCTTCTTCTTCTTTTGTTTTGTTTTATTTTCCCCTCCTTTATTTATCCATGAATGTCATTCATAACCTAGGCCGAAGCAAGCGGGGGTATACTGCTAGGGATGGATGTCTAGCTCACAAACATGCTGCCTTTTCTGATCTTTCCACTTGGAATGGATTCAGCCTGAACTAGCAGGGCAACTGCCATGATGTAACAAATGAGATGCCTGCACTGAATGAAATGCAGCTTGAGAAATAGATGCATGCCTCTTTTTCAACTTCAGCCAGAACCACTGTCGCTTCTCTGCAGGGAGGATTTGATTTCCCTTTCAAATAAGCAATAACACAACGGTGTACTTAATGTCATATTAACAGCACTTAGTACTGCACTAATAGCACTGCCTTTATCTTTAGGATCTGCATGCAGCCACCGTGAACCCAGACCCAAGTCTGAAAGAGTTTGAAGGAGCAACGTTACGCTATGCCTCTTTGAAGCTCAGGTACTCAGAAGTCTCCATGGAGTGGCCGACTTTGTTTTAGCTTATGGAGTTCAACAGGGAGAAATAGAGAGTCTTGCACATGGGAATGCATAACCCAGGAGTGAAGCTTAGACTAGGATCCACCTGGCTGGAGAGCAGCTTATGGAGTTCAACAGGGAGAAATAGAGAGTCTTGCACATGGGAATGCATAACCCAGGAGTGAAGCTTAGACTAGGATCCACCTGGCTGGAGAGCAGCCCTGTGGAAAGGGACCACGAGAATGATCAGAGGTTTGGAAGCTCTGCTATGTGAAGAAAGGCTGAAAGAACTGGGTTTGTTCAGCCTTGAGAAGAGAAGGCTTAGGGGAGACCTTATTACCATGTACCAGTACATAGAAGGTAGCTACAAGGGGTATGGAGACTCCCTCTTTACAAAGAGTCACATGGAAAAGACAAGGGGTAATGGGCAGAAGTTAGTCCTGGGGAGATTCCCATTGGAATCCAGAAGAACATTTTTCACCATCAGTTTTTCAGTTAGACATTTTCATCTTTCAGTTAGACATTGCAATCCTGTCCCAAGGGAGGTAGTGGATTCCTTTACATTGGACAGTTTTATGACTCAGCTTCACAGGGTGTTGGGCCATCTCATTTCAACTACAGTATCACCTAGAAAGGTTGGACCAGATGATCCTTGAGGCCCCTTCCAACCTGGCATTCTGTGATTCTGTGGTTTTTGTCCTGTCCTGTAAGTTTTATATCCTCTTTTCTTTTTTTTCCTTACAGAAATGGTCCACAATCTGATGATGATGATTCTTGTAGTATCAACAGTGATCCAGAATCCAAGGTCTGTATGAAGATGCACAATGTGCTAGCAATTAAAAGTGTGCAGTTGGAACCATAACTTTCAAGGTGCAGAATGTTCCCCTGTGCTTTGAAACGAGCTGTGCTCCTGGTGCTGGGTAGGCTGACCATGCAAGACCAGTTCCCTCAAAGGAATTTGCAGATGTAAAGCCTCATTCACTTTGCTTAGGAAAGTGTGACTGACTTTAAAATCACAGAAGCCAAGAAATTGAGTGTTACAGCTCAGGATTCTACTGTGGAACTGTAATAACTGACCCCTTGCACAACTGAGTGAGTTTTCTGTCCTGAGTGCGAGAGGCCTCTGTTTTTCACTATGGCTGAATAGCTTCCTGGAGCATTCAGTGATGGAATTTGCTCTCTATTCTCAAGTTTATCCCTTTTTTAAGTATTCTTCCTTGTTCATGTGGTTTCTTGAACTCAGAGCTAGCAACAAGGAAGTTCTTTTCTAGAAGGAGGAACGTTGTGTTTTGGAACAGAGAATGCAACCTGGTTTGAGGATAAATTCATAAAGGAGAGCAAAACCATGCTGTGAACAAGCACCATAAAAGAATCAGAGCCTCTGCTGTTACAATCTAAGATTACTGGGGAGAAAGAAGCAGCAGAAGGTTTTGGAATGCTTGTATACATCTCCAGCCTTGTCTTGTTGATAGCTTTGCCTTGTGCTTGCATCTATTTTTTCAGGCTGTATGTGACTCTCTATAATTGGAAACCCCAAGTTATTTAAATAATTGTTTTGGCTGTGCCATACACATGCAGTGACTGACAGGATCAGAAGCTACTTATATGCAGGAAGACAGTATGTAATGGAGTTAATAATTAGAATAGCATTAATGATATATTTTAGGCTAGAAAACAGACTGATCTGGGTACTTAAACTTCTTTGTCATCTTGATTATTTGGCTTGTGATGCTTAAATCAGATGTGAATAAATGTGTTTTGCTTGGCAGGCTGGCAAGTGAAAAACAAGGCTTTCAGCTGGGCTGGTTACAATGAGAGGCTCTGAATTCTGAGCACAGTAAATGGAGCTGGCAGAGTGATGAGCATTAGGCACCAGCGCTCAGAACCAGCAGCTCTTCCGTTCATGATAAGCCTTATGGTATGGAAAGCATTATAGGGAGGCAGTATTTTGATATGTCTGACTCCTTCTCCAGCTGGTTTGCACTGGGTGGAATTAGAAGCCTTCATGGCAGTGTTTGTGTGGATGAGTGACTGGTGTGTCATCATCCCCTTTCCCTCTCTGGCTTGCTGTTTCAGTTTCGAAATGTATGGGACTGATACCCATGCAGCCTTTGTGAAATGGTTCAGAGCCAAAAGCTTGTCCTTTCTTCTGTCTATCACAGCTGGCTTGTTTCTCCTGTTTAGGCAAAACCATGCTGGTGGTGCTTCAGTGGATCACTGAAACAGTCACAGAAGTGGCTTGAGAAGAGCAGGACAAGGAAAAGAGGAGGAGCTATACATATTGGGAGGGTTGTTTCTGGTTGGTTGGGTTTCTTTTGGGTTACTTGAGTCAAAGCACCTTACCTGGCAGTTGTCATTGCCTCATGGGGATGCTGTGCAGAAGCAACAGTGGTTGTATATGTGGTCCTGCTGGTGAAGCTCAGCAGATTTGATGTTGCTTTGCAGCAAGAGAGGCTGTTCAGTGCACCTCCCTCTGCCCTGAGGAGAGGACAAGCAGCTGCTGCATGCCCAAAATCTCACAGGGATAGGAAGTGGTCTAGAAACAGCCAGGAGAATCATAGAATCACTAAGGTTGGAAGCCCATTCCAATGGCCAACAGCTCTCTCTGTGAAGAACTTTCTCTTCACCTTGAGCCTAAACTTCCCCTTGTGCAGTTTGAGACTGTGTTCTCTTGTTCTGGTGCTGGTTGCCTGAGAGAAGAGACCAACCCCCTCCTGGCTACAATCTCCCTTCAGGCAGTTGTCGAGAGCAAGAAGGTCTCCCCTGAGCCTCCTCTTCTCCAGGCTAAACAACCCCAGCTCCTTCACCTGTGGAAAATGCTCTGAGGTCTTTAATTCTCACATGGATGGGAAAGGGATGGTGGAGGATAGCATAGGTGGATTCCTTGCTAGCCTGTTTTACCCAAAATATTATGAGACTGAAAGAACCTGGTGGGGTTTGAAACTGATGACCTGAGACTTGGGAAATCAGACTTTTTAGCCCCTCAGGCTCTCCTCTGCCACACAACATACCTTAACTGTATTTGATTGCAGCTTATTTTGTTTCGCAGCAAGAACAGGTATTTTTTTTCTCCATATCAGCCTAAGAGAAGGAAGGGGTTTATAAACTTGTTAAAGAAAGAATTTGCCGAAATGAACCTTGTTAGTGATGTTTTAGAGTTTTTAAGCCTATCCATGACAGTGGTCAGTGTATCTGACAAAAAAACCCAACTCAGTGGAGTTTCCTGAACGGCGCTGAGCGATGCTGTCTTTCAGCAAAGGGAACCATGCCACCTTGTGGAATGCTGCAGTAGTTCTCTTCCCACAGCGTCTGTCAGCTCCTGCAAAGATAGAAGCACTGCAAAAACGTCAGCTCGGGGAAATCTGTGTCATCTAATTCGTGTAATTCTCGTCGGCAAGGTGATTTATGCAGCCAGGCAGTTAAGTGTTGAATGTTGTCGACAGGCAACAAATGTTTCCTTGTGCACCACTTCCTTAAGGTGCAGTTCCGAGCTTCCTATCCTCGGCATCTTGGTGCAGATTGTCTGCACAAGGCTGTAAAACAGAAGGAGGAGGAGGACAAAGGGGAAAATTATTACATCCAGCTTCTTGAGTTCAGTAATTTCTTTAGGCAGGAATTTTTTGAAGAGAAGTGTGGCCAGCAGGTCAAGGGAGGTGATCCTCCCCCTCTACTCAGCTCTGCTGAGACCCCACCTGGAGTACTGCCTCCAGTTCTGGAGCCCCTATTACAAGAGGGATATGGAGGTGCTGGAAGGGCCACAAGGATGATCAGAGGGCTGGAGCACCTCTCCTATGAGGACAGACTGAAGGAGTTGGGGCTGTTCAGTCTGGAGAAGACAAGGCTCTGAGGTGACCTCATTGTGGCCTTCCAATATCTGAAGGGGGCCTACAGGAAGGCTGGGGAAGGACTGCTCAGGATCTCAGGTAGTGATAGGACTAGGGGGAATGGAATGAAGCTGGAGGTGGGGAGATTCAGGCTGGATGTGAGGAGGAAGTTCTTCCCCATGAGAGTGGTGAAGCCCTGGAATGGGTTGTCCAGGGAGGTGGTTGAGGCCCTGTCCCTGTAAGTGTTTAAGCCCAGGCTGGATGAGGCTCTGGCCAGCCTGATCTAGTGTGGGGTGTCCCTGCCCATGGCAGGGGGGTTGGAACTAGCTGATCCTTGTGGTCCCTTCCAACCCTGACTGATACTATGATACTATGATGGCTCCTTGTGTTTGACAAGGATCCTAATTCTGCAGGTGAAACACGCACTAGAAATGAGTTTTGAATTGGTACCTCCCAGGAGACAGAGCATAACCTTTCTGATTAATTTATAAAGCAACCTGTGCCTTACTAATTGAGTTCCAAGGGAGGTAAAAAGATGCTTTTACAAGTCCTGGACTGTAAACTCCTTTGGACTGTCTCTTTTCATGTTGCTGTCAATTATGGTGGCCAGTGTAAAAATATAGAAAGATGCCAAATCTTTTCCTCAGTCACAGGTTCTTTACCATGAGGGTAGTGGAATACTGGAGCAGGTTGCCCAGGGAGGTGGTTGGAGTTCTATCCCTGGAGATATTCAGTGAGGCTCAACAGGGCTCTGGGCAACCTGATCTGGTTGGTGATGCCCCTGCTGACTACAGAGGGGGTTGTACTGGATGACCTTCAGAGGTCCCTTCCAGCCCAGACCATTCTGTGTAAAGAAAGTGCACCTCCTGGGAGAAGCCTGTCTGTGCCCCAGGAACTGCATGAAAAGTACAAAGCCCGTGTGACAATTCCTTCAAAATCTTGTCAGATTTGACCTATTTGGGCTTGCCTTTGTGGTCTCCTTTTAAATGTTGATTTCTGCTAAGCCTTAATTTAGCTTTTCTGTGCCGAGCATGGATTTTCAAGTTCCCTGTCCACATTAGCCTGTTCAGCAGAGTTTTGCTTTCCAGCCTTGCCATTTTAAAGTGGTTTCAGCTATCTATTGATATCTCAAAGTGGGAAGAATGTCTTTTTACCTGTGGAAGTAATAGGCAGTTGTTCCAAAAGCGTGTTTTCTAGTTTACAAACAAATGCTTAGGATCTCAGAGGAAGAGGAGACTGCTTCCAAGAGGTGTAGAGGCAGGAGATGCTGATACCCAATATTTAAGTTTAGTGACTTACTCACAGGTGAATGAAAGCACAGTTGGAGACGTGGAAGGAACTCCTATGGATTACCTGAATTTTAGGGCTTAACCAGTTGGACCTTCTGGTGTGATGTGAGGCATGTTTCTCAGATGCTGACTTGTGCATCCACTGCTGTCTGTCATGAAAGTGGCCTGTAAATAGCACTACTGAAATGATTTTACAAACAACGTCTGCCCCCCAAGGAGTTAATCTCCATCTCTCTGCTGCTTTTCTTGCTGTGGAGGCAGGTATGTTTTGCGTGTTTTAGAATAAACCTTTATTTTAGAATAAACCAAACCAGGTTGGAAGAGACCCTCAAGATCATCACATCCAACCCATCAACCAATCCAACCCACCTAAACAGCTAACCCATGGCACCAAGCACCTTCTCAAGTCTCCTCCTGAACACCTCCAATGACGGCGACTCCACCACCTCCTTGGGCAGCCCATTCCAATGGGCAATCACTCTTTCTGTATAGAACTTCTTCCTAACATCCAACCTGAACCTCCCCTGGCGCAGCCTGAGACTGTGTCCTCTTGTTCTGGTGCTGGCTGCCTGGGAGAAGAGACCAACATCCGCCTGGCTACAACCTCCCTTCAGGTAGTTGTAGACAGCAATAAGGTCACCTCTGAGCCTCCTCTTCTCCAGGCTAAGCAGCCCCAGCTCCCTCAGCCTCTCCTCACAGGGCTGTGTTCCAAACCCCTCACCAACTTTGTTGCCCTTCTCTGGACTCGTTCCAGCAACTCAACCTCCTTCCTAAACTGAGAGGCCCAGAACTGGACACAGGACTCGAGGTGTGGCCTAACCAGTGCAGTGTACAGGGGCAGAATGACCTCCCTGCTCCTGCTGGCCACACTGTTCCTGATGCAGGCCAGGATGCCATTGGCCCTCTTGGCTGCCTGGGCACACTGCAGGCTCATGTTCAGCCTACCATCAACCAGTACCCCCAGGTCCCTCTCCACCTGGCTGCTCTCCAGCCACTCTGACCCCAGCCTCTAGCTCTGCATGGGTTTATTGTGGCTGATGTGCAGAACCTGGCACTTGGATGTATTCAATCTCCTGCCCTTGGGCTCTGCCCATCTGTCCAGCCTGTCGAGGTCTCTCTGCAGAGCCTCTCTACCCTCCAGCAGATCAACTCCTGCCCCCAGCTTGGTGTCGTCCACAAATTTACTGATGATCGACTCAATGCCCTCATCCAGATCATCAATAAAGATGTTAAAGAACAGGATCAAGCGTCCTACATTTGCTTCCTTCTGGTCTTCTCCAGAAGCAAATAGCCTGGCTAGACACAGGATCATTTGTAAATAATCAGCTTGTCTCCTTGGTGATGGAGATGAGTCTGGTTTCTGATGCAAGTGAAGGCTTAACCAGAGAGGAGGAGTTTTTGTCATGGTTGGTGACATCAAGACAAGATCCTCTTTTCACATTGAAGTCCATTATTCCTTTTCCCAGACAGAGTAACTTTTGAAGTCACTAGTGCACACTGGGAGCAGTCAGCATTTTTCCATTCCCAGTCCATCTTGTGCCCCATATAATCTTCTCATGAGCTCATGAAAACACCACAAAACTCCTCAGTTAAATTGATTTCTGTTAATGGTCTGAATTAAGTCTGAGAAACTTTATTGCATACTAAGTTCCCTTGCAAAAAAACCTAACCAACCAACCAAAAATAAATAAATCTGAAAGAAAAATTGGGTGTCCTCAACAGGTTTTGTTCCAAAATGATACTTCTTGGTTTGGGAACAGGAGTTGGTTTCTTTCAAAAACAATCATAGAATCACCCAGGTTGGAAGGGACCTCCAAAGGTCATCTAGTCCAACCCCTCTGCAGTGATCAGGGCCATCCTCAACTAGATCAGGTCACCCAGAGCCCTGTCAAGGCTCGCCTTGAATATCTCCAGGGATGGGGCCTCAACCATCTCTCTGAGCAACCCATTCCAGTGCTCAGCCACTTTCATTGTAAAGAACTTTTTCCTCACATCCACTCTCAATCTGCTCTTCTCTAATTTCAAACCTTTGCCCCTCATAGAATCGTAGAATTAGTAAAGGTGGAAAAAACCTCAAAGATCATCAAGTCCAACCTGTCACCCAACACCTCATGACTAACTAAACCATGGCTTCAAGTGCCACATCCAATCCTTTTTTTAACACCTCCAGGAATGGTGACTCCACCACCTCCCTGGGCAGCACATTCCAATGGCCAAGAACTCTTTCTGTGAAGAACTTTCTCCTCACTTCAAGCCTAAACCTCCCATGGCACAGCTTGAGACTGTGTGCTCTTCTTCTGGTGCTGGTTGCCTGGGAGAAGAGACCAACCCCTTCCTGGCTACAACCTCCCTTCAGGTAGTTGTAGAGAGCGAGAAGGTCTCCCCTGAGCCTCCTCTTCTCCAGACTAAACAATCCCAGCTCCCTCAGTCTCTCCTCTCAGGGTTTGTGCTCAAGGCCTCTCCCCAGCCTCGTTGCCCTTCTCTGGACACACTCAAGTGTCTCAATGTCCTTCTTAAATTGAGGGGCCCAGAACTGGACACAGGAGTCAGTCTTGACAATTACTGTGGTACAGCAAAGGTTTATCCATCTTTCCATCCTTGCAGCTTCTGGGTAGCAATGGTGAGTGATGGGGGTGGCAGCTATTAAACCATTTGGTTGTTCCTGAATTTGGCTGTTTGCCTTTAGCAGCATTGGAGCATCTCCTGGCTGACTGAGGAAACACTGCAGGTAAATGATGCAGGTGCTCAAAAGCATTCTGCTTCAAAAGCAGTTTTAGAAACAGCACAGCAAAGCAGTAAAATAATCTCATCAACAAATCCTTTTTACTGTCTTTGTCACTTTGACCATCAGAACTTTTGGAGCCTGTGCTGGCTCGTTCATTAGGGCTCTGTGATTGATGTTCTCTGCTAGGGAGATTGAACACATCCAAGTGCTGGGTTCTGCACATTGGCCACAACAACCCCATGCAGTGCTACAGGCTGGGGTCAGAGTGGCTGGAGAGCAGCCAGGCAGAGAGAGACCTGGGGGTACTGGTCAATGGTAGGCTGAACATGAGCCTGCAGTGTGCCCAGGCAGCCAAGAGGGCCAATGGCATCCTGGCCTGTATCACAATATCACTGTATCACGGTATTGCTTAGGTTGGAAAGGACCTCGAGGATCATCGAGTCCAACCTATCAACACAGACCCCATGCCTAGACCATGGCACCAAGTGCCACGTCCAATCTCCTCTTGAACGCCTCCAGGGTGGATGACTCAACCACCTCCCTGGGCAACCCGTTCCAATGACGAATGACTCGCTCGGTGAAGAACTTCCTCCTCACCTCGAGTCTAAACCTCCCCTGGCGCAGCTTGAGACTGTGTCCCCTTGTTCTGGTGCTGGTTGCCTGGGAGAAGAGACCAACCCCTTCCCGGCTACAACCACCTTTCAGGTAGTTGTAGAGGGCAATGAGGTCCCCCCTGAGCCTCCTCTTCTCCAGGCTAAACAATCCCAGCTCCCTCAGCCTCTCCTCATAGGGCTTGTATCAGGAACAGTGTGGCCAGCAGGAGCAGGGAGGTCATTCTGCCCCTGTAACACTGCACTGGTTAGGCCACACCTCGAGTACTGTGTCCAGTTCTGGGCCCCTCAGTTTAGGAAGGAGGTTGAGTTGCTGGAACGAGTCCAGAGAAGGGCAACGAAGTTGGTGAGGGGCTTGGAACACAGCCCTGTGAAGAGAGGCTGAGGGAGCTGGGGTTGCTTAGCCTGGAGAAGAGGAGACTCAGGGGTGACCTTATTGCTCTCTACAACTACCTGAAGGGAGGTTGTAGCCAGGCGGATGTTGGTCTCTTCTCCCAGGCAGCCAGTACCAGAACAAGAGGACACAGTCTCAGGCTGCGCCAGGGGAGGTTCAGGCTGGATGTTAGAAAGAAGTTCTATACAGAGAGAGTGATTGCCCATTGGAATGGGCTGCTCAAGGAGGTGGTGGAGTCACCATCATTGGAGATGTTCAGGAGACTTGATGGGGTGCTTGGTGCCATGGGTTAGCTGTTTGGGTGGGTTGGATTGGTTGATGGGTTGGACACGATGATCTTGAAGGTCTCTTCCAACCTGTCATTAGGTGATGATGTGAGGTAAATCATAATAGAGATTTCCATCTAGAGGATATTTGCTTCCACCTTGTCCCCAAATTGAGTCTTGTTTAATGAAATATGAAGGTTATTCCAGGGCAGAGAAAGATGGCAGTGTGTTCCCAAATCTAACCAATCTCCTTTTTAAATGATCTACAGAGTTGCAATGGTGTTTAATTGTGATGTGTAAAATAGAATTACCTGGGATAATGTGGCTTTATTTCTTGAGCCCTTAGAGATTTATAATTAGATCCTGCAAAATGCTGCAGGTCTTTCACTCCTAGAAATCCCACCTGCCTCTGGGATCTAATTAGATGTGAACCTATTGTGCAGGATCAGGGTATTCGTGACTGGACAGCAGGAGAGATGTAGAGGGGGGGATGTTGCTTGTAGCTTTCCTTAGAAATATCATAGACTCATGGAATGCTAGGGGTTGGAAGAGATCTCTGGAGATCCAGGCTAACCCCATTACAGAGCAGGACCACTGAGGGCAGGTCACATAGGAACATGTCCAAGTGGGTTCTGAATATCTCCAGAGGAGAATCCACAACTTCTCTGTGCAGCCTCTTCCCCTGCTCTTGTCGTCCTCACAGTAAAGAAGTTTTTCCTCATGTTGAGGTGGAACCTCCTGTATTCCAGTTTGTATCCACTGCCCCTTGTCCTATCACTGGGCACCAGTGAAAAATGACTGGCCTCATCTTCTTGACACCCACCCTTAAGGTATTTGTAAACATTGATCAGATCTCCTCTCAGCCTTCTCTTTCCCATGGTAAATAGCCCCAGGTCTCTCCTCATGAGAGAGATACTGCAGTTCCCTCATCATTTTTGTTGCCCAATGTTGGACTCTCTCCAGTAGTTCCCTGTCTCTCTTGAGCTGGGGAGCCCAGAACTGGACACAATACTCCAGTTTGAGGGCCACACTTTTCCCATAAAGTGATGACTACCTTGCTAGTGCTATGAGTGACCTGGTTGCTAGGGCAGTTCAGGTCGCCCACCGGTGACCTCTGTCTCCATGGGGAGGTGGCATCCCTAGTTGCCAGCTGGGCAAGGCAGTGCTGAGACCAGCATGCACTGCCTCCAAAATCACAACTGTGGGGCACTGAATGTGCTGATGTGGCCTCCATGTAACAGGAAACCATTTCCAAAGTGAAAGTGCTGTAAAAAATGTGGCTTATAGAATTGTGAGGGTTGGAAGGGATCTCAAGGATCATCCAGTTCCAACCCCCCTGCCATGGGCAGGGACACCTCACACTACAGCAGGTTGTTCACAACCACATCCAGCCTGGCCTTAAAAACCTCCAAGGATGAGGCTTCCACCACCTCCCTGGGCAACCTGTGCCAGTGTCTCACCACCCTCATGGGGAAGAATTTCTTCCTGACATCCAATCTGAATCTACCCATTTCTAGTTTTTTCTATTCCCCCTCAGTCCTATCACTCCCTGACACCCTCAAAAGTCCCTCCCCAGCTTTCTTGTAGCCCACTTCAGATATTGGAAGGCCACAATTAGGTTTCCTCAGAGCCTTCTCTTCTCCAGACAGAACAGCCCCAACTCCCTCAGTCTGTCCTCACAGGAGAGGTGCTCCAGCCCTCTGCTCATCCTCGTGGCCCTTCTCTGGACACCTTCCAGCACCTCCAGATCCTTCCTGTAATAGAGGCTCCAGAACTGGAGGCAGTCCTCCAGGTGGAGTCTCACCAGAGCGGAGTAGAGGGGGTGAATCACCTCCCTTGACCTGCTGGCTATGCTTCTCTTGCTGCAGCCCAGGCTGTGAGGCTTTCTGGGCTGCAAGTGCACTCTGGAAGTGGGTCCTTAAATGTGAGAGGTCCTGCAGGGCCTCATGATTTCTGCGCTCAGGATTCAAGTTTAGTTGAGTCTTTTTCAGAGCAGGAATCGATCAACAGTGATTTAACTTCATTGACTTTGGATCCCATTGTAAAGATAATTTGTGCAAAAATCCCCAAGTTACTCTAAGCAGATTGCTCTGAACAATGTGGCTTCTAAAGAGACCTGAAACCCTGACCCTAGTGAAGATGGAAGGGTTTTCTCCATTGATTCAGTAAAGTCCAGAGTTCACCTACAGGGTTTTTTATTCCTTCAAGTTGGGTGTCATGCATAATACCTTTGAATTAATGCACCACAGTACTAAATAAAGTGCTGCTGGCTGCCTTAGAACCACTTAAAGCTGTCAGCCTGCAGAGGAGCCCTCATCAGAAAAAACACAGCATTGAAGGTTAAAGTTGAAAGTGCAGAGCATTAGTTTTTATGAAATGAAAGCAGAACTTCTGTGCTGCCCTGTAAGCTCCTGCAGGGCTGTGCTAGCAACAGGGCTGTGTTTATTGGGGTCATTGTGGTGTGTGCTAGAGTAATGAAACCTGCCTGAGCTCTCCCAGCTGTTCAGCTCTTCTCCAAGATGCATCCTGAGGTGAGCATCTCTACAACTCTCATCCTTTATTAGTTTCTGGTGAAAATTTATGACTGCCTCTTCTTCCCTGGGGAAGCATGACCTTCATTTCACTGTGTCAAAATGGAACCCAAAACACCCTTAGCACCAAGCAAATGTTGCAAGCCCCATCCCCGCAGGATGTGAAGCAAAGGTATCTGCAAAGCATCTGAAATGAAATCTCTTCTTTACTGTGAAAACTGGAGAAAATAATAAAGTGATTTTAATTTCTCCTTCAGAGCTGCATATAGCAAAAAGGGTATTAGGAGAGGATAACAGTGGCCATTCCATTTTGTGCTCAATTGGCTAGATTTTCTTATTTGATGCAGAAATACAGCAATGAATAAGAAATTGGGATTCAAAGAAAAAGAAAATCTTGAGCCAGCACAACGGATCTTCAACATGTTCTTGCCTTCATAGAGCAGGCTTGACCTCTGGCTGTCAGCCAGCTGGAAGCATTGAGACAGGAATATTAAACTCAAACCAAGAGAGACTTTTGTCATCCTACACATTGGAGTTTGTGAGGTTGGCAAAAAAAAAGGAGCCTGTGGTGTCTTGCAGTAAGGGACTGTGAGAGGAGAAAGTTCAGTGTGCCCAGGCAGCCAGAAAACCAATGGCATCCTGGCCAGCATCAGGAACAGTGTGGCCAGCAGGAGCAGGGAGGTCATTCTGCCCCTGTACTCAGCACTGCTTAGGCCACACCTTGAGTCCTGTGTCCAGTTTGGTGCCCTTCAGTTTAGGAAAGATGTTGAGTTGCTGGAAGGTGTCCAGAGAAGGGCAACAAAGCTGGGGAGGGGTTTGGAGCGCAGCCCTGTGAGGAGAGGCTGAGGGAGCTGGGGGTGCTTAGCCTGGAGAAGAGGAGGCTCAGAGCAGACCTTATTGCTGTCTACAGCTACCTGAAGGGAGGTTGTAGCCAGGTGGGGGTTGGTCTCTTCTTCCAGGCAAACATCACCAGAACAAGAGGACACAGTCTCAGGCTGTGCCAGGGGAGGTTTAGGCTGGATGTTAGGAAGAAATTCTTCACAGAAAGAGTGATTAGCCATTGGAATGTGCTGCCCAAGGAGGTGGTGGAGTCACCATCATTGGAGGTGTTTAGGAATAGACTTGATGGGGTGCTGGGTGCCATGGTTTAGTTGATTAGATGGTGTTGGATGATGGGTTGGACTTGATGATCTCAAAGATCTCTTCCAACCTGGTTAATTCTAGTCTAGTCTAGTCTTGTCAAGTCTAGTCTCTTCTAATATTGACCTGCTTTGGAGAGGTAATTTCTTATCAAGGTTATTTTACACTATTTGTAAAGCTCTGGTTGCACAGAAGTTTAGTTTATAATAATCTGCTTGAATTAGCAATTACCAGTGGATTTCTGAATTGTGTTGTGACCCGAATCTCTGTGTGCTTGCTTTTTGTATTGCATCCACATTTTCAGCCATCCCAATAGCACAACGTGAACTGCAACAGAAAGCTGCAAATGTTGACAAATCCTCTTAGTGTGGGTTTGAATCTGCATGTTTAATTTCCTATAATTAAGAATTTTTCTGTGAGAAGTGTCAGTGTTTCTCTGGGAAAAGGGATGCTTTGCAGCCTATGTGTGGCAGTTGAATGAGAGTGTTTGCTTGCTCATTAATTGCATAAGATCTTATTATTCTTTTGTTGCTCAGCTTAGCCTTGATCATCTCCAATATTTTCATCTGGAATCAGTGCAGGCTTTCTTGATGTATAGCAGGCAGATCCACTGGAACATACTTCTTCCTCATAGCAGAGTAGTTATGTTTTATGATACTTGATCTTCCAGAGCAGGAAATAATGTGACCTAGGTCAGGGCAATCGTGGCTATCCATAAAGGCTGGGGGATGATGACATTGAGAGCAGCCCTGCAGAAAAGGATTTGGGGGTGCTGGTGCATGAGAAGCTGGACATGAGCCAACGATGTTCACTGGCAGCCCATAAGGCCAGTGGCATCCTGGGCTGCATCAAAAGAAGCATGGCCAGCAGATCCAGAGAGGTGATTCTGCCACTTTACTCTGCTCTGGTGAGACCTCACCTGGAGTACTGCATTCACCTCTGGAGCCCTCAGCACAGGAGAGAGGTGGACCTAATGAAGTGGGTCCAGAGGAGGGCCAAGAGAATGATCAGGGGGCTGGAGTACTTCTGCTACAAAGACAGGCTGAGGAAGCTGGGGATGTTCAGCCTGGAGAAGAGAAGGCTCCAGGCAGACCTGATAGCAGCCTTCCAGTGCCTGAAGGGGGCCTATAAGAAGGTTGCAGATAGACAGTATACAAAGGCCTACAGTGACAGGACAAGGGGCAGTGGTTTGAAATTAGAGAAGAGTAGATTTAGATTGGATGTGAGGAACAAGTTCTTTACAACAAGGGTGGTGGAACACTGGAATGGGTTGCTCAGGGAGGTAGTTGAGGCCCCATCCCTGCAGATATTCAAGGTCAGGCTTGACAGGGCTCTGGGCAACCTGCTGTAGTGGAAGCTGTCCCTGCTTACTGCAGGGGGATTGGACTGGATGACCTTTGGCAGGTCCCTTACAACCCAAACTATTCTATGACAATCTGTTTTATTTTTAAACCATTGAAACAAACAAACCAACCAACCAAACATTTTCTTTACCAGAAAATGTAGGTGGAATGTCCAGGGTTGTGTTGGCTGCATAAGAAAAGGTTAATTGTGCCCTACATGCTGTATCTCAGGCACAGGCCTGCTCAATGGTCTGTGAGGAAAGGCCTTATTAAATGCAGACACAACCTTTAAAAAGGAGAAACATAAAGGGGAAACAGAAGGAAAGTGCTCAAATCCAGGTCCTGTAGGCTCAGAGGTGGAGAAGAAATGAGTTGCACCAATTTAAATCATCAAGGCAGACAGGCTCTAGTGTAGGTTTTCATAGTGGCTGCCAACCGCTGTGTGAGCTGAAAAGCAATCAGTGCCTGGTTTTGTAATGTTCATGACTATCATTCTGAAAGTGGTGTTCTCAGCCCTTTTCTCCCTGTAATGTGGGTCTTTTCTCCCCATGCCCTTGAGGGTCCATCCACTTTCCCTAGCTACATTGCCGTCAGCAATGTGTAATTGATTTCCTGTTCTCCATCTAGTAGGGGTTTGTAATTTGCTTTGGTTTTCTTGATTACTTAATTTTTTGTGGGGTTTAAAGATACATGCTTGGCACTGTGTGAGGCAGCAGCTAGAGCGTGGCCTTTGTTTGTGTGCAGAGATTTGTCATGGTTCTGCCTTCCTGTCAAAGCTCCTTCCAGCATTCCTCTTGGAAAAGCTCCTGCAGTGCAGAACCCTACCCTGTGGTGAAGGGTTTCCGATGCCAAAGCGCACAAGTGTCATCCACAGTTCATTCATTCCTTCAAACCTCCCCAGCTTTAGGTGGCATTTTGGATCAGAGCTGTGCTGCCAGGGAGGTTTACAGCCCTTTACAGAGTCTGGACTGCAACATTTATGAGTTTGGTTCTTTGGCTACGGACCATTAACCCTGAAATGTTAATTAGATTTGCAGCCATCCAAGTGTATGTTCCCCAGAATGGTAAAACTGAGCTGGGATCACTGTGTTTTCATTCCCCTTCCCCTGTCTTTTTGGCTAGTAGTTTATGATAAAATGGCCTTTTTCCCTGATAATTTGGAGCACAAGAGAGGCTGAGGGAGCTGGGGTTGCTTAGCCTGGAGAAGAGGAGGCTCAGGGGAGACCTTTGTGCTCTCTGCAACTACCTGAAGGGGGGTTGTAGACAGGCAGGTGCTGGTGTGTTCTCCCAGGCAACCAGCACCAGAACAAGAGCCAATGGCATCCTGGCCTGGATCAGGAATAGTGTGGCCAGCAGGAGCAGGGAAGTCATTTTGCCCCTGTACTCAGCACTGGTTAGGCCACATCTGGAGTACTGTGTCCAGTTTTGGGACCCTCAATTTAAGAAGGACATTGAGACTCTTGAATGTGTCCAGAGAAGGGCAATGAGGCTGGGGAGAGGCCTCGAGCACAGCCCTGTGAGGAGAGGCTGAGGGAGCTGGGGTTGTTTAGCCTGGAGAAGAGGAGGCTCAGGGGAGACCTTATTACTGTCTACAACTACATGAAAGGTGGTTGTAGCCAGGAAGGGGTTGGTCTCTTCTCTCAAGCAACCAGCACCAGAACAAGAGGACACAGTCTCAAGCTGTGCCAGGGGAAGTTTAGGCTCTAGGTGAGGAGAGAGTTGTTAGCCATTGGAATGGGCTGCCCAGGGAGGTGGTGGAGTCACCATCCTTGGAGGTATTCAAAAAGGGATTGGATGTGGATGTGGATGTGTCATGGTTTAGTAGTCATGAGGTGTTGTGTGACAGGTTGGACTTGATCTCTGATGTCTTTGCCAACCATATTGATTCTATGATTCTATGATAGATATATATAGGTATATACACACACTTCTATTATACTGATCATAAGCTAACTGTGGTATCACAGAATGGTTTGGGTTGAAAAGGACCTTAAAGACCATCTAGATTCAAGCCCCTGCTGTGGGTAGGGACATCACCTTCCTCTGAGGCCTTGGTTTTCTGGTGCTGAAATCTGCATGAAGGTCTGCCATCACTTCTGAGTCATGCCAACATTTGTATTCAGTTTGAGCCCACAAAGCAGTAGTAGGTTTTTGGTCTTGTTGTGTGCTTTGAACACAAGACTGTTTCTTGTGTGTTGTATACTCAGGTATGTCTGTTGCCTTGTGAGTGGGGTTTGAGTCTTCCTGGGTTTTGTAGAGAGTTATTTGCAGTGAGTCTTTGAGAGATTGGTTTGTTTTGATCAAACTGTTCTGGAGCATTTTATTTGAGTTACTGTAAGGGCTTCTTATAGAACACACAAACAAAAGCCTTGCCAGAAGCCAATGAGTTTTCCCATGTCTACCTGTCTTGCAAGTACCAAGAGGGAATGGAAGCAGGGAAGGAAGCCAAGTGCTTTACAAGGAGGGAAGTATGTGGGATGGATTACAGAGCATCTTGTACAGCTTCCTCAGAACAGTTGGAGCTGTTCAGTCTGGAGAAAAGAAGTTTCCAGGGAGACCATAAAGCAGCCTTCCAGTACCTGAAGGAGGGCCTAAAAGAAAGCCAAGAAGGGACTTTTTACAAGGGCTTGTAATGATAGCATGAGAGGGAATGGACTGAAGCTTGAGGAGGGCAGATTTCAGCTGGAGATTAGGAAGAAATTCTTTCAAGTAAGTGTGGTGTGACGCTGGCACAGGTTGACCAGGGAGGTCCTGGATGTTCCTTCCCTCGAGGTGTTCAGGGCCAGGTTGGATGAGGCCTTGAGCAACCTGGTTACTCATGGCATGAGATTTAACGCATCCAAGTGCCGGGTTCTGCACACTGACCACAGCAACCCCATGCAGAGCTACAGGCTGGGGTCAGAGTGGCTGGAGAGCAGCCAGGCAGAGAGGGACCTGGGGGTGCTGGTTGATGGTAGGCTGAACATGAGCCTGCAGTGTGCCCAGGCAGCCAAGAGGGCCAATGGCATCCTGGCCTGTATCAGGAACAGTGTGGCCAGCAGGAGCAGGGAGGTCATTCTGCCCCTGGACTCAGCACTGGTTAGGCCACACCTTGAGTCCTGTGTCTAGTTTTGGGCCCTTCAGTTTAGGAAAGATGTTGAGGTGCTAGAAGGTGTCCAGAGAAGGGCAACAAAGTTGGTGAGGGGTCTGGAGCACAGCCCTATGAGGAGAGGCTGAGGGAGCTGGGGTTGCTTAGCCTGGAGAAGAGGAGGCTCGGGGTGACCTTATTGCTCTCTACAACTCCCTGAAGGGAGGTTGTAGACAGGCGGATGTTGGTCTCTTCCCCCAGGCAGCCAGCACCAGAACAAGAGGACACAGTCTCAGGCTGCACCAGGGGACGTTTAGACTGGATGTTAGGAAGAAATTGTTCATAGAGAGAGTGATTGCCCATTGGGATGTGCTGCCTGGGGAGGTGGTGGAGTCACCATCACTGGAGGTGTTCAGGAGGAGACTTGATGGGGTGCTTGGTGCCATGGGTTAGTTGTTTAGATGGTGTTGGGTGATAAGTTGGACTCAATGATCTCAAAGGTCTTTTCCAACCTGTTCTGTTCTGTTCTGTTCTAGTCTAGTCTATTCTATTCTATTCTTGATGCCATCACTGGAGAACTCAAATTATAGAATAAAAATGGCCAGGGAAAAGCCCCATCAATAGAACAAAGAAAACCCCCAACATTCTACCTTCTTTACTATTAGGTGCCTGCTGCCAGCTTGAACTGGTTACCCTTCACTAATTTTTGTCTTTTGTAAGGCATAGTCCTTGCAATGAACAGACTATATTTATCTCTGTGTTTGCAAAGCAGCTAAAGATCTGCAGGTGTGGCTGAGTTACAAGGATTAATGAGGAAACAATATGCCCATTACATATATTCAGTTTTTCTCCTCTCTTAAGATGATTTAGAAAGTGTTTCCTTTGGGGTTTTTTTGAGGGTTTTTTTTGGTCAATGTAGTATTGAAATACTTGGAGTGGGGTGTGGAAATCCCTTTCTTCTCTGGCACAGTAAAAATCTGATTTTAAAAGCTTGCAAAGATAAATATTTAATACCCCAATGGGCATCACAGCACTTTCAGCAGGATCCCTGAGCATGTGATGTGCCAGGAACAATTCTGCAATTCACATGACCTTAATAATTGGGGAGAAGAAAAAAAAAAAAGAGGATATTTTAGTATCTTTGTGTAGCCCTGAAGTGAAGAGCACTCCTGAGTGGTGACCTCTCCTTTGTTTCCTCTTTCACCTTCGCCTTCATCTCTGTTTGAAATCTGAGAGCCAGCGCTTTTGTGAGTTTCCAGCAGAGCTGGGTCAGGAGGCAGCAGCGGAGGAGAATTTGCACGTTGGTTTCCTTGATTGCAAAGCAAAAAGAAAGGAATCAATAATAAAAAACACAAACCACAAACTACATGCACCAAAACTGTGGAGGCATGAGAGTCTTTAATATTTTACTCACACTCAGGAGAAGGTCTAACACGTTTGCAGACTCTGCTGTCTTAGCACGCATTGCACAATGTATTTGCTGTTTCATGTCTTAGATCACAGGCACTGTCATAGCAAGTTTGCAGATGACAACAAGTTAGGAGCAGATGTTGGTCAGTTAGAGGGTAGAAAGGCTCTGCAGAGGGACCTCGACTGACTGGACAGATGGGCAGAGTCCAATGGGACGGCATTCAACAAGTCCAAGTGCCAGGGGCTGCACTTTGGCTACGGCAATCCCATGCAGAGCTACAGGCTGGGGTCGGAGTGGCTGGAGAGCTCCCAAACAGAGAGGGACCTGGGGGTGCTGATTGACAGCTGCCTGAATATGAGCCAGCAGTGTGCCCAGGTGGCCAAGAAGTCCAATGGCATCCTGGCCTGCATTAGGAATAGTGTGGCCAGCAGGAGCAGAGAAGTCATTGTGCCCTTGTACTCTGCACTGGTTAGGCCACACCTTGAGTCCTGTGTCCAGTTCTGGGCCCCTCAGTTTGAGAAGGACATCAAAACACTTGAACGTGTCCAGAGAAGGGCAACAAGGCTGGGGAGAGGCCTTGAACACAAGCCCTATGAGGAGAGGCTGAGGGAGCTGGGATTGTTTAGCCTGGAGAAGAGGAAGCTCAGGGATGACCTCATTACTCTCTACAACTACCTGAGGGGTGGTGGTAGCCGGGAAGGGGTTGGTCTCTTCTCCCAGGCAACCAGCACCAGAACAAGGGGACACAGTCTCAAGCTGCGCCAGGGGAGGTTTAGACTCGAGGTGAGGAGGAAGTTCTTCACCGAACGAGTCATTCGCCATTGGAATGTGCTGCCCAGGGAGGTGATGGAGCCACCATCCCTGGAGGCATTCAAGAGGGGATTGGACGTGGCACTTGGTGCCATGGTCTAGTCATGAGGTCTGTGTTGATAGGTTGGACTCGATGATCCTCGAGGTCTCTTCCAACCTTAGTTATACTGTGATACTGTGATACTGTGATAAGGCACTGAGCAATCTGCTTTAGTGGAGGGTGCCCCTGCTTGTGGCAGAGGGGTTGGAACTAGATGATCTTTAATGTCTCTTCCAACCCAAAACCATTCTAGGAATTAATGAGATGCATCATTAATGACTCCTGCACTAGATACTAGAGGCACAACAGGGCAGGCTCTCAGAATGGGTTTTCTATTGGCCAGGCAGGCTTGGTGAACGTGTTGTGCAAGCTAGAAGGAGATTTGAGAAGGAGGGAGAAACTCTTGATTCTTTTTACTCACTGGTGAATTTTACTCTTCCCTTAGCTTGCTGAAGGCCACATATTATACATATTTAAAATACCTTGGTGTTTTGGGTCTTCTTTTGAGGACAGTGGTTCCCAAGTGGCATACCAGTGGTGTTGCCTGAGCTTCATCTACTTACTGACTAGAATAGAGTAGAATAGAATAGAGTAGAATAGAATAAGAATAGAGTAGAGTAGAATAGAATAAGAGTAGAGTAGAGTAGAGCAGACCAGACCAGACCAGACCAGGTTGGAAGAGACCTTTGAGATCATTGAGTCCAACCTATCACCCAGCACCATCTAATCAACTAAACCATGGCACCAAGTGCCTCATCCAGTCTCTTCTTAAATTCGTCCAGTGATGGTGACTCCACCACCCCCCTGGGCAGCCCATTCCAATGGCCAATCACTCTATGAAGGACTTCTTCCTAACATCCAACCTAAACCTCCCCTGGCACAGCTTGAGACTGTGTCCTCTTGTTCTGGTGCCATTGCAGCAGGTCTTAGAGAGCAGCAAATGAATATTCAGCTGACTTATTTACTACATCTCAAGAAGGAGGATTATTTGGGAGCTCCAATGTGGACCTGCTGTTGCTGCTCCTGGGCTGCATGCCCATATGGACAGGGTCCTGCAGGAGACAGTGGTCGCTATCACAGACTGATAAGGGTTGGAAGGGACCTCTGGAGATCATCTTGTCCAACCCCCCTGCCAACGCGGGTACACCTAGATCAGGTTGCACAGGAATGTGTCCAGGTGGATTTGGAAAGTCTTCAGAGAATGGGACTCCACAGTCTCTCTGGGAAGCCTGGTCCAGTGCTTGGGCACCCTCACAGGAAAGATGTTTCTCTTTAAGTTCAAGTGAAACCTCCTGTATTCTAGTTTGTACCACTTATTACTTGTCCTGTCACTGGACTGCACTGAAAAGGGCCCAGCCCCATGCTCTTGACCTCCACCCTTCAGCTATTGATTCCTCTCAGTCTGCTCTTCTCCAGGCTATAGAGCCCCAGGTTTCTCAGCCTCTCCTCATCAGAGAGATGCTCCAGTCCCTCTTGACAGGTCTGTCAGCATGTCCCATGTTCTGGGCAACAAAACTCTCCCAAGACAGTCTCAGGAACACCACTGGCCTTCCTGAGACCCACAGGCTGCTGCTGACAGCACAGGAAGCTCTGTGGCACAAGGCAGCAGCGCTGGACAATGACTGTTGGTCATCGCAAGGTCAGAATTGCACCAAGTCCCTAACAGGGAAGTGGGTTGACTGGAGCAATTGTAAGTCAGCTTGCCAGAGCAACATAACACTTCAGAACAGCCTAACATTCAGTAGAAACATCTGAGCAACACTGAAGCGAGCAGGGCACCAAGGACTGAGTACTAACTCCTAGCAGTACTCGAGCTGTCTTGAAAAGGGGATGCTCAGGGTGACACGTTACACAACGACAGATTTTCAGCTATTAATTGTCAGTCATCTCACTTCTACTTTTGGAGCTTGTGCCTGCCAAATCCTGCCCCTGAGTAGGAGGCATCACAGCTAGCAAGGAGGATTTGGGTATGAAAACTGTGTGCCGCTTCATGTCTGACTCAAGTGATGAGTCGCAGGGAAACCAAGCTGAGAGATGGAGTGGGATTCAATTTGGCCACATCCAGTGGTGGTGTCTGTTGCCATAGCAAATAGCTGGGAAAGAGCAGGAATCTGGTATGGAGTCATCAAGGAACTGTTATTGCTGAACCTTTATGGACTATCATAAATGTTTGGTGTGCCTGTTAAGGAGGTCCACCAGTCAGTCAGTTGTGCATCCTTCTCTTTTTGAGAACAAGATACTCCTCATGGTCTCTGGAGGGAATCACAGGCTCAGAGACAAACTGTGAGGTGGAGTTTGAGGTGACATCCACCCTAAAGCCCAGTTTTTTCAGAACTGCAAGTTCTTCATTCTCTCCCCAAGCAAACTTAGGGCAGAGATGCTGCCATCCCATTCCTCCCATTCCGTTTTGTTTGCAGAAAGCACCATATGTGCAAAGCCGAGTCGCCTTGGCTTGTTCTGCCAGCTGAGTATTCTGGTTGGCTAAACAGCCTTCTGCTAAACAAAAATGCATAATTAGATTGTTTTCTTTTAAAAGTCACTTCTAATTTCTTCTAGAAAAAGCCTGCTTTCCTCTTACAATAGCTTATCTTTTTGGTAGCAAGTTGAATTGACAGAACACAGAATGAACCAGGTTGGAAAAGACCTTCAAGATCGTCAAGTCCAACCTGTCACCCAACACCATCTAATCAACTCAACCATGGCACTGCTTGCTGCTTTAGTTAAATTCAACTGTAGAAATGATTGCTGTAATCCATTCCTTAAAAAAATGGACTTTTCTGGTTAAAAGCCAGGCAATGAGATATACCAGGAGCATAAAGCTTGTGACAGATATAATCCAACAGCATCCAACAGAGTGTACTCTCAGCAAGTTTGCTGATGATACCCAACTGGGAGGTTTAGTATCAGTCAGGGTTGGAAGGGACCACAAGGATCATCTAGTTCCAACTCCCCTACAATGGGCAGGGACACCCCACACTACATCAGGCTGGCCAGAGCCTCATCCAGCCTGGGCTTAAACACCTCCAGGGATGGGGCCTCAACCACCTCCCTAGACAACCCATTCCAGGGCTTCACCACTCTCATGGGGAAGAACCTCCTCCTCACATCCAGCCTGAATCTCCCCACCTCCAGCTTCATTCCATTCCCCCTAGTCCTCTCACTACCTGAGATCCTGAGAAGTCCCTCCCCAGCCTTCCTGTAGGCCCCCTTCAGATACTGGAAGGCCACAATGAGGTCACCTGGGAGCCTTCTCTTCTCCAGACTGAACAGCCCCAACTCCTTCAGTCTGTCCTCATAGGAGAGGTGCTCCAGCTCTCTGATCATCCTCAGGGCCCTTCTCTGGACACGCTCCAGCACCTCCACATCCCTCTTGTAATAGGGGCTCCAGAGCTGGACACAGTACTCCAGGTGGGGTCTCACCAGAGCTGAGCAGAGGGGGAGAATCACCTCCCTTGACCTGCTGGCCACACTTCTCCTGATGCAGCCCAGGATCTGATTGGCTTTGCAGGCTGCAAGTGCACATTGAGAGCTCATGCTGAGCTTTTTGTCCACCAGCACCCCCAAGTCTCTCTCCTTAGGGCTGCTTTCCAGCCAGTCCCTGCCCAGCCTGGATTTGTGCCTGGGATTGCCTCGACCCAGATGCAGGACCCTGCACTTGCTCTTGTTGAACCTCATGAGGTTGGCTTGTGCCCACCTCTCCAGCCTGTCAAGGTCCCTCTGGATGGCCTCCCTTCCCTCCAGCGTGTCTGCTGCACCACACAGCTTGGTGTCATCAGCAAACCTGCTGAGGGTGCACTCAATGCCACTGTCCATGGCACCCACAAAGATGTTGAATAAGACAGGTCCCAGGACTGATCCCTGAGGGACTCCGCTTGTCCCTGGCCTCCACTGGGACATGGGGCCATTGACAGCCACTCTTTGGGTGCAGCCATCAAGCCAGTTCCTTATCCATCTAGTGGTCCACCCATCAAACCCATGTGTCACCAGTTTGGAGACCAGGATGTGGTGCGGGACAGTGTCGAAGGCTTTGCTCAGGTCCAGGTAAATGACATCAGTTGCTCGCCCCTCATCTGGTTGATAGACCAGAATGCTGTGCTGCCTTTCAGAGAGGTCTGGACAGGCTAGAGAGCTGGGCAGAGTGGAACCTAATGAAGTTCAACAAGAATAACTGTAGAGTCTTCTACCTGGGGAGGAGCAATACCATGCACCAGTACAGATCAGAGTTTGACCTGCTGGAAAGCAGCTCCCTGGAAAAGGGTCTTGGAATCCTGGTGGGCTATAATTGTCCATGGGTCAGCAATGTGCCCTTGTGCCCTAATGATATCCTGGGGTGCAGTAAGAAGAAGGTGTCCAGCAGGTCTAGACCATGTCTAGAGTATTGTGTCCAGGGCTCCCCAGTTCAAGAGGGACAGGGGTATACTAGAGAGTGTCAAATAGAGGCTGTGAGGATGATGAAGGGACTGGAGCATCTCTCTGATGAGGAAAGGCTAAGAGATCTGGAACTGTTTAGTTTGAGAAGAGAAGGCTGAGAGGGGATCTTGCTAATGTTTATAAATATCTGAAAGGTGGGTGTCAAGAAGAAGGGACCAGGCTTTTTTCAATGGTCCCTAGTGGTAGGACAAGGACCAGTGGATACAGTCTGGAACCCAGGAAGTTCCACCTCAGCATGAGGAAAAACTGTAATGTGAGGGTGCTAGAGCACTGGAACAAGCTGCCCTGAGGTTGTGGAGTCTCCTTTTCTGAAGACCTGCTCTCTGGATGCTTTCTTGTGTGGCCTGCTCTAGGTGGTCCTACTGTGGCAAGGCAGGGTTGGACTTAATGATCTCCAGAGGTCCTTTCCAATGCCTAACATTCTGTGGTTCTCTTTTCTTATATAGTTAAAATCTCAGTTTGAGATTCATATTTGTGTTTTTCCCTTTATTCCTATTTGTGTGGCCTGCACCATTTGTACTGTTGCCTCTTTTCCTCCTTCATGTTAACAGAAGTATTTTATTGGAAAGCATTACTGTTCCTGCCACAGATAACTCTCCTGGCCAGTCACATATTCTTCCTTTGTTCCTTTGAATCTTTTTACTTTTGCTGTTCCCAAATTATATTTCAACTCACTTAATCTTTGTGCATCAGCTCATTTGCAAGGCTTTGATTTTGTTCCTTTCCCAGCCAAGGGTCTTTAACCTTAATGAACCATTTTCTGTTCCCCAGCTGGACACAGCAGCGTGTTGTGTGCTCTGATACATCTCCAGGTATTTTCTGCTTCCTTTCCAGTGCTTTGCTGTGCGATCTCTGGGCTGGGTGGAAATGGCAGAAGAAGACCTTGCTCCTGGCAAGAGCAGTGTTGCTGTGAACAATTGCATCAGGCAGCTCTCTTACTGTAAAAATGACATCAGAGACACCGTCGGCATCTGGGGAGAGGTAAGAGCGGGGCGAACGTCTCCTCCACTTGGAACGTCCCTCTCCTGTCACGAAACATCTTGAAAGCACAGCCCTGTAGGCAGACATGCCCGTGGTTTTGTGTTGGGGATTTCCCTATCCCAGCTGCCAAACATTATAAAAGGGTTGAAGGAAAATAAGCAAGTGATGAGGAAAAGGCTGAGGTGCTTAATAACTTCTTTACATCATTCTTCACCGCAAGGGCCTCTAGCCACACTCCTGATGTTATGGAGGACAAAGCCAGGGACGGGGAGGAAGAACTGCCCATTGTAAGTGCAGATCAGGTTCGTGATCATCTGAAGAACCTGAAAGTGTTCAAGTCCATGGGACACGACGGGATACACCCACGGGTACTGAGAGAACTGGCAGAGGAGGTTGCTAAACCCCTCCCTATTATATTTCAAAAGTCCTGGCAGTCTGGGGAAGTCCCCACAGACTGGAAAAGGGGAAACATTGCCCCCATCTTCAAAAACGGTAAGAAGGAGGAACCAGGGAACTACAGGCCAGTCAGTCTCACCTCTGTGCCTGGAAAGATCATGGAGCAGATCCTCCTGGAGTCACTACTGGCTCAGAAGAATAGTGAAGAGGTGATTGGGAACAGTCAGCATGGCTTTGCCAAGGGCAAATCCTGCCTGACCAACCTGGTTGCCTTCTATGAGCAGGTGACAAAATTAATAGCTGAGGGGCGAGCAACTGATGTCATTTACCTGGACCTGAGCAAAGCCTTCGACACTGTCCCGCACCACATCCTGGTCTCCAAACTGGTGACACATGGGTTTGATGGGTGACCACTAGATGGATAAGGAACTGGCTTGATGGCCGCACCCAAAGAGTGGCTGTCAATGGCTCCATGTCCCAGTGGAGGCCAGGGACAAGCGGAGTCCCTCAGGGATCAGTCCTGGCACCTGTCTTATTCAACATCTTTGTGGGGGACATGGACAGTGGCATTGAGTGCACCCTCAGCAGGTTTGCTGATGACACCAAGCTGTGTGGTGCAGCAGACAGCTGGAGGGAAGGGAGGCCATCCAGAGGGACCTTGACAGGCTGGAGAGGTGGGCACAGGCCAACCTCATGAAGTTCAATAAGAGCAAGTGCAGGGTCCTGCATCTGGGTCGAGGCAATCCCAGGCACAAATCCAGGCTAGGCAGTGACTGGCTGGAAAGCAGCCCTGAGGAGAGAGACTTGGGGGTGCTGGTGGACAAAAAGCTCAACATGAGCTCTCAGTGTGCACTTGCAGCCCGGAAAGCCAATCAGATCCTGGGCTGCATCAGAAGTGTGGCTAGCAGGTCGAGGGAGGTGATCCTCCCCCTCTACTCAGCTCTGGTGAGACCCCACCTGGAGTCCTGTGTCCAGTTCTGGAGCCCCTATTACAAGAGGGATGTGGAGGTGCTGGAAGGTGTCCAGAGAAGGGCCATGAGGATGATCAGAGAGCTGGAGCACCTCTCCTATGAGGACAGACTGAAGGAGTTGGGGCTGTTCAGTCTGGAGAAGAGAAGGCTCTGAGGTGACCTAATTGTGGCCTTCCAGTATCTGAAAGGGGCCTACAGGAAGGCTGGGGAGGGACTTCTCAGGATGTCAGGTAGTGATAGGACTAGGGGGAATGGAATGAAGCTGGAGGTGGGGAGATTCAGGCTGGATGTGAGGAGGAAGTTCTTCCCCATGAGAGTGGTGAAACCCTGGAATGGGTTGTCCAGGGAGGTGGTTGGGGTGCCATCCCTGGAGGTGTTTAAGCCCAGGCTGGATGAGGCTCTGGCCAGGCTGATCTAGTGTGGGGTGTCCCTGCCCATGGCAGGGGGTTTGGAAGTAGATGATCCTTGTGGTCCCTTCCAACCCTGACTGGTACTATGATACTATGATACTAAAATGTTGATGGTCTTGTTCCAAACTTTTCAGGGCAGTGGGTGCCACAGAGACCTCATCTTTGTGTTTGTACTGTACTGGCACACACCTCTGCAACAGTGCTGGGACAAACTGTTGAAATCAGGGGTAGCCTTTTCTCCTGGCCAGATGGCTGAGAGTGGTGATTTGGAACAGCATTTTCACATGTTTCCCAGTGACAGAAGTGCTTCAAAGAAACCTAGACTGGTTTGACCTGTGCCTCTAAAATCAATGAGAAGATTGAAACTGATGGGCAGGTGGCTCATCTTAAGATGATTTATTTTTCCTGTATCTGAAGGGGGCCTACAGGAAGGCTGGGGAAGGACTTCTCAGGATATCAGGTAGTGATAGGACTAGGGGGAATGGAATGAAGCTGGAGGTGGGGAGATTCAGGCTGGATGTGAGGAGGAGGTTCTTCACCATGAGAGTGGTGAAACCCTGGAATGGGTTGTCCAGGGAGGTGGTCGAGGCCCCGTCCCTGGGGGTGTTTAAGGGCAGGCTGGATGAGGCTCTGTCCAGCCTGATCTAGTGTGGGGTGTCCCTGCCCATGGCAGGGGGGTTGGAACTAGATGATCCTTGTGGTCCCTTCCAACCCTGAATGAAACTATGAAACTATGAAACTATTATCAGTGTTTCATAAGGAAATTAATTTTATGTCATCACTCTGTTGGTTCCTCTCCAATCACTCTTGAATCTGTTCACCAGTGTCATCCTATTTTGAAGGATGCCAAATTCCCACACACTGAGGGAAAAACAGAGAGCCCAGCGCTCTGCTTCCTTGGTTTGATGATTGCTCAGTAGAGCCTCAACATCTGAACCATGCAAGCTCTCTGCTTCTTTATGAATTGGCAGCCAAGATGGGATAATGCTGTGGAAGAAACATGAAGGGAGCTAGAGGTGTGGAAAAGAGGTGTGTTGGGCACAGACAGAGTGGAAAGGTGTGGAGTAAGTGAAACAAGAAGAAAGGAAAAGGTGGGGTTATAGTGGTGGGATGTAGAGGAGACATACACAGGGAAAACATGTTACTATTTGATTCAGTATGGAGCAACTTAAACCTCAGTAACAAGTGATAACAAATGATAGGATGAGAGGAAATGGCCTCAGGTTGCTTCAGGGGAGGTTCAGGTAGAGGTGTGGAAAAGAGGTGTGTTGGGCACAGACAGAGTGGAAAGGTATGGAGTAAGTGAAACAAGAAGAAAGGAAAAGGTGGGGTTATAGTGGTGGGATGTACAGGAGACATACCCAGGGAAAACATGTTATTATTTGATTCAGTATGGAGCAGCTTAAACCTCAGTAACAAGTGGTAACAAATGATAGGATGAGAGGAAATGGCCTCAGGTTGCCTCAGGGGAGGTTCAGGTTGATATTAGAAGAAACTTCTTTATTGAATGGATGCTCAAAGACTGGACCAGGCTCTCCAGGGAGATGGTTGAATCTCCATCCTTGGGGGTGTTTAAAAGCCACAGAGCTGTGGTGCTGTAGGACACGGTTCAGCACCAGCCTTGCAGAGTCAGATTGATGATCTTAAAGGTCTTTTCCAACCAAAACAGTTCTATGACTCAGCCAAATCTTATTCTTGACTTATCTGCTGAGCTGTTTTCAGGAGGGTCACACTGCTGTCAGTTTACTGCACAAGAAGACCAATAGTATAGAATTAACCAGATTGGAAAAGACCTTTGAGATCGTCAAGGCCAACCTATCACCCAACACCATCTCATCAACTAAGCCATGGCCCTAAGTGCCTCATCCAGTCTCTTCCTAAACCCCTCCAGTGATGGTGACTCCACCACCTCCCTGGGCAGCACATTCCAATGGCCAATCTCTCTTTCTGTGAAGAACTTCTTTCTAACATCCAGCCTAAACCTCCCCTGGCATAGCTTGAGACTGTGTCCTCTTGTGTCCTGACTGTGAGCACATCAATGCAAAGAGGACCAACTGGGAGAAAGTGCCTGTTTAAAAATGAAAGTGATGCTTCAAGGAACATAGTTAGAGTGCCCTGTCTACATAAAAGGATTTCAGAAGGGTTTGTGCTTTTTTAGGTAAGGAATTTATATTCTACATAGAGATGAGCAAGATAACATTGGTCTCCCTTCACCTTACTTCTGGCAGCAGTTTCATTTAGTTAATATAATTAGAGACATGCCAGTCATGGACACTGGACTTAACTGCTGACCCCAGGAGGGGTAAAACCCTACTCTCTCTTTACACAAGTGTAGCCCCATCCATTTTTCATATGGCAGAACTTTGACCACCTTGAAATCCATCATTTACTTTGAAATCATAGAATCACCTGGGTTGGGAGGCACCTCCAAAAGTCTTCTAGTCCAACCTTCTCTGCATTAAGCAGGGGCATCCTCAACTACATCAGGCTGCCCAGAGCCCCATTGAGCCTCACCTCGAATATCTCTAGGGATGGGACCTCAACCACCTCTCTGGGCAACCTGCTCCAGTGTTCAACCACCCTCACTGTAAAGAACTTTCTCCTTACATCCAGCCTAAATCTACTCTTCTCCAGTTTAAAACCATTGCCTCTATTTCAGTTTAAGGGTTGATGTTCACATTTTCCATATTTCCCTCTGGCAATCCCATTGTTCTTTATTGGAAACCTTTGCAGGTTTGCAAGCCAGACTGGTGAAAAGTTTTGGTCCTGTTGAAGGGAAATTTTTAGCCCCTATTACAAGAGGGATGTGGAGGTGCTGGAAGGTGTCCAGAGAAGGGCCACGAGGATGATCAGGGGCCTGGAGCACCTCTCCTATGAAGAAGACTAAAGGAGTTGGGGCTGTTCAGTCTGGAGAAGAGAAGGCTCCAAGGTGACCTCATTGTGGCCTTCCAGTATCTGAAGGGGGCCTACAGGAAGGCTGGGGAGGGACTGCTCAGGATGTCAGGTAGTGATAGGACTAGGGGGAATGGAATGAAGCTGGAGGTGGGGAGATTCAGGCTGGATGTGAGGAGGAAGTTCTTCCCCATGAGAGTGGTGAAGCCCTGGAATGGGTTGTCCAGGGAGGTGGTTGAGGCCCTGTCCCTGGAGGTGTTTAAGCCCAGGCTGGCTGAGGCTCTGGCCAGCCTGCTCTAGTGTGGGGTGTCCCTGCCCATGGCAGGGGGGTTGGAACTAGATGATCCTTGTGGTCCCTTCCAACCCTGACTGAATTTAAAATTCTATTCATTAAAAAAACCCCAAAATTGTAGTAGTCAGCCTGACAAAACCATAGAAACACTGTGCTCAGATAGGTGGTGGCCCTTCAAGTAAATTGTCTTCTTGATTGTGAAAGACATCATTACAACCACATTTTTCTACTGGCAATGTAATGCCTCAAGAGTGATTGCAAGAGGCACATTTTAGGGAGGAACCTGCTCCAAGTGTCCTCATCACTGACATGACTGAAGTCTATTATGGAGCTAGAACTGATGATTGCAAATAGGGGGGTTAAGATTGCCTAAAGATTTCTTTTAGCTAGAATGCAGTGGAAGTGAAATTGAGACCAGGGCCACCTCCAAGTTTTAATGATGAAAAAAAAAGGGGAAAAACAAGCCACAAAACCCTGACATGCTCTGGATAAAGGCAACCAGCACCAGAACAAGGGGACATAGTCTCAAGCTGCGCCAGGGGAAGTTTAGGCTCAAGGTGAGGAGAAAGTTCTTCGCTGAGAGAGTCATTGAGTCATTTGTCATTGGAATGTGCTGCCCAGGGAGGTGGTGGAGTCACCATCCCTGGAGGTGCTCAAGAGGGGATTGGACATGGCACTTCGTGCCATGGTTTAGTTATGAGGTCTGTGGTGACAGGTTGGACTCGATGATCTTTGAGGTCTCTTCCAACCTTAGTGATACTGTAAACCCCCTGGCCCTGCAGAAGCTGTCACCTGCTTTCATGTGGCATTTTATGCTGTCCACTCCCTTCCAAAAGAAGTTCCCTGTAAATATTTTGACTTCCATGGTTCTGTAAGATGTAAGAAGGAAAGCAGGACTCTGCTGTTAGTGTTGCTGCTTTGCCCTGCCTTGTCTTCCTGTGCATTACAAAGTCACATGCATTTTTGCCATTCACCTGTACCCCACAGTATGTGGCACTTGCTGAAAGACTACAGGGATTGGGTCTTTCGCTCATTCATTTTCTCCTTGCTGTGAGAACTTCCCAGAATTAGACCATCAGGTCTCTGCCAGTCTTCAGCAGTCTGAGACATTGAGGCCTGTGTTCAAGCTCCCAGTCTATCTAAATAATTTCTTCTTGCCCTGTGCAGTGTTTTTATCTCTAAAATAGCTTTTGTGTAATAAGGGAACAATCCTTAACAAAATATATTGCCTCTGGCTGAAGCTAAGGTGTCCCTTGAGCACTGTGAGGATAATTCCCTATGCCTTATGTTGCTTATCTGCCTATTCTCCAATCTTTTCCAGCTAATTTGGATTCAGTTTTATTACCCTAATCCCAATGAATTTTGCACCATGAACAGGTTTTGCCTTCTTGTAGTAATTTCCTCCTGGAACAAATACATAAGTAGCAAATGGGTTCTAAAAGCAATCTTTGTCATACTGGGTAACCTTCTTCATGCAGTCTGTTTGCTGCTCCTGACCTCCAAGCAAATTTCTCACCCTTTTTCTTTGTGATTGTTTTCTGTTTGATTTCCTTCATCATCCTGGTCTGCTCGGTGTCATCCTGGCTTTGTTTCTTGTTTTGTTTCTTGTTTCTTTTCCTGTGTGCCACAAGCAGCTCAGTGCTGCTGATTGCCCCCCTTTTATATGCGTGGTTATCTCAGCTGCATCTGCTTCTCCAGCAGCACACTGTATGTCCAGCTTTACCTCTCAGCCACAGCTTTACTTTTTCCATCAAGGAAAATGATCTTGTGTTGCTATAATAATAATAATAATAATAATAATAATAATAATAATAATAATAATAATAATAATAATGATTATAATAATAAACCAGGTTGGAAGAGACCTTCAAGATCATCGTGTCCAACCCATCAACCAATCCAACCCACCTAAACAACTAACCCATGGCACCAAGCACCCCATCAAGTCTCCTCCTGAACACCTCCAATGATGGTGACTCACCACCCTCCCCAGGCAGCCCATTCCAATGGGCAATCACTCTCTCTGTGTAGAACTTCTTCCTAACATCCAACCTGAACCTCCCCTGGCACAGCCTGAGACTGTGTCCTCTTGTTTCTGGTACTGGCTGCCTGGGAGAAGAGACCAACCTCTGCCTGTCTACAACCTCCCTTCAGGTAGTTGTAGAGAGTGATAAGGTCACCCCGAGTCTCCTCCTCTCAAGGCTATGCAACCCCAGCTCCCTCAGCCTCTCCTCATAGGGCTTGTCTTCCAAACCCCTCACCAACTTTGTTTGCCCTTCTCTGGACACCTTCCAGCAAGTCAACCTCCTTCCTAAACTGAGGGGCCCAGAAACTGGACACAGTACTCGAGGTGTGGCCTAACCAGTGCAGTGTACAGGGGCAGAATGACCTCCCTGCTCCTGCTGGCCACACTGTTCTTGATGCAGGCCAGGATGCCATTGGCCCTCTTGGCTGCCTGGGCACACTGCAGGCTCATGTTCAGCCTATCATCAACCAGCACCCCCAGGTCCCTCTCTGCCTGGCCTCTCTCCAGCCACTCTGACCCCAGCCTGTAGCACTGCCTGGGGTTGTTGTGGCCGATGTTGCAGAACCCCGGCACTTGGATGTGTTCAATCTCCTGCCCTTGGACTCTGCCCATCTGTCCAGCCTGTCGAGGTCTCTCTGCAGGAGCCTCTCTACCCTCCAGCAGATCAACTCCTGCCCCCAGCTTGGTCACACATACCAGACTGTGTCCCCTTCCTCTCCCACACCCCTCACAGTTGCTTGTGGGGCTAGCTCTGGGTCACAGCTCCTTTTTTGAATACCTGTTAGGAGATGTAGTGTGGAAAGATGATTGGCAGTGTCTAACCATTGCTGCCTAGCCTGGAAATCCTGGAAGCAGGCTCTCTCTCTCTGTGTGCCTTACACAGAGACAGAATTAGATGTCATCAAGACTTGAACCACTGCAGCCAAGTGGGAGGAGGTTTTCTGTGTCACTGAGTTGAAGGAAAAGGTCAGTATTGAAACGTGACAGTAGGAAGTCAGATCCTTTCCATTTCTTTCTGTTCATTTATAGATTCTGGCACAATAGAGAGGAAACTGATTACCTCTATTTTTTAGCTGATAGCTCCCACCTCCCTTCTTACTGTTAGCAGCAGGAGCTTGTCCTTACCTCTTGGCAGTAGAGGTCCATGATCATTTCTGTGGGATCCTGTGGTCTCCAGAGTAGGCGTAGAGCCTCTGAGGGGACAGCTATTAGATGTTCTAGAAGAGACAGAGACCTTTTGCAAATGCTAGCCATAGGAGGCAGATCAGCATTTTGCAAATCAGCATCAAAAGGAAAAACTGCCTCTGAATTGTTTCCTCTAGAGGGAAAAAGCATTCTCCTTGTTTTTTACATGCCAGAAGAATTAGGGAGAAATCCTGGCTCCAGCATGCTGCAGTCATCTGCAGAAGAATTCACATTCATGCCTTAATGCTAGGGTTTCCCCTTTAATTAATCTTTCTTCAAAGAGCATCCCATAAATCCTCTGATAGGTACAAATTGCTGTCTGTTTCCCATGACCCCTCTGGTTAAAGTTTATGGAAACAAAGTACGTTGTTTGAAGGAACTCTGCCCTAAGAGCACAACTTTTGATGTGAGCCTTTGCTTATTAAGACAGCTCTTGACTGGAAGAGCTTACTTGGAGAAGGGATAAATGTGTAATTTGTTGAGTAACTCAGTAGCTTGGGGTAGAATGAGTCAAACAGTTGTATTGAACAGACATCAAAGCTTTTTGGAGCAAGATACTATCTGGGCTTTTATTCACACCAGAAGTAACTGAACTTGTTTCCAGTTGCTCTTGGAACAAACTGAAACTTGGAGTAAATGAAGAGGCTGCAGGTCTAAAACAGCCTAAGTGTAATACCTTCATCCCAGTCAGTTTGAATCACAGAATGTTAGGGGCTGGAAGAGACCTCAAAAGGTCATAAAGTCCAACCCCTCTGCCAGAATAGGTAGAGTAGATCGCACAGGAATGCATCCAGACAGGTTTTCAATGTCTCCAGAGAGGGAGACTCCACCCACCAGCCTGAACAGCCTGGTCCAGTGTTGCATCACCCTCACAGTGAAAAAAAACTTTCCTGCTGTTTTCCATGGAACTTCCTATGCCTCAGCTTCCACCATTGCCCCTTGTGCTGTCATTGGGTACCACCGAGCAGAGCCTGGCCCCAGCCTCTTGGCACTCACCCTGCACATACTTATAAACATGAATGAGGTCACCTCTCAGTCTCCTCTTCTCCAAGCCAAATATCCCCAGCTCCCTCAGTCTCTCCTCATAAAGATGTTCTGGATGTGTTTAGGGAGAGACTGGATGGGATGCTTGGTGCCATGGTTTAGTTGATTAGATGGTGTTTGGATGATAGTTGGACTTGATGATCTCAAAGGTCTCTTCCAACCTGGGTTAATTCTATTCTATTCTATTCTATTCTATTCTATTCTATTCTATTCTATTCTATTCTATTTCTATTCTATTTCTATCCCATCCCATCCCATCCCATCCCATCCCATCCCATCCCATCCCATCCCATCCCATCCCATTCTAATAATTTTTGTGGCTCTGCACTGGATTTTCTCATGCAGTTCCCTGATGTCCTTCTTGAACTGAGGTGCCTAGAACTGGACACAGTATTTCCAGATGCAGCCTCACCAGGGCAGAGTAGAGGGGAAGGAGAACCTCTCTCGACCTTCTAACCACACTCCTAACCACACCCCCAGGATGGCATTGACCTTCTTGGCCACAAGAGCACATTGAGAGGAG